>NW_024424008.1:7438617-7623242 GCF_017311325.1 Ursus maritimus
GTGTGTGTGTGTGTGTGTGTGTGTGTGTGTGCACGTGTGAAATTTTACATACACAAAGGGGATAAAACCATACAGTATATGGGCTAGATTTTTTCCCATAATATTCCTGGAGCTATTTCACTATGGCACATGCAGATTCATTTTGTTCTTTATAATTTACTGTGATGGACACACTGGCTTTGAAACAATATTTCTAGAGTGCTATACAAACTATAAAGGATCCTCTTTAGTAAGTTCTTTTTGTAGAGCAAACAATTATTTCAGGGTAATTAATACTTATCCATTAATTTTTCAGGTATGTATACTTGTATTTTTTTTACGTTTATTTACTTAAGTAATTTTTTTAAAAATTTTATTTATTTACTTATTTGTCAGAGAGAGAGAGAGCACACAAACAGGAGGAGCGGCAGGCAGACGGAGAAGCAGGCTCCCTGCTGATGAGCAAGGAGCCCGATGTGGGACTCAATCCCAGGACCCTGAGATCATGACCTGAGCCAAAGGCAGCCACCCAGGCGTCCCTACTTAAGTAATTTCTACACCCAACATGGGGCTCCAAGTCACGACCCTGAGATCAAGAGTCACCTGCTCGCCAGATTAAGCAACCCAGGCACCCCTATATATTTGGATTTTAATACATCAACCTTTCTTAAAGTGATCCCACCTGTAAACAACAGATCACTACATATATAGTTACAAGGATTTCAGGTGAAATGCTCAGTGAGGCAGAGGGCAAAATCTTTTGGTTGCAAGAAACCCGAAAGGAGGGGCGCCTGGGTGGCACAGCAGTTAAGCGTCTGCCTTCGGCTCAGGGCGTGATCCCGGCGTTATGGGATCGAGCCCCACATCAGGCTCTTCCGCTATGAGCCTGCTTCTTCCTCTCCCACTCCCCCTGCTTGTGTTCCCTCTCTCGCTGGCTGTCTCTATCTCTGTCGAATAAATAAATAAAATCTTTAAAAAAAAAAAAAAAGAAACCTGAAAGGAAACTCCAGCTAAACGGAAAAAGAGAGTTGGTTTTAGGGATACTCTGTTGTCTTATAGGACCTAACAACAGGTGGGCTTCAGGGAAACCTAGGACCAGAGACCCAGACACCATTGTAACTCTCTCCAACTTTAGCTCTGCTGCTCCTCTCTGCACTTTGTTCTTTAATCAAATCCATTTCTTCAACTATTCAATAGTTGTCCATTCAGAGTAGTGAACTTGGCAATGGACAGCTTCAGAGCTGTACATCTTAGGTACTCTAAAGAGCCTTGGGGCTCTCTCTCAAGCTCTGGTTTTAAAATTTCTGGGGAAAAGGAAAATCTGATTGGTCCAGCGTGGGTTACATTAGGTTGTTACCTTAAGACAAGTGAAATGTATCCAGATGTATCCAGAGAGAAATGGATGGCAGTGAATGGACCAGTATGACAGCAACTTGGAAAAGCATTTGGATGGTGGGAGGGGTGGCGGAGAGCGTTGCTATCAGAAGGGGAATGCTGAGTAGACTGTTGCCTAGGGGTCTGCCATTACTGAATCTTCTAATTCTTTGATGGAGACTTCCTGGAAGGGGTAAGATTTTTTTTTTTTTAAGATTTATTTATTTATTTTGAGAAAGAGACAGAGAGAGAAAGTACATATGAGTAGAGGGAGGGGCAAAGGGAGAGGGAGAGAGAGAATCTCAAGCAGACTCCCCAGTGAGCATGAAGCCCAACATTCTGGGCTCGATCTTACGACCCTGAGACCATGACAGGAGTTGAAATCAAGAGTCGGATTCTTAACTGACTGAGCCACCCAGGCGCCCTGGATTTTTTTAAAAAAAGATTTTATTTATTTATTTAGAGGAAACTCTACACCCAACATGGGGCTTGAACTCACAACCCCGAGATCAAGAGTCACATGCTCTACCAACAGAGTCAGCCAGGTGCCCCGAGAAGGGGTAAGATTTCAGTGGTGCCATCATTTGAAGAAAATCCAAGCCCTTGGTGAAAGTTCCAAAGGTTCCCTAGGTCACGGAGAAGACCCTATCCAAAGATGGCTTTTTCAGTTTAGAGCCCACTAACACACCCTTTTCTGGGCCTCTGAAGCTCTGTGATCCTTCCAAGCAAAAGTGGAAAGCAGTAGGCATTATTGTTAAAACAAGGCCAGGTTCAGAGTTCTCATTTTAGCCATTTATGGAGACCTTCATTTCTTTATGCAGATCAAAGTTTCTCTCCGATATCATATTCCATCTTCTTGAAGAACTTCCTTTAATATTTCTTGTAATGCAGATGTGATGATAATGAATTCTCTCAGCTTGTATTTGTCCGAAAAAGTGTTTCACTTTCATTTTTGAAATATGTTCACTGGGTATGGAATGCTGAGTTGACAGTTTCTTCCTTCAGCTCTTTGAAGATGTTACTCTATTGTTTTCTGGCTTGCAGAGTTTCTGGTGGGAAGTGTGCTTTGTTCCTCCATAAAATGTGTCTTTTTTCTTTGGTTGCTTTCGAGATTTTCTCTTTATTTTTAGTTTTTGGAATTTTGAATATATGATGTGTCCAGGCATGTGTAGTGGTTGAAAATATGTATACAGATTCTTTGATGCTTTAAAAGATGGAGTTTAATTCTTCTCCTCTTAAGTTTGGGATGGACTTTGAGACTTCCTGCTCTCCTAGTTATTTTATTTATTATTTTTTAAAAGATTTATTTATTGGGGCACCTGGGTGGCTCAGTCGGTTAAACGTCTGCCTTTGTCTCAGGTCATGATCCTGGGGTCCTGGGATTGAGGCCTACATCGGGTTCCATGTTCAGTGGGGAGCCTGATTCTCCCTTTCCCTCTGCTGCTCCCTCTGCTTGTGCTCTCTCCCTCTAAGTAAATAAACTCTTTAAAAAAAATAAAAGATTTATTTATTTATTTGAGAGAGAGAGGGAGAGAACAAGTGGGGGAGGGGCAGAGGGAGAGGGACTGAATCCCATACAGACTCCCTACTGAGTGTGGAGCCCAATGCAGAGCTCAGTCTCACAACCCTGAGATAATGACCTGAGCTGAAATCAAGAGTCAGACGCTTAACTGACTGAGCCACCCGGGTGCCCCACAGGCATTTAATTTTTAATTTTTATTTTTTTGTATCAAGGTATAATTAACATATAACACTATGTTAGTTCCAGGTGAATGGCATAATGATTCCATATTTGTATGTATCACAAAATGACATCCATTGTTACAGTCACAACATTTTTTTCTTTATGTTAGATATCCATGACTCATTTATTATATCATCTAATAAAGCTTATACCTTTTGATTGCCTAATAATAAAGTTTATACCTTTTGATTGCCTTCAGCTATTTTGCCCCCACAAAACTGCTCTCTGCATCTATAAGGTTTTTTTTTTTTTTAATATTTCACATATAAGTGAGATCATATGGTATTTGTCTTTCCCTGACTTGCTTGACCTAGTATAATACCCTCAAGGTCCATCCACATTTTCACAAATTACAAGATTTCATTTTTTTTTATGGCTGAATAGTATTCCATATCTTAGCTATTGTAAATAATGCTGCAATGAACATGGCGGTGCATATGTCTTTCCAAGTTACTGTTTTTCTTTGGGTAAATACCCAGAAGTGGAACTGCTGGATCATATGGTAGTTCTATTTTTAATTTTTTGAGGAAACTCCATATTGTTCTCCACGGGAGACTCACTTCGAACGAAGAGGATATGGTGGGAATTAAGGGTGTGCTACTTCTGAGACTGAGACTGTACAAGACAGTGTTCCTTCTGCTTGACTCTTAGATTGCTCTGGCAATGCTAACGGCCACACTAAGGATTTTAAGCCAGTATGCTTTAATGATCAGGAAATTATAATTATTTAAATACTTAATTGTCAGAATAAGCCAGCTGGATGAGGAGTTACTGTAATGGGAAGAAACTGTCAAAGATAAAAACCCAAATCATGATATTATACCACAGAAAGCTTATTGAATGATTTGCTCTTCCAGCAGGCACTTGGTAAGCATCCATACTGTGTCTGATTATGTCCAGATAAGCCACAGAAATCAAGCAGAGGAAGACCCCAAACAAGTTTTATAATTTTAACCTACTAGAATATGAACCTAGACTCCTTTGATACAGCTCTATTAAAATGCAATTCATTTAACTTTTTAATAATAATATTTTTTATTATATTATGTTAGTCACCATACAGTACATCCCTGGTTTTTTATGTAAAGTTCCATGATTCATTCGTTGTGTATAACACCCAGTGCCCCATGCAATATGTGCCCTCCTTACTACCCATCACCAGCCTATTCCATTCTCCCACCCCCCGCCCCTCTGAAGCCCTCAGTTTGTTTCTCAGAGTCCATAGTCTCTCATGCTTCATTCCCCCTTCTGATTATCCCTCCTTTCTTTATCCCTTTCTTCTCCTACCAATCTTCCTAGTTCTTATGTTCCATAGACGAGAGAAACCATATGATAATTGTCTTTTCTGCTTGACTTATTTCACTTAGCATTATCTCCTCCAGTGCCGTCCATGTTGCAGCAAATGTTGAGAAATCGTTCTCTTTGATAGTTGAGTAACATTCCGTTGTATATATGGACCACATCTTCTTAATCCAGTCATCTGTTGAAGGGCATCTTGGCTCCTTCCACGATTTAACTATTGTGGACAATGCTGCTATGAACATTAGGGTGCATATGGCCCTTCTCTTCACTACATCTGTATCTTTGGGGTAAATACCCAGTAGTGCAATTGCTGGATCATAGGGTAGCTCAATTTTTAACTTTTTAAGGGACCTCTACACTGTTTTCCAGAGTGGCTATACCAACTTGCATTCCCACCAATGTATGAGGGATGCCCTTTCTCCACATCCTCTCCAGCAATTGTTGTTTCTTGCCTTGTCAATTTTTGCCATTCTAACTGGCGTAAGGTGGTATCTCAGTGTGGTTTTGATTTGAATTTCCCTGATGGCTAATGATTTTGAACATTTTTTCATGTGTCTGTTAGCCATTTGTATGTCTTCATTGGAAAAGTGTCTGTTCATATCTTCTGCCCATTTTATGATTTGTTTATTTGTTTCTTGTGTATTGAGTTTGAGAAGTTCTTTGTAGATCTTGGATACCAGTCTTTTATCTGTAGTGTCATTTGCAAATATATTCTCCCATTCCGTGGGCTGCCTCTTAGTTTTTCTGACTGTTTCCTTGGCTGTGCAGAAACTTTTAATCTTGATGAAGTCCCATAAATTCATTTTATCTTTTGTCTCTCTTGCCTTTGGATATGTGTCATGAAAAAGTTTACTTTGGCCGATGTCGTGGAGGTTGCTGCCTATGTTCTCCTCTAGGATTTTGATGGATTCCTGTCTCACATCGAGGTCTTTCATCCATTTGGAGTTTATTTTTGTGTATGGTGTGAGATAGTGGTCAAGTTTCATTCTCTTGCATGTAGCTGTCCAATTTTCCCAGCACCATTTATTGAAGAGACTGTCTTTTTCCCACCGGATGTTTTTTCCTGCTTTATCAAATATTAGTTGCCCAAAGAGCCGAGGGTCCATTTCTGGGCTCTCTATTCTGTTCCATTGGTCTATGTGTCTGTTTTTGTGCCAGTACCATGCTGTCTTTGTGATCACAGCTTTGTAGTACAGCTCGAAATCCGGCATTGTGATGCCCCCAGCTTTGTTTTTCCTTTTCAACAGTTCCTTGGAGATTCGGGGCCTTTTCTGTTTCCATACAAATTTAAGGACTATTTGTTCCAGTTCTTTGAAAAATGTCATTGGTATTTTGATCGGGATAGCATTGAAAGTGTAGATTGCTCTGGGTAGCATGGACATTTTAACTATGTTAATTCTTCCGATCCATGAGCATGGAATATCTTTCCATCTTTTTATGTCTTCCTCAATGTCTTTCAAGAGTGATTTATAGTTTCTAGAATATAGGTCCTTTACGTCTCTGGTTAAGTTAATTCCAAGGTAACGTATGGTTTTTGGTGCTATTGTAAATGGGATGGATTCCCTAATTTCTCTTTCTTCGGTCTCGTTATTCGTGTATAGAAATGCAACTGATTTCTGAGCATTTATTTTGTATCCTGCCACGTTACGACTTCTAGTACTACGTTGAATAATAATGGCGAGAGTGGGCATCCTTGTCGTGTTCCTGATCTTAAGGGAAAGGCTTCCAGCTTTTCCCCATTGAGAAGGATATTTGCTGTAGGCTTTTCATAGATGGTCTTTATGAGATTGAGAAATGTACCCTCTATCCCTACACTCTGAAGGGTTTTAATCAGGAAAGGATGCTGTATTTTGTCAAATGCTTTTTCTGCATCTATTGAGAGGATCATATGATTCTTGACTCTTTTCTTGTTGATAAGCTCTATCACCGTGATAGATTTGCGAATGTTGAACCTCCCCTGCATCCCAGGGATGAACCCACTTGGTCATGATGGATAATCCTTTTAATGTACTGTTGGATCCTATTAGCTAGGATCTTGTTGAGAATTTTGGCATCCATATTCATCAGGGATATCGGTCTGTAATTCTCCTTTTTGATGGGGTCTTTGCCTGGTTTGGGGATCAAGGTAATATTGGCCTCATAGAATGAGTTTGACTTTTTAAAATTAATAGACTTGGAGTACAGGGTTGGTTTAGTCAGTTGAGCTTCTGACTTTTGTTTTTGGCTCAGGTCATGATCTCGGGGTCATGGAATCGGGCCCTGTGTTGGGCTCCGTGCTCGGTGGAACCAATACTGATATATCATAAACCAAAGTCCATATTTTATATCAGGGTCCACTCTTTGTCTTGTACATTCCATGGGTTTTGACAAATGTATATTGACATGCACTCAATATTATGTATTATACAGAATAGTTTCACTGCCTTAAAAATCCTCTGTGCTCCTCTTCTCTGCCCCACTCAAGCTCCTGGCAACCACTGATGTTTTTTACTGTCTCTATAGCTTGGCCTTTTCCAGAATGTCATACAGTTGGGATCATACCGTATGTAGCCTTTTTGCATTGGCTTCTTTCACTAGTAACATGAATTTATGGTTTCTCCATATCTTTTTGAAGCTTGATAGCTCATTTCTTTTTAGCACTGAATTATATTCCATTGTATAGATGTACCATAGTTTGCTTATTAACTTGCCTACTAAAGAAATCTTGGTTAGGGACGCCTGGGTGGTGTGGTTGGTTAAGCGTCCAACTTAGTTTTGGCTCGGGTCATGATCTCAGGCTTGTGAGATCGATTCCCGTACTGGGCTCCATGCTCAGCATGGAGTCTGCTTGGATTCTCTCTCTCTGCCCCAAACCCCACACTGCGTGCATGCTCGCTCTCAAAAATAAATAAATCTTAAAAAAAAGAGAGAATATCTTGGTTATTTTCAAGTTTTGGCAATTATGAATAAATAAATACATTTGTATGTAGGTTTTTGTGTGGATTTAAGTTTTCGGCACATTTGGGTAAATACCCAAGAAGCATGACTGCAGGATCCTATGGTAAAAGTAGATTTAGTTTTGTAAGAAACAGTCAAACTGTATTCCAAAGTGGCCGTACCATTTTGCATTCTTACCAGCAACAATGAGAGTTGCTCCACATCCTCACCAGCATTGGTGCTGTCAGTGTTACGGATTTCAGCAATTCATTAATGTATGATGTTGAGCATCTTTTCACATGCTTATTTGCCCTCTGAGTATCTTTTTTAGAGAGGTGTCTGCTCAGATATTTGTCCATTTTGTAATCTGGTCGTTCATTTTCTTACTGTTGAGTTTTAAGAGTTCTTCATATATTTTGGACACCAGTCTTTAATCAGATTATGTAATATGCAAATATTTTATCCCAGTCTGTGGTTTGTCCTCTCATTCTCTTGACATTTAACTTTGATATTTTTTTTAAAGCTCATTTTCTAAAGAATTTTTCTTTAAACTGAGGTATAATTTTTTTTTGGATATAAAAAAACCAAGGGGCACCTGGGTGGCTCAGTTGGTTGAGTGTCTGACTCTTGATTTCAGCTCAGGTCATCTTGGGGTTGGGAGATCCAGTCCCACATTGGGCTCTGTGCTCAGCGCAGAGTCTGCTTGAGTCTCTCTCAATGATCCCTCCGCCCCTCCCCCTGCTTGCATGCTCTCTAATAAAATCTTAAAAAAAAAAAAACAACCCAAAACTAAGATAACCCACATCATAAAATTCACCCTCTAAAGTGTACAATTCACTGGTTTGCACAAAGTTGTGCAACCATCACCACTACGTAATTAGAAAAAAATTTCATCACTCCAAAAAGAACCCTATTATCAGTCATTCCCATTCTCCTCTCTCCTTGGCAACCACTCATCTACTTTGTCTCTACGGATTTGCCTATCTGCACATTTTCATATAAATGAAATCAGAATTTGTAACCTTTTGTAACTGGATTCCATTTTCTTAAAAAGATTTTGACAGAGACAGCATAAGCAGGGGGAGGGCCAGAGGGACAAGCAGACTCTTCACTGAGTGTGGGGCTTTACCTGGGGCTCAACATGGGGCTCTACCCCAGGACCCTGAGATCATGACCTGAACCGAAGTCAGACGCTTAACCAACTGAGCCACGCAGGTGCCCCTGGATTCCATTACATTTAACACGTTTTCAAGGTTCATCACCATGTTGTTGCACAAATCATTCTTCATTCTTCTTATGGCTGAATATTCCATTGTATGGATATACCGTATTTTTATCTATTCATCAGTTTGATGGGCATTTATTTGGCTTCCACTTTTTTGCTTTTTAACATTCATGTAACAAGTTTTTATGTGGGTTTTATGTCTCTTAGGTATATATTTGGGAGTGTAATTGCTGGGACATATGGAAACTCTATATTTAAATCTTTTGAGGGATTGCTAGACTCTTACAAAGTGGTTGCATAATTTTCCATTCCCAATTCTTCACATCCTCATCAACACTTGTTATTGTCTATGTTTGATTATAGCCATTTTGGTGGGTGTGTAGTGGTATCTCACTGCAGTTTCAATTTGCATTGTTCTCTGATGGTTAATGATGTTTTGCCCATTTGTACATCTTCTTTGGAGAAATGTCTATTCAGACCCTTTTCCCATTTTACGATTAGGTTATTTGTCTTATTGTTGAGTTGTAAAAGTTCTTTCTTTACTCTGGATACTAGACTGGCCAGAGAAGGATGGGGGTTTTGAAGGAAGTGCAGTTACTGTTGATAAAATTGAGGATGTGACCATGACATAGGTGATTGAAGTGAAAAGGGGCAGAAAAAGATCATTAAATATAAGGAAAGCAGGGTGTTGGATAAGTCATTCATGGGAAGTTAAAGCCACCAAAAATGATGGCACGTGTGCGGAAAAAGAAAACATTACACAGGGGCTAAAATCTTCTCTGTATGAGGGACAATCATTGAGAGTTCAGTAGAAAGGGCAATGACACAAGGGCTAGAATAGTCAAACTGCTGAATTTTAAAAGCTGGAAGGAAGGATGAGAAATAATCACAGACCAGTTCTTGGTTCTGACAAAAACAGCTTCCACCTAGGAGGGCTATAGGGAAAGCAGCATTTTAGGGGACAGCCAAAGTATGCAATGCCTTCAGGCGACAACTGAGGTGAAGAGATGAAGCAAACATTCTAATAAGAAGGTGCTTATATAGAATTTGATTATAGAAGGGAAGTGCTAGAGGGCACAGTAGAAGGGTTGGGAAGGGGAGCAGTATGCGACCTGGTGGTGGATAAACACTGAGGTTCAGACTCTTGGGATAACTGTGACAAACCTGTGAGGCATGGTGGGATTAGACTTGAATGACTCTTAGAGGATGGTGAGCAAGTAATTCCAGGATTGTTGTAGAGGCTACATCCTTATTTCTGCAACTGATCATGGCCTGGAGGTAGGAGTGGGCACTGTGGTGACTTTCCTCCTCTCCTACACAGTCCATATTCCCCTTGCCCTCGATCCTCTCCTTAGATTGTTAGTGTTCTTTGCCCAGTGGGTGACCCAAATCTTTGTTAAGAATCTGAATGGTCCTAGTATCTAATACCTAGTGTTGATTAGGACCACAATACAGAAAATTGTTTAAATATAAAAAACGCAGAAATAAATCTGAGGAAACTACCTGGAATGGAGGTTTTTTCAAATTCACTTAATCTTTTTTCATACTGTCCTTTCTTGTATTATGGTTTCTAGTCTTTCCTTTATTTCTCTGAACATTTTAACTTTATTTTCTTTTAAAGATTTGAGAGAGCAAGAGAGAGGGAGAGAGATCACGAGCAGGGGCAGAGGGAGTGGGAGAAGGAGACGCCCCGCTGAGCAAGGAGCCCCATGTGGGATTTGATCCCAGGACACTGGGATAATGACCTGAGACGAAGGCAGACACTTAACCGACTGAGCCACCCAGGCACCCTCTCCGAACATTTTAAATACACTTTTAAACTCAGATTTTTTTTTTTAAGATTTTATTTTTAAGTAATGTCTACATCCAACATGGGGCTCAAACTCACAAGCCCAAGATCAAAAGTCGCACGCTCCACCAACTGAGCCAGCCCAGTGACCCTGATTCTTTTATAACAATTCCTGGAGTGCAAATTCTCCCATTTATTCCTTTCTTTGCTTTGTTTCTTCTCTTTCTCTCTTCTTGGTAATTTTCCCCTGTAAGCTCATTTTAAATAGGACTTGTTTTTCACAGGTTCCTTTGTGAAAAGTTGATTACAGGACTATCCTTACAGAACAGTTTTGTTTGCTTCACTGGCCCAGGACCAGCTTTTTGTCAATTTTTCTCCATTGTGACATCCCAGAAACATTTGGGTATTGTGAATTTGGACCACATTTGCACAGACAGCAAATGTATGTTTCTGTGTGGGTGATTCTTTCTACTCACATTCCTGAGTTATGGTATTTTCTTTTATTTCCCTACTGATTACCAGATCAATGAGTGGTGTTTTTCTAGTTTTTAATTTCACAAGGAAGTGGTCCTTTGAGACTCCTGTCTTTGCTGAAGCCCTAGCACTCAGCTATTAGGCCTGTATCTTGGTCCCAAGTCTGTACGAAACTCCTTAACTTCCAGTTCACACATCTTTGACTTTTGGGTTCCCATTCATTTCTGGCACCTCGGGATCTCCCATTTTTGGTTTCAAGCCCAGTTGTGTGTTGAACTTTTTGTTGTTGTTGTTACATATTATCTCCATGTGTGAGGGTGGGAAGGGGGTTTGCCTGGAACTACTCCATCTGTTGCATATTGGTCAGAAGTCACCCCAAAACAAAGGGTCTTTTGAAAACACAAATATGGTCATTTCATTCTCTTAGCATGGCATTCAAGGCACTATGAAAGCAGGAAACTAGACTCTCTAGTTTCGTTTTCCACCGCTTTCTTCTCTTCTCCACACCCAGATAAGTCACAGATGACTACTCTTTCCTTTCTCTTGTACTTAGGGTGCGTGTTGATGGGCGTGAAACTGACTTATCCTCTAGTTTGCATACTATTAAGTAGTTACTGACAGTAGTAGTAGCTTGTATCTCCTAAGAGCCTAGATCCAGAAAATAGCAAATCCATGTGGCTTTACCTCTGGACATTGTAGTATAACATGAGTTTAGTTAACTTTATTAAATTAAAAATGCTGTTGAGTCTGGTTAGGTTTGCACTGAATTATACATTGAGTCATCCTTTCCAAGAACTTGGTATGTCTTCATTTGACAGATCTTATTTTAATGCCCTTCAATAGGATTTTCTTCTCTTGTTTATTCTTAAATATTTTATGATTTTGAATATATTTTATAATTTACCTTTGAATAGGTTACACATTAATATGATTCAAAATTTAATTTAAAAGTATAAAAATGAATATAGTGGATTTTCCATTTCCATTGCTATCTCCTCTCTCTACCCAACCCCTCTTCCAGAGGTATTTTTTGTATATGAGCAAATATATATACTTATTTATTGCAACTATGAACGAAATGCTTTTCCTTTGTCACTGTTTTCTAGTTGGCTAGAATAGAAAAAGCTATTGACTTTTATACATTTATCTTCTATTCACACGCTTATCAAATTTCCTTAATACTAGGTTTTAGTATAGTCTCTTGGATTTCTTAAATACACAGTCATATTTCTTCAAAACAAGATACCTTACTATTTTCCAATATTTATACCAATTATTTAGTTTTCTTGCCTAATTGCTTTCAGCTGAATTTTCAAAGCATGGTTGAATCCTATCTTATTTCAGACTTTAATAAAAATAGCTTTAGTATTTACTATTAGGAATGTTTGCTTTTGGGGTGCCCAGGTGGCTCAGTTAAGCACCTGCCTGCTTTTGGCTCAGGGCATGATTCCAGGGTCCTGAGATAGAGCCCTGCATGGGGCTCTCTGCTCCATGGGGAAAAAATGAAATGTTTGCTATTGTTTTTTGATGAATAATCTTTTCCTTTTACTCAGGGCTTTATTGTATTTTATTTTAAATTAAAAAATTTTTTTCAAATAATCTCTTTGCCCAATGTGGGGCTCAAACTCATGACCCAGAGATCAAGAGTTGCCTGCTCTACCCACTGAGCCAGCCAGGCACCCCTAGAGCTTTATTTTTATCAAATCATAATTAAAACTGAAATATTTTATCCAATGCTTTTTAAGCATCTACTGATAAAGTGTTTTATTTCCTTTAATTTAGAAAAACTTTATTTTGAAGTACTTTTAGATTTAGACAAAAGTTGCAAAAATAATATAAAGAATTCCTGTATATCCTTACTCAAATTTCCCAAATGTTAATACTTACTTTTATCATTGTATGTGTGTGTGTGTATATGTGTGTGTCCATGTGTATACATATATGGGCCTGTGAATCTGTGTGTATAAAGTTTACAATTACATTTGCAAATTGCCTTTACCTTTGACCTCTAAATACTTCAATGTATATTTTATAAAAACAAGGACATTCTCTTAATCATATATTATCAAAATAAGAAATACTTATAGATATTTCAATAATTTTCATTTTTTTTTTTTTTTAATTTAAGTAAGCTCTACATCCAATGTGGGCCTTCAACCTGAGATCAAGAGTCACGTGCTCTACTGACTGAGCCAGCCAGGTGCCCCTCTTCAAGTTCTTGATGTAATGAATTATATTAATAAATTTCCTGATACTGAGGCTTGTATCACTGAAATAAACCTAATGTGATCACAGTGTACAATTCAACTTTATTTTATTTGATATTTTTTATCTATAGTCATAGGTGAAATTAGGCTAGGACTATCAGGTTTGGGCATTAATCTTATGCTGGCCTTTAAAAGTCAACTGAGCATCTTTCCATCTTATCCCAAAGTCTGAAGCAGCTTATATAATAATTGAAAATTATAACCCACCTATTTGTTGGGCTGGATATGATAGCTACAAGTAGTGTTCACCTTGTGACCATTCAGTGGAACTGTATACTTGTGATTTGTGCCTTTTTCCATGTATATTTCAATAAGAAGTTTAAATAAAAGAACATGATTTTTTAGAAGGATAAACGTTTAATCACCTTTCCAATTTCTTCTATGGTAATTAATTAGGTCTATTCAAAGTATGTTTTGGGTATCTGCTGGGAAATTACCTATTTGCTCTGTTTCCAAATTTGTTGCCATAGAATTCTCCTGAAATTATTTTAGATTTTTCCATATCTACATGATTTCTCATTCCTAATCTTGCATTTTTTTCTTTTTCTTTTTATCAGGCTGAAGTTTTATTTATTTTACTGGTGTTTTCAAAAAGTCATTTTTCTACTTATCCTTTCTCCTTTTTTCCCCCCTACTTTTTAACTTCGAGTTTTATCTTTATTGGTCTATTTTCTATTTTCTTATGGCTTCAGTGTGTTTTTTCCCCCTAAATCTTTTTGTTTTTTTTTGAGAGGGGGGTGGGCAGGGGCAGAGGGACAGAGAGAATTGTAAGCAGACTCCGTGCCCAGCGTGGAGCCTGACACAGGGCTCAATCTCACAACCCTGAGATCATGACCTGAGCCAAAATCAAGAGTCAGATGCTTAAGTGACTGAACCACCCAGGTGCCCCTTCCCTATATTTCTAAAACAATCACTATGCATCTTTGAATTTTTCTTTTTGAATAATAAAGGTGTTACATTTTCATTTTCAAGTCCTGTTTCTCATGCATTCTAGGATACTCAAGATGGGATCTGGGTCTTACTTTGCCCCCATTTGCTCAGGGTCCAATCCTGGCAGATCCTACTGGCTGGCCACAAGAACATGACAAATACATGTGTGCTCAGTGAATAAATGATACTCTTCTGTCCTGGGACTCACTGTGAAGATCTGTGCTTGCTGCAGGGCCCACCCAACCACCCAAATACCTGGAGCATTTGTCATATGCTGGCACTGTGTCAGGTCCTGTGAGTAGGACAGTGAGCTGGACAACTGAATATCTGCCCTCTGGGTGCTTACAGTGCTTTCTAGGGACAAAGACAGACATAGAACAAGTAATGCAAATGAGCTGAGTGTTGCCTGGGATGCTATGGAAGCATAAGATAGGGGCCAACATCACTTAGGAGGTGTAGTTAAGAATCTGTAGAAGTGATACTTAAGTTCCTCAAAATCTGAGAGTCTACCCTATCTCCTACTCTCCTCTCAGTGAGGTGGCCACTGGGTTTTCTAATACAAAAGTTATCTGGTCTTGAGTTACATGCCTGCTGCTCCTGGCCACAGCTGACTGAACCAAAGACTGACAACCAGGCATAAGAACTTTCTCTAATAGGAATGTTCCATATAGGATGGTCACTAAACGACTGCATTAGAGCCTTTAAGGGAAGTCTGAACACCAAATGGAGTGAAAGGAGAAGAAAAGGAGCTAGCAGAAGAAGAGAAAAAGAATAGTGAAGTGTAATAACAGCAGTCACAAATCCCATGGTACTGGATTAGAACTGTGGGAATCAATGTGAACTCATGGTTTTTAATAATATACATATAAATACAATAATAAATTCAGATGTGTGTTAACATGAATACACCTATTTCCTAGCTCTGTGTGCTGAAAGGGTCTAGAAGTAATGACACTCCAGTAGCAATGAATACACCTAGTGCCCATTCTCGAGTGCAAGGAGCCAGGAGCTACCTGGGAAAATAGCTATGCCAGGGCTGGAACAGGAAAAATATGAGTGAGCCTGGAACGTCTTGTGGTGCTAGAGCGTAAGCAAGGGCTAAAAAAATGATGGGGGCAATGCCAAAACGATACAGAAGCCAACCTGAAAGAGTTTCCAATGGCCAAATCTGGGCCAGTATGAGTAACAGACAACTACTGTAGTATTAGATTGTAACCCACAGAATAAGACAAATATCTATTAGTTTATACTGATATAAATAAATTACTGAGTAAGTATATGGGAGAAAAGAGATAGCTCTTCCCTACAGTAGGACACCAATTAATAAATACAGATGAAGTAAGTAAACAGAAAGTCATCTTTAGGTCAACACAGCATTAATACTTCTAAGCAAAAACCACTGATGGATGCTAAAATTAGTAGGCAAAGTTTAAGGATAAATGAGACATTTACACAGCTTCAAAGTGTCTCCCCACAAGACTCTTACTAATTTCAAAGGGGAAGTTGGTAATTTTACAGTGGAGAAACCTGACACACTGCCACAGTCACGTGATCCAAGTTAGTATCACCCCCTGACAGAAGGCAGTAGAAGGGCACACCATCGCTTCTGGGGTAGTTCTGCCAAAACTGCAGACCCTCAATCTAATCATGTGAAAAAAGGAGACAAACCCAAACTGAAGAACATTCTACAAAATGACTGGCCTAGACATTTCAAAAGTATCAAGGTCATGAAAGGCAAAGAAAGATGGAGCAACTGACGGAGACAAAGGAAACATGACAATGAAACGTAACATGGTATCCTGGATTGGACCCTGGCCCAGATAAAGGACATCAGTGGGAAAAATGGCAAAATCTGAATGTCTATAGATTAGTTAGTACTGTGTCCATGTTAATTTCCTGCTTTTAATAATTATACTATAGTTTTGTAAGATGTTACTATTAGGAGGAGTGAGGTGAAGGATATACAAGAACTACTATTTTTGCAACTTTTTGTAAGTCTAAAATTATTTCAAAACAAGTACTAGTAGTAGCAGTAGCAGCAGTAGTAAAAAGAACAGCAGTCACTGAGGTAGGGAGCAGCAGACAGCTCCTCGGGAGACTGGACAGTGATTGCTGGGGTACCCGCTGGAGCCCATGTCCTGACTTCTGACTGTTCGTGCCCACCATATTGTTATGGTATTCTTCCAACACCCAAGGGACTTTAATGCCTACCTCTAGTTTCTGCTTCCTGAAAGAGATTAGCTAATACCAAAGGAGGGATCCAAAAAGGCCCTGCAGGTGATGGGGTGCTCATCAACGGTGGCTACTGTCGATGGTGCCCAAGGATGCACCAGGTCTTGCTGTGTCCTGTTAAGCCAGGGTTGAAACGTGACTGGTTTGTGGTATGCTCTTGGCGGATGGCATGCAGACCCTCTGCTTAGTAACTAACATGCAGACTGCACGGGGGAGCTGTTTATTCCAGGCTAACTCAGCTGGGACAGCAGTATAGACAGAGCTGATACAGACTCCATGGCCATCTGGGCACAGCCTGATTTCATTATCACTCTCCCTACAGCTCCCTGATGTCTGTATTAATCTCCTGAAGGAGGCCCCATAGAACTGAGCTTGCTTGGTCATTTGGTACTATTGTCCAGTCCCAGAGCAGAGCAGGGTAGTGACCCACTCAGCCTTCCTCCTAGAGGTGCCTTACACTGGCTTAGTTCCAAAGCTGGAGAAACGTAGTCTGGCCTGACACCAGAACGTGCGGTGAGGGGCAACAGCTACCGTATTATGGCAGTGGAGGGGGAAGAGTTCTATGGGTCCCTTCTTGGAATTCTAGGGTATGGGAAAGAGGAGCTACAGCTTGCATGGCACAAGCTCTGTGCCTGGGCCTCTGCACTCTTTCTCCACAATCTCTGCAGACATTCTGGGGACTCAGTTGCATAAAGGCCAACAGAGGGTGGCAGGTCACAGCCTGGTCCCTGTCTTTTCCCAGGCAGATCTGTTCTTAGCTGCCAAACTTCTGAGCTTCCTGGGACCATGATAAAGTTCCAGAGACTACGGGCCATGGGGATCATGCTGAAGGATAGAGATAAGGAACCTCCTTCTCCTCCCTGCCTTGAAGGGGGTGGGGAGGCAGCGCTTCTCTTGGAGACCCGTTAGCAAGTTTTGGGCCCATAACAAAGGATCCAGGGGAGGGCAAAATATCTATTTTTGACTTTGAGGCTGAGGAGGGGTCTTTTGGGGGCTACGAGGAGGTAAACAGGCCTCAGGCTGGGTGGAGAGGAGGGAAAGGGCATGAGGGGAAGATAGGTCAGTTGCCATGCCACAGCCGAGGGGCCTTTATTGGATGTTGAGGGCACGTCTAGGCAGGCAGGTAGAAGCTAGAGGTTGTGGCACACCTTCTCGGGATGTAGTGGTGCCCGGATGTCCAGTTTGTGGGTCTTGCTGTCCTTGTCGATGATCTCCAGCCGCAGCTTGGGTGGACGCTTCTCAGTCTGGGGTGAGGGCCGTTCAGGGCTCTTGAGCAGCTGTTTGTCTGAGTCCTCCACGGTGATGCGCAGAGTACAGCCCCCCGGCAGCAGGTCTTGTTCATAGGCGGCCGCCAGCTGGTTCACCACACGGCGCTCTACCTGTACGTGACAGGTGAAGTGCTCATCACTGCTGGGGCCGTGGCCTGGAGCCCAGGCTCTATCACTCGCTGATAGGGCAAGTCAGAAACCTCTGAGCTTTAGTTTCCCCCTCTGCAAAGTGGGACTAACCACACACAGCTTGCAGGACTATGCTAAAACTCAATGACGTCAGTTTCTGAGGTTCCCAGCTTAGTTCCTCACTCCTGGCAGGGGTTCATACTTGCTTACCCTCCAGGACCGGAGTTTATTTGATCATCTTCTGGTTTGGGTTCTGAGGGGGAATCTGGTCTGGGTATGGACTATTTCAGGCTGGGAGGCCAGGGTGGGGTGGGGGCACTGGGGAGGGAGGTGCGGAGGTGTCTTACTTCTCTCAGGCTCCTGTACTCACCTCGTGCTTGATGGAGCGGGCGCCATAGTGTACATTGTAGCCGTCGACCAACACGTCTGCCACCTCGCGGTCCCAGAGCAGCGTGATGTTGTGCCTTTGCTTGGCCTGAGATAGGTCAGATAGGAGCCCACATGTGGCCCAGTGCTTTCCATCTCTCACCGCTCTGGCCTGAGGCCTGGGACTGTGAGTGACTGTGTGCCCTCAGGGCCACTGGCCCACACCACTGTGCTCCATCCATGCCTCTAGGGGGTGGTGCTTCCAACCCAGTGTTCCCTGATTTCCAATGGGCAGATGACCCAACCCCACCCATGGGCAGTTTCTGCTCTTACTCTCTTGGCCCAGAAGTTCAGTTCCTTGTTGACAAGCTGGATGAGCTCCGAGTGGCAGAAGGGGAGGAAGTAGACAATCTCGTTGATTCTTCCCAGAAACTCATCCCTCCGGAAGTGAGCCTGCAGGGCCAGGTTAGGGGTGGGTGAGCTCTGTGACCCAAAAGGGGTAAAGGGAATTACTGGACCCCAGTGGGGAAGACCAAGGATGGCTAAGGGGATCTTCCCACCGGAGACTCCAGTAGGAAGGACAAAGACCTCTTACTTTCAGGATGGGGCGTATCACATTCTCCTTGAAGTTCTTTGAGATGGTTATCTTGTCATTAATCTGGACATCCCCTGTGGAAAAAGAATCATAAACTGCCTACTCCTCACACCTAGGGTGCTCTGGGAACTGTGCCTGCCTCTTGCCCCCATTCATGAAAAGAGCCCTGCCCCTGATGGTCTGTGTGATCCTGGTCAGGGTCTCAGGTTCTTTAGGCCTCAGGCTGGTCTCCACTTGAATGAGAGGATTGGACTGGGCACTTCCTGAGGCCCTTCCAGTTCTGTGTGCTACAAATAGAAAGCCTGGGGTTCCTTAGTTTAGGAGTTGTGTGAGGGAGGGAAGGAGGGGGACAAGAGTCAGAACCAAGACTTGAGTTTTGACTTGGAAGAGGGGCTGGAGGTTCATTTCCAAATAGAAAGGTGACAGATGTGGCCTCCTGCCTAATGTCATTCTTGCCCCTAGGAGATGTTGCTGGTGGTCTGGGCACTTGCCCAGTTGCCCAGACAGCTCAGGCTGTGTGCCATACCTAGGTTTTCAGCGATACGGTTACGGCTCATCTCCAAAGCTTCCTGCCTCAGCTGCAGTGCGTGCTGTGCGATCTCGTCGCTGGCCACATTGGAGGTCATGATGAAGATGGCGTCCTTGCAGTCGATGGTCTTCCCCTTTCCATCTGTCAGCCGGCCCTGGGAAAGAGCAGTGACTACACAGTCAGGAAGTGCTAAACCCAGGCGCCTCTTCCAGAGGTCTCTACAGAACCCCTAGCTGCTCGCTCCTCCCAGTTCTCACTGCCCTGGGCTGCGACCATTCCACCTGCTGAGAATGACTCCAGTCAAGACTGCAGCTCTGTTTGTCATCCATCAGGGCCTCTGATTCATCTCTGGCACCCCGAAAGTCAGCCTGATTAAACATGCACCCATCCAACACACTTTCTTGGAGGCCCAATCTGGGCCAGGCTCTGTGTTGGGGCACTGGGGCTTCACTGAACCTTCGACATGCTTCTTGTTAAAAAAAATGACACTCAAGAAACCAGCAATGACACTTCAGTGAGTTAAGTGTTATAAGGGGAAGCCCAGATTACTGTAGGAGTTCAGAGGAGGGTATTTTATATGGCCATTGTAAAGACTAATATGGCCATGTTGGTTAAAAATCCTTAGTTAGCCAAGCTGTGCAAATGTTCTAAACTGTCGTTACGACAGCAGACGTGTAATACATATTTGTTGTATCAAAATGAACGAGACGAACTGAAACAGGTATAATCTCTGCAACTTAAAGGCCTCCTTTTGCCTGACAGAGTGGGATAGAAAATAAGGCTCGTCCTTTAACCAATGTGGGAAGATTCCTTGGAATCTTTAGCTCTTTCTAGAAGCGACACAGATGAAAGAAAGCATCCATGCTGGAGACCGATGCACCGAGGAAAGGGAAAAGAGAGAAGAGACAGAAGAATGAGAGAAGTACAGCTATCTGGGGCCATGCAGTTCAAGGGCAAGAAGCTCCCACCAACTCAGCAAACAACAAGGCTATCACTGTACAACAGTACTTTACAGTCATTTATGATGAAAGCAACGGTCAGGGCCTCGCTGAGCAGAACTGACGGGAGTTAACAATAGTGGACACCAACAGGGCACTTCTTGTTGCACCACGGGTGCCCTGCTTCGTGTTCTCTGTGCCCTACTGCACTCCTCCCACTGAGCACAGTTCCTGCCACCCCTAAGAACGTGGCTCTGGGGACATTACTGACCCCAACCTGTTGGCTCCTGCCTGCCCCAGCCTCAGCTGGTAGTTAGTCTTCCTCAAGCATTTCCCTTTCCCTGGTGGTATGGACCCCGACTCAGGCGCAGCCCTTGCTTCTAAATCCAAATCAATGGCAGACCAGCCCTGGCCCCCAGAGGCAAAAGGGGAAGAGATGCGCTTTAACTTAGTACCTACCCCATGCTGGGCATGGTACCTGGTGCTTTTTAGCCTTGCTTTATACTGGCCCTTGGCACAGGTTTCTTAGATTTGTTTAATCTGAGAGAGAGCGCATGAGCAGGGGGAGGGGCAGAGGGAGAGGAGTGCTCAAGCAGACTCCCTGCTGAGCGAGGAGCCCAGCACAGGGCTCAACAGGGGCTCAATCTCAAGACCCTGAGATCATGACCTAGCTGAAATCAAGAGTCAGACGCTTAACTGACTGATCCACCCAGGCATCCCTCAGGCCTCTTAGAAAGTGTTAGTGCCAAGGGGATCAATTCAGAAGGGGCCTTGAGGTCCAGGTGCTAACTACTGTCCCTGCCTTGGGGTGGGAAGAAGGGAAGGCAAGGGTGCAAGTGGATGTTCGTGAGCCTTGCTGTTGGCTTCTCTGAATATAACAGATCAATAGAATCTATCGAGGGCAATTCTAATTCTGGGGACGTGTGTGTGTGTGTGTGATGTGTCCAAATGTATGCATAAGGCACTCTTCGCAGAGCTCACCCTTGAAGATGGAGGACACACGCTGCTATACAGGCAAGAACAATAACCAGCGGCAGTTCCAGTCCAGGATCAAAGCCCTGCTTTTCACTGGGCCTGGGATGGGTCCCAGGCGGGTAAGGGGAGCAGACATAGTGTATGACTGACCCAAAGGGTGACTTTCACAGTGTTCATGTCTCCTCCTCCTCGGCAGTAAAGATGTACCCCAAAGTGGGAGCTGTCACTGTCTCACCTCCCAGCAATGACTGGGTGGGTGTGAATGCTCCCCCAGGGTTACAGGGGCTGCTTTCCCACTGCTTCTATCCTTGAAGGGAGGAGCAGAGGCAGGCTCTGCAGGGGCCAGTGTCCTCCTGAGACTTCTGCCCTGCACGGCAGGCTCTTGGGGTCATTAGTTCCGCTCGGTGTTTTGCTGGGAGCATTAGGGCTCCTGACTAGACTTGGGAGAATGGAGCTGGGTGGGAATGGGGGTCTTCCTTCATGCCCCCAGACTGGATCAGTGCCCTTACCGCTCCCAGCACTTGCAGCTTATCCCAGTGCAGCATGCAGCACAGCGGGCTGAAGTCTCCCAGCTCATTCATGAACACTGAGGCGGAGACTGTGTATGGTGTGTCTGCTCTGCCTGACACGGAACCACACGCCCTCTTTGACCTTCCTGACAGGTCACGAGGCTCTGTGTTAGCCCTCTCTTCTCTGCGTACTATACGCTCCCTCGTTCAGAGATCTCACCCTTTCCTATGGCTCCTGTTACCCTACCTGTGCTGACACATTCCTCGATCTCTGCTTCTCGTCCAGCTCTGCCCTACACTCTACACTTCTCCAACTGATGGCCGGCCTCTTGGACACCTCCAGCCGGTCGCTCCTCAGGCATCTCATTTTCAGCAATTTCAAACCTCAGCTCCTCATCTTCCTAGCCAACCTGCTGCTTGTCCTCCTGGGTGCCCTGCCTCAGCTGATGCAGCAGCAACTGTCCAGTCACCCCACCAGAAATCCTGTAGCTGGCCACCCCCGGCCCCTCCATCCCCCCTCACATTCAATCCGTGAGTCCTGCACAGTTGGCCTTCTGGGAGTTCTGGCCAGCCCGCGGCCCTGCTTTAGAGCAGGCGTCCCCACATTTAGCCTGGATACTCCGACAGCCTCCTCGCTGCTCCCCCTCTTCTTTCCAGTCCATTCTCTCATGGTTGCCTATAGGATCTTTATAAAGTGAGAATCTGTCCATGTTTCTTTCTTGCTTAAAGTCTTTAAAGGCTCCTTACGATCTAACAAGTAAACCCACACTCCTTCACCTGGGATCATAATTGGTCCCTGTCAACCTTACCCACTCACTCTACTGTTCTGCTCTCACTTCCCTTTTGCAGTCGAGCGGTGCCAAGCAGCGAGTGTTCCCTGGACGGACCAGGCTGCTGCGTGCTTCTGTGCTTCTGCAAACTAGCAGCTGTCTGCTACCGGCCTTCTCCACTCCGTTCACCTAGAACCTCATTTATCCTTGGAGGGTATGCTGAATTACTGCTGAATTCAGTTACTCAACAGAGCACTTCCCTTGACTCTGTGAGCTCTGGGAATGGCTGGAGTGAGTAAGACAAGGTCCCTGCCCACAAGAAGCCCATAAGCATGAGTCTAAGTAATCTTAGATGGCAGCTTTGGTCAATGGAACCAAGTGCATAAACTTCAGAAATGGTAGTAGGCTGGTGGAGGCTATAGGAAGGATTTATTATCAATTCCCAGAAGGTAGTCAGTGCAGTGGCAACAGCAGGGGAGGGGTAGACAGGGCTTACATACGGAGGTGGTAACAACTTCTAGGTGGTGCTTGTTGTAGCTCAGTCAGTAGCTGCCTTCCCTCTTTCTGGGCCAAGGAGGCCATCAGAGGTACCTCTGCAGAGAGGTCAGAAGTTGTTGTGCCCACGTTCCCTGAGCTGGGCCCTCCCTTCCCGTGAAGGCTTCCCTGCGGATCTACCTCTCTCTTCTCGCCCTAGCTGCGTGGTAGTTACTGTTAAAGCTGCAGGCTCTGAACCGGACTGCCTGGGCTCCCATCCCAGACTCCCCCTTCCCAGCTGCATGCCCGTAGGCCAATCACTTCTCTCACTTCGCTTCCGTTTCCACCTCTTACACAGAGGCAGTAATAATAACCTTTATAGGGATGCTGGGAGGATTCGATGAACTGATACAAATAAATGTTTTAGAATAGTACGTGGCACAGAAAGTCAAAAATATCAACTATTATCATGTCTCATTTCCAACCATCTACTAGGCAGGGAGCTCCCAGAGAGCAGGACTGGGTCTGGTCCATAGGTGTGTACTTGAATCCCATCAAGAGACTGGAACGAGGTAGGAGGTCTCAGAGCACAGGTATGGGTAATTGAATATGTGACCTTTGAAGGACTGGCCTTCATTCCTCAGCGGCTGGTCTGGGGACAGGGAAGAGCTGGGAGGCTAGGAAGACAGCAATAAAACTGGGGCAGGGACAAGGATGCTGGGCCAGGTGGGAAGGTGATGGGCAGCTGTGGGTATATGTGGATCTGGGTCTTCCTGGCTTGGTACCTGGTGTGCTATTTGATACAGAAGTCCCTTCCCGCACCTCACTGAGTACACTAGCGACACGGGAAGCAAAACCCCTTCCTGTCGTCCTAGGGCTGAAGGGGACTAAGTGGAAAGGTGGGCTGGACTCCATCTGGACATGTGTTGGCTAATACAGCTCCTGTATGGGAGCAGAAGAGAAGCCTCACACCCAGTTCTGCAGGGCCCTAAAGGAGGTCAACCCCTCCCATGATCATAAGTCTCTCTCCTCTGCTTGAGGTAAGGAGTGGTGCAGAGAGGGAGAACAAATGTATCTGTGGCCCAAACGTGGTTCCTCTGCACAGTAGCTCCATGCCATGGCAAGACATTTATGACCTCTCTGAACCTCAGTCTCCTCTTCTGTAAAAAAATGAGACAGTTTCTATTCTGCCTGCTATTGTGGTGGTTAGCAAGGACATCTTTAGCACAAGCCTAGTACATAGAATGTGCTGAAATAGAAGGGAGTTTTTCTCATTTAAAGCCCACCCCACCAGTAGGAGGCTGTCTAGTTTGTGACGAGCCTGGAGCTCCTTGGAAGAAAAGGGCTCCATGAGCCAGAAAGGTTCTTAGAGCTTATCTTGGATCCAGCCTCCTTGTTTGTCACATGAGGCCCCTGATGCCTGGAGATGGAGCAGAGTTGGAACTAAACACTCAGGTCTGTCCTGGCACCTCTGCTCTGGGTGTCTCTAGAAGGCAGCCTGGGAAGCCACAGAATTTCAATTCTTGGGTAGTGCTGGTCTGTCCTCAAGTGCCCACTCTGGGCCCTGGTCTAGAAAGGGGGAAAAGCCCCATCTGCTAGGTGACCGAATGTATACATGTGGAAGCAGCAAGTGAAGGACGGGTCACACAGGCCTCTGGACCCTTGATTCTTATTGTTCACAGTGCCCCATACCCCCAGATGTCCCCTACTCCATCCCGGCCCAAAGTGACTTTCACCTCATCGAACAGCTGCAGCATGATGGTGAGCACATCTGGATGGGCCTTGTCCACCTCGTCGAAGAGCACCACAGCGTTGGGACACTGCTTCAGCTTCTTGGTCAGCTGGCCACCCTCCTCGTGGCCAATGTAGCCTGGTGGGGATCCGATAAACTTGGCCACCTGGAGGGAGGAAGGAAACATACTGGGAAACAAACCTTTCTATACTTTTAGTTTCTGATATGGGCATGCACAGGAACATGGCCTCATTCATTAACACTGCCTGTCTCAACAAGGACAGTCGGACTTTCCTCTGGGGTGGCAGGAATCCTGCCGTGATGGGAGAGCCTACGGATCTTCTCTATGTTCTTTTTCAGAGCAAGTCCTACGCAAAACAGATCAGTGACCTTCTTGCTCATGTATGCCCCCAAAGGACGAATCCCAAGGCTGCTGGAATTATCTCAGGTCCAAATGACAAGTCACAACAAAATACCCAGGCAGAGTCATGTTGACCGACAGGCCCTCCAAACCACACTTCGGCGAGGACTCTCACTTACCTCATGCCGCTCTTGGAACTCAGACATGTCCAGCCTGATGAAGCCCTGTGTGGAAACAAGCAGGAGTCCATTTGCAGGCAGGAAGGTAGAAGGAAGGGTTAAGGAGGAGAGCATCTCAAATATCCCCATGGCTTTCAGATCACAGCAACGCAAGATCTTCTATCCCATTCTCATATATTTTTTGGCTCCTTGCCTCCTTTTCTGTCCACTCATCTCCCACGTGATTCCCTCATTCCCTACCCTAATAAACCCAAGTCATGTCCCTGCCCTTCTAAATCTGGCTCAGAATGTCTCTTTTTTCAGGCTTCTACTGGTCTGATTACCACGTCAGCCACCCCGTATTTCCTGAGGGCATCCTGTGTGTGCTGCAGCTACAGCGGCAAACAAGTCTCGGTCTCCATCTTTGAGGAAAACCCCTCGTGGGGCAGGTAGACGTGGGCAGATTCAGCTGAAGTCAGTGTGGACCATGACGAGAAGGAAGGGGGCAACAAATACCCAGCCAGCTCCATGATGCCCTCAGCTTCGCAGCTCTTTGTGGGTACATGCCTCCTTGTTTTAGATTACTTTTCTTTTGTGCTAAGAAATCTTTTATTTATTTACATTTCTTCATTTCACTTCAAAGCTATCCATAAGGCAGCTTGTAGCCCATCTCTCTCCACCACTGGGCCTAGGAGTGATCTGCTGGGAACCGGGCCTTTGGGGTGAGGTTCAACCATGATTAGCCCCAGGGAAAGGGTATGTGTGCGTATAGGTAGTAGGGGGTTTGCGAGTTAACACAGGCAGAATGTCCACTCTTTTTCACGACGAATTTAGGGATTTATATTCACAGTTGCCCTGTCCTTCCACCCACACCAGGGTTCCCCAGGCTCCTCTCCCAGTGGCACACATTTCCACCTCAGAAAGTGCACTCACTGAATATACTTCTTCTGAGAGCTGGGGATGACAGGGCGCCAAGACCCTAAAGGGAGGTAGCTGTCTATGTCTGAGATCCAGGCCACGTTCTAGCACGGCTGCTGGTCAGAAATGTAGTTTTTCTGTGTCCTGTCACTCTGTACCCGAGGTACGGGGCAGCAGAAGAGCTCTGGCAGAGACCTGGCTTCCAGTCCCAGTCCGGCCACTGTCTGTGTGGCGTTGGGCATGCTGCCTCGCCTTTGGAGCCGCAGTTCCTTCCTATGGAACACGAGGGGCCTGAGGAGAGCACCGAATCCAAGAGGTAGATAAGGGCTTGGAGAAGTATTAAGGCCATGTGGAGGGGATCACTGCTATCAGAGAACGTGGGGCATCAGCCAGCATCGATTTTCAGAGGGTCCTAGGCAGCTCAGCCAAGACAAACACAGGCTTGAGGAAAAACGGGAGGATGGACATGAGGAAGCTGGGAGTGCTTCCCAGAGGGAGCAATGCACTGGAAACCACGAGATGGGTACCTAATGATAATAGCTGACAGTCCCTGGAAGCTTATTAAGCGCCTGGCAATGTTCTAAAGCTATACAGAGCTCAGAACAAGTCTATGAGGTAAGTATAATTATCACTTCTACCTTGCAGATGAGAAAACCGAGTCACAGATTAAAGTAACTTGCCCAACGTCACTCAGGTTTGACAATTAAGCTCCAAGTCTGTGCTCTTAGCCACTAAACTCTACTGCCTTATATTTCCTGCTCTGTCAATCAGCTCTTGGCAGTCTTCATCTGTAAGTTCTGAGCTTTGTGCCCGGATGTCAAGTGCCCCGGGATACCAGAAGTATAGACTCTAATGATCACTTATGTCAAGTGATGTGGGTTCTCGTCCTAGTTCTACTGATTTTCTGAGTAACTTTCAGCAAGTTTCAGGGCTTGATTTTCTTGGCTGGAATACTTTTGGTTTCACAAGATCTTACCCTAGGGTTTCCAGAAGTGAGGCAACAATTATGGTAGTAATATCCAACACGTGCTGATTGCTTACTATGTGCTAACGGTGTTTAGCAGTTTACATGATCTCATTTAACCTTCATAATAATCCAATGAGATAGGCACCATAATTGAACCCATTTTACAGATGAGAAAACGGATGTGAACAGAGATCCCAGCCAACTCCAGAGTAGTTTAGAGTTGGGGTTTGAACCCAGGCAGGTAGAGTCAGACCCTTGCTCCCGATTCCTCTGTCACAGTGCTATGCTAACTGCCATCTTCAGTGCGTTACCACCCTACCTCAGGAGAAGATCACAGAGCCCCATTCTTTTTCTTTTTCAAGGATTATTGACCTAACAATGGAAGTTAACAAAACTGCTCAAATTTGGGAGAAAGAGTAGAGGCTAATGAGGGAAGAGAAATAAGCCAAAGATCTGATAAAGAAATTATACAAATGTGCAAATGAGACCTTGTGAGGCAGCCAGGTCGAGAGGCATTAGTGACCTTTTACAAATGAGGCAACTAAGGATTAGAGAGCCAGAACCTAAATCCAAGGCACCAGGTCCCTGGCCAGTGTACGTGTCATTGAGCCAGCCTTACTGTACAGTTCCTCTCTGGCTCCTGTGACACGGCACCTCCTGTCCATCATTCCTTGGGTCCTGCTGGTGTTGGGTACAGTCCAGGACTCTTGGGTTTGGAAGGCAGGTCTTACACCTGCCTGTTACATGGCCAGAAAATGTCTATGCTAAACACAGACTCTGCACGGAGTTGGCCCACAGGGCTGGTGCAAGAAGGAGTTTGATACAGGCACCACCTAGGATTTAAAGATTAAATACACAGATGGTTGTACTGGGTTTCTCATGCCTCACATCTCCCTATTTGACAGAGGAACAAACTGACAAGTTCACAATCTAGCCCCCTACTGCAGCTAGGAACAATGGCACTGAAAGGAGAGTTGAGAGACTAGATTCTGATTTCACCTCTTCCCTTCACAAGTGACCCTGGTTGGGCCCCTACATGCTGCAGGGTCTCAGTCTTCTCATCTGAAGAGTAGATCTAATTCGGCATCTACGCTATCTCCCTCATGGGGTCGAACAAGACGGTCGATGGGTGGTACCATGGAAAGTACGAGGTGATGAATAAACACGAGATCAGGGCTCGGGCGCTGACTTCAGTGTGCTAGCGCCTGAGCTCACCGTGACTCAGTGTCTCACTGCACACTCACGACAGCTTTAGACACGGGACTGGACAGCTACACTTTGAGGCGAGAGAGCTGAAACCTGGAGGGCTCAAGCAACCTGCCTAAGGCCAGGAGGAAGTAGAACTGGAGCCTGTGCTGAGGAATGGCTGGCTCCAGGGCCTTGACCGCCCAGCCCACTGCCCCCGAGGGGTGATGGTAGATGGCAGGACGCCATCACCATGCTCTCAGGAGCCCCCGCATTAGTGGTGGCAGTCAGCCCCTCGTTCAGATGTGCCAACCGAAAATGACCTGCATCATCAGTCTCTAGCAAACCCCGTCTCCTTTCTACACCAGCAAGTCAGCCGATGCTTCCCTTCTTCTTCCACTGTGTATGAAGACATAGTAAGACAGCTTGGATAAGGAGATTATAATTTGTAATTAAATATTAACCTTTCTGACAGTATTAAAATTAAACCACTCAGAATTCTTCATCCCTAATCAGGTGGTTCCTGCCCGTAACTGTATCTTCCCTAATAGTCTTGCTAGTTTATGGCTCTTTCCAGAGTGCTAATTGTTTCAATCGCTGCCAACCTGATGAATTGTCTTAAAAATGCTATTTCAGTCGCAGCACATTAGCATGCATGTGCGGCTTCTTGCCTACTGCCTGTCAAGTGGGTCGCTCTGGGCTTGGGTGAGGCAGAGCATAGCTACTGGCAGAGCCAGGGAGGCTTTGGAGCCTTTAGCCAGTTATTAGGCAGAAGGGGGCCAGGGACGTGGCTCAGGAGGATACAGCCTGAGCGACCTGTGTTGTTTCCGTGGCTGCCAAGCCTTCAGGGAGGAGGCAAAGGGGCAGTGAGGCCAGAGGCAGGATGGAAGGTGGCTAGGACTCTGCCGCTGGGGCAGCTTGGGCTGCCGGGGCCCTGAGTAATTCCTCACTGCCTCAGCAGGGGAAGCCTTCCTTAGAAATTAGGCAAGGGCATCTGGGGTCACGGGCAACCTCGGCTGGTGGGCAAGGGTACCTTAGCCTCCACAGGGGAAGGCTGGTGGAAGAATGTTTGGCGTTAGGTGAAATGTTTCTGCAATCTCCAAGGATGGCTGTGACATTTCTCTCTGTAGGAAAACATTTCCTGTCAGCCTAGAAAGTCAAACTAAGTAGGCTTGGAGAGCCCGAGTCTGAATAAACATGGGACAGGGATAGGCCTCTCTTGTGGCAAGTCCAAAGGCTCCGAAGTCATGGGGAAAAGGGGACTATGACCACCCCACAGCTTAGGGACTAAGAAATCATGTTTAGGGGCGCCTGGGTGGCTCAGTCATTAAGCGTCTGCCTTCGGCTCAGGGCGTGATCCCTGTGTTGTGGGATCGAGCCCCACATCAGGCTCTTCTGCTGGGAGCCTGCTTCTTCCTCTCCCACTCCCCCTGCTTGTGTTCCCTCTCTCACTGGCTGTCTGTCAAATAAATAAATAAAATCTTAAAAAAAAAAAGAAATCATGTTTAAAAGCTCACATACAATGGAGAGAAGCAATATGGCATCTTCTCATTCCTACCTGTTTTCTTCTACAGGCCCCAAGACTCTCTCTAGCATGGCCTTGTTGTCCTAGACAGTAATGATATGTTTCTAAAGCTGTTTCCCACTCTAGCCTGACTTCCTCAGGGCAGGGAGAGTGTCCTAAATGCTGAGTTTATCAGGTTCTAGTACAATACCTCGCCAGAGGAGATGACTGAAAATGCATGGATGAATCTCATTGGGTTCTCCCAAATGCCCCAGCAGTTAGGCAGGGCAAGGATTATTTTTCCTGTTTCATAGATGAGTAAACTGAGGTACAAGGATGCTGGATAACTTGCTTAAATTCCTGGAACAATTGGTGGCCAAGTTGGGGCCAGACTGAAGTGGGCTTTCTGGAGCCAGGGTCCATTTTTTTGATTCACTATTGACAGATTCAGGGAGCCAAGAATTTGGGGGGCTAGCAGCAGTGGCGAGGTCTCCATGGCCTGCACATCAGCCCTGCATCCCAGCACTTACCTTTTTGGCATCTTTGTGCATATATTTGGCTGTCTGCTTGGCCAGCTCTGTCTTTCCTAATAAGAAGAAAGGGAGAAGTGTTGGGTTAGGACCAAATGACTGTTTTCTGGAATGAAAGAACATAAGAAATGCATGGACATTGGAAATAATATATTTTTATGGATGGGCTCAGGGAGGGTCGGTGACTCTCCCAGTCACTGGAGGGAGAATTAAAGGTGGAGCTGGAGCCAGAATCGAAGTCTGCACTGCATCTTGATTTTTCTGTGGATGGAGATTGAGACTTCTTCTCTATAGCAGTATCCCGAGAGTGGGAGGTAGACTCTTATAATCCAGAGCCAACTTGTCCTTTGAAGCCCAGGGCAAGCCTTGCCTCTGACAGGAGCACCCTGACTTCCTGGTCACTGCACTGAATCTCTTTAGACACTCATGGTTTTGCCATCCAGCCAGGCCCTGGAGCCACAGGCCCAACAGAGGCTGGGAGGGGATGGAGAACACCTCTCCCTGGCCTCATAGTCTTTCTTTGTAACATAAAGAAGGAATGACAATACCAAAGTGGTGGCTCTGAAGGGCCATTTGGTATGATGGCCAAACCTTTAGAAGTAATTGTCTAGCAGAGGAAATCAAGTTCTATAGTATCATGGTGAGGTGGCGGAACCTACATCTGGGGGAGTGCTAGGTCCATGAAGATGCTAAGAGGGGAAGAAGAGACAACAAATGCATGAAACTCCCCATCAGGACAATGGTGGGAGGAGGTGGTGCAGGTGGGGGTTCTATGAGGGTGGAGAGAGAGGGGATGAGAATGCCTCAGATAATCCAGCTCAACTGACTAGAAAAATACCCAACCCATTTGACTGAAACCAATTGGGCAATGCACCCCACACTGTGCTGGCCACATCAGGGGCTTTCTTTAGCTTCCTAGAAGGTTATGCCCCAAGCTGCACTAAATAAGGTTGGTGTGCTGGGCAGTGGAGGTGGTTCAACTGTTCCCACGGGGCAGCTCTAGGGATGCAGAGTGGCCGGACCAGGGCTATCAGACCCCAAAGGGCCCGGCCGCCCAGGTGACTTAGGCCCGGCACCACAGCTTCCAGAGAGAGGGGCATAATTCCAGCTGTTGCTAACGTGACAGACAATCCTCTTGCTGGCTCTGTAATTTGGAGGCGGTTGTTTTCAGAGCTGGAGTTGTATAGAAGTGGATTGTGCGACCCTGGCCCATAGCAGCTGGGGTTCCCCCAGCTCTCCTCCCCCACCTGCCAATCTGCTCCCAGTTACCTATTCCAGATGATCCCAAAAAGAGGAAGACCAGAGGGTGTTCTTCGTCATACCAGCCATTCTCCTTCCTCCGGATCGCTAGGGCCAAACACACAAGATGGGGGGGGACAGGGAGGGAGGCAGATAAATCAATGACACAAAAGGCAGGATAATTATCACTAAGTATACAATATGTTTTACTGCTCTGCGCCCACTCAAAGTCCTCACTACCATTAGTGCTGCCTAATCTGATTAGCTGGCAAGGCCCCTAGAGACACCTAATCAGGTTAGCATGGATTTGGAAAGCTGCCCAGAGCAGATTTCGGATAAAGTTTTCCAGGATGAGCACTCAGCGTTGCCAGGGAAACTGAAAGGCGGGTGGACGGTGAATAGAGGGGTAGGGGGCTGGTGAAGGAGAATTCGAAAGGAACTTTAGCTCTCAGATGGCTGGTTACCCATCTACTCACCACTGGTGGGCAACTGAGCCTGCCTTCTATGCAAATGGAAGAGACAGAAGCCCATGGCAGGCCCTGAGAGATCTGGGGTGTGAGCTCTGGACCTTCCCATTTGGGGAAACCAAGATCTAGTCTGCTGTCTGGAAGTATAGCCAAATGTACTTTCTGGAATCCAGTCAGGGGTCATGTGGAGCTCAGGGCACAGACGAGTGAGCCACTCGGTTAGCACTGCCACTAACCATGGTCTCCAGTGGGGAGCAGTGGTGGGAGAGTGGGATAGATACAGACTGGTTCCCTGGGAGGTCAGTTCTGCTAGAGTGAGACCTGACTGCTCCTCTTCAGGAGGAAGTAGATAATAAAAGGCTGTGCATTTAAGGTGAGGAAACTAAATGCCTGACTACAGAGTGGGAGAATCAGGCTCAGAGGCATCACTCAAGCAGGAGAGCAGGGGGCGGAATGAGGCAGAACCATTAGAAGAACCATTTATTGAACACGTTACCTGCTGGGTGCAACTGGAAAAACTGTCAACATTTTTATTACTCAAGACCCACACAAACACCCGGAGAGGAAAAGTATTATTCTCAATTCCATTATACTAAACAGGAAACTGAGGCAAGAGATAAAGAGACTTGTCCAAGTCATACAACTAGTAGATTACTAGTTGACTGGTAGAGATGGTAGAGTCTCTTCTCTCTCTAAACATTTTTTTTTGTTCATATATGAACAAAAGTGAGTATCAATTTGGGTTGCATTATTGGGAACGTGGCAGTCAGAAGTGGGAAGAGGACAGAGCACTGTGTAATGTGAGGGTTAGTCTAAAGATAGGACTGCATGTATGGTCTGGTTCTCAAAGTGTCAGGGGGAGATTAACAAAGGGATATATGTCAGAAGACAAGGCCTGGAAAACAAGTCAACTGAGAAAGAGTTGATGGTCTTAGGGAAGTACTGGCCAGTCCTGAGGTACAGATCCTAAATGCTATACTGTGTGTTACAATCTGTATGGCTGGGTTCCAGAGAAGTAGCTGCAGAGGTCAGGGAAGGCTTTCTGGAAGAAGTGGGACTGATGAGGGATCATGGAGCCTGGGAAGGATCTGGAGCGGCAAAGGTGGCCAGCATGACCTAGATGGGGAGACGGGAATGAACATAAGTAGCTGTGGGTGGGGTCGGATTATGGTCTCAAATACCTGCATTAGGACTTCAGGTCCGTGTTTGTGGCCTTTCTCACCTCAAACTCAAATGCTGCTACCTAAAGATCTTTCTAGTTCTGGCCTCAGCAGGAACAGATGGAAGTGCAACCTCTTAGGAGACACCCCCTGAGAATCCTGAGAGGGGCCTGAGAAAATTACGCAAGTCCAGCCTCTCCCTTGGGCAAGGTACCCGATCATCTCTAAACTAACTGACCCAGCCCTGTGGAAGGCTTGGCTCTCAGAGGAACCCACTGGCCTCACAGGTACCTGAAGGGTGGGGATGATGAGGGGTAGTTCAAGCCTAGCTGAGATGGAGTCCCCAAGTGCCCCGAGAGAAACAAGAACCCGTGGGTGGGGTTTTGGGGGAGGCAGAGATATAAATGGTGAAGGCTAGACTTCTGTGGACATTACGTATAGATGTGTGTTGGGGCAGGGGTGAGAGGAGTCATCTGAAAGGGGTCACATTCTTCTAAAAGTCGAGTGAACTGAGAACGTAAGTTGGAAAGAAGCTGAGCACGAACTGGTTCAGGCTTCATGGGGTATTTGGGGGAGGCAGAAGTGCCCAGGCATCACTCAGACAGGAGGCCTGGGGGAAGTGGGGTTCCCCAGGTGTCAGGTACCTGAGCTTCTACTCTTGATTTCTCTTTTGGGAAAGCTTCCCAGCTACTGAGAGCTGCACACTGCTGGGCTATGCAGTTCAAAACGCCATGGAGAAGGTGGAATTGGATTATGCCTGGGGCCATCTTTCCCCCTTCTTTTCTAATAATGCACCTGGGAGAGAGCTCTTTATAATGCCAGGCGGACTCCACTGCACAGCTGTCCCTGGCCAATTCTGCCAGACCCAGGGCATGAGTCCGGGGTGGGTTTGATCTGGCCCCCTGTGAAACAGGCGAAATGCCAACCATTAAACAATTACAACTCTGGATATTTCTAATAATATCTGAAGAGAAAAACGACCAAGCAGATGGAGTCCGACAGAATGAAAAATGGAAGCAGCTAGGAAAGACTGAGGAAGGCGGGCCCCCAGGGTGTGTGGCTGGCAGGGTGGCTGATGACCACGGCTGGGAGCCTTGAGGGTTCTGTCAGGCTGGGGCAGAGACCCTGACGGGTCACTGGAGATGTGGCCATAGGTACTGATGTTGTCACTGTGGACCAGCAAATGCAGCAACTTACTCTGCTAGCACTTTTCGGTCTATCAAAAACTTCCAAAGACAGAACTTCATTTGAGTCTCATTATGAATCCACAAAGCAGGCAGGGCAGGGATTATGATTCTCTCTCTCTCTCTTTTTAAGTTTATTTATTTTATAGTAATCTCTACACCCAATGTAAGGTCCGAACTCACAACCCTGAGATCAAGATCTGACTGGGCCAGCCAGGCGTCCCTTGATTCCCTTCTTATAAATGAGGAAGTATGTGCAGAGAGGTTAGGTAACCTGCTCAAGGTTACACAGGTAAATAAATGAAGGCCCTGGCTAACTCTCGAGCCTGAACTCGTGCTTCAGGAGTTTAAAGAAAGGAGTCAGCCCTCCCCAGCCACAACACCTCCTCATAGCCTAGCCTCATTCAGAAAACTTGGTCTTCCTGTAGCCTTCCAGTCTGGCTCGTTCAGCCTTTGATACATGGCCTCGGGAGCCCCTGTCCTCCGACTGCTTCCTGACACTACTCTCTGGACTCGAAATGGTGTCAGGGTCCCCTGAGCAGGCAGCTCTGCCCCTTCCTTGGCCAGTCCCATCTCTGCAAGCTCCCACAGGCACGGCTGCCTCTCCACAGGCTGGGCCAGCGCCAGGGTCCCCTGGCTGTGTTCTTCCCCTTTAGCAGAACGCCTTCTCCTGGCTGTGCCCACCACTACCAGACCATCTTCAAACTCACATGCAGCAACCTTCCTTTTTTTTTTTTTTTTAAAGATTTTATTTATTTATTCGACAGAGAGAGAGACAGCCAGCGAGAGAGGGAACACAAGCAGGGGGAGTGGGAGAGGAAGAAGCAGGCTCATAGCAGAGGAGCCTGATGTGGGGCTCGATCCCATAACGACAGGATCATGCCCTGAGCCGAAGGCAGACGCTAAACCGCTGTGCCACCCAGGCGCCCCTGCAGCAACCTTTCTGATTAACTCCACAATCCCACTTCTACTCCATTAACTCCTGGGGTCTGTATTCTCTGGTCTACTTCACCTACAGGGTGGTGTGGTGGACAGGGCAGGAGTTATAGGGTCTAGTTTAGAGTCCTGGCTCTGCCACTTTCTAGCTGACTGGCTTTGATAAAACACTTGGTTTCTCAGCTATAAAATAGCAATGGTCAGACACACGCTAAGCCAGCCCCACATGTAGATGAAATGAGTCCAGGGTTGTTAAGGCACTCTGTACGAGCAGGATAATCAGAAAAGTAAAAACCACAGTAGTCACAGGAGCAGTGGCAGCTGTAGTGGTAGGTGACGGAGAGCTCTTTCATCCTTGTGCTAGTCCTGAGCAGTAGGTATGATCTACATTTTACAGAAGAGAAGACTGGGGCTCAGTGAGGGGCAGTGCAAGGGGTTTCATCCACCTGTGCCTCTGTGTCCTGGAGGAGGTGTGCCCAGGCTGTGTAATCTGTGGGAGCAGGTGCTAGGAGCTCCATTTCCTGAGGGACCCTTGGGACTAGCCCAGAGGTGGTATAATGTTTGCTGACTAAATGAATTAATTGTTGGTCTTTCTGGAATCACAAGGAGAAAAAAACAGATACTCTGATTTCCATTTTACAGAGAAGAAGAGTGAGGCCTGGACCCGAATCTCTTAATGCTCCCAGTGGTCACTACCTGTGGGTGAAGAAGGCTTCCTTTCTTTTTTTTCTTTTTTTTAAAGATTTTATTTATACATTTGACAGAGAGAGACAGTCAGCGAGAGAGGGAACATGAGCAGGGGGAGTGGGAGAGGAAGAAGCAGGCTCCCAGCGGAGGAGCCCAATGCAGGGCTCGATCCCAGGACCCTGGGATCACGCCCTGAGATGAAGGCGGACGCTTAACGACTGAGCCACCCAGGCGCTCCTTCCTTTCTCTTCTTAACCCCTCTCCAGGGACCTCTTGCATCTGTGCAGCAAACAAGTGCTGAGCCAGGTGCTGGGCTAAAGTAAGGTCTGTGCCATTTAGGTGAGCGCTGCTGTGCAAACTGTGGCTTCCAAATGGAATGGGAGCACTGGCAGAACTGCGGGAAGAGCCATTCATGCCCAACTGACATCCGTGCCAGGATGATGAGGGGGCACCGCCAGGCAGTACTGGTGTGATGGGACATTCCAGACAGAAACACCCATAGTGTGCAAAACCAAAGTAAGAGGAGACAGCTGCCTCCTCCTCCCATCCCAGGCCTTTGCCTCCATCCAGCTCCAGGTTCTGAGGCCCTCTGGGTGGGCTGACTCCTCCTTCCTGGTAAGTTCTAATGATCTAGTGTGGGAGGGTTTTTTTAGCCTAACCTGGGACATGTTTGTCTCATGCTTGTGGCATCTCCTAGGGGAACCAGTCCTTCAGAGGAACTCTTGTGGCTGAGCACCTGAACACTTTAGCAATCTCCTGTCTACAGCCGGTAGGTTCGGGGAGCACAGCCAGTGCTCAAGAAGTGCTTGCTGGCCGAATGAGTACTGACTGGAGCCTGAGGTTGGGAGGATGAGAGAACGGTTCTCTTCTTAGTCTCTAAGGATTAGTGTTTCTGAAGGCAAACTATTGCTACTGAGTGGTTAACATAAAAAAATGCAAATAGCTTCTGCTGAACACCCCCCACCCCAGGTGTGTGTGTGTGTGCGCACGTGTGTGTGTGTTGGGGTAGGAATCACTGGAAGAGTACCACCCTTCCAGAAAGAAGCTGGGATGAGAATCTGTGTCAAAGAGAGGATGAATGTCAAGATGGGCTCAGGCTTCATTCACTTGAGTTTAGCAATCTTTTACACATCTGTGTGCCCAACCCTGGGGAAACGGCTGAACGAGAGGTAGTTCCTGACCTTTGGAGAGACACATTCAAAGAGATGCCCTGTGGTAAGTGCGGTGATAAAAGGTGTTCACGGGAAGCCCCAAGAACGGCCCCCGTGTCCTGGTGGAGGGCTAAGAAAGGCTTTCTGGAGAAGGCCTGGGTCTTGAGTGTCTTAGCAGGCCAGGGCAGGGGCAGGGTGGTCTGGATAACGAGAATATCTGAAGTGGTGTGGGGTGCAGGTGGGACTGCAAGCAGTCTTCTTTCTTTCTTTCTTTTTTTTTTTTTTAAAGATTTTATTTATGTATTTGTCAGAGAGAGAGACAGCGAGAGAGGGAACAAAAGCAGGGGCAGAGGGAGAAGCAGGCTTCCCGCTGAGCAAGGAGCCCGATGCGGGGCTTGATCCCACGCCCCTGGGATCATGACCTGAGCTGAAGGCAGACGCTTAAGGACTGAGCCACCCAGGCGCCCCTGCAAGCAGTTTTCTAAATTAATCACTGCCATGCCATGACTCAGGGATGGCCTGGATGTATTTCTCAGCTAAGAAACAGGACTCTAAGCGGGATCCAGAAAGGTGCAGGGCTTGGGCAATTACAGCTTTAGACTGTCAGAAAGGGAAGTAAAGCACGAGATAGCCCACTGTGTGCCATGTGGCTGATGCTGAGATTCTGAGTTCAGGCCAGACCCCAGCACGGAAGATCAGCTGTGATGGCAGAGCTTTCCTGAGGGAATTCATGGGCTTCCACCTCAAGTGGGAGCAGGTGCGACGGGTGTTGGTGATAAGCCCCTGGTTAGAGGGAGCTGCAGGGAAGCTTCCAGGCGTGCAGGCTAACACTCATGTTCCTAGTACGCTTGTGAGCTACTAGAGGGCAGGCTTACAGCTTCTCTTCTCTCCTCGGAGCGGAGATGGACAAGGGGCCCAACCAAATTACTTCAACAAACCGCACTACACATCTACTTCAAGCAGAGTGCTGTGCCAGGAACTGGAAAAACAAAAATGATTCAGTCATGGTCTCTGCTCTCAGGAGTCTACAGTCTATCGCTCCTGAACTGAGTTAGGCTAAGTGAAAACCAAGCAGAGTGTGGGAGATGGGCAGGGCAGGGTGGGGTCAGGAAAGGGCCAGAAGAAAAGGAATTCCAAGCAGGGAGGGCAGCAGGGCAGTGTCAACAAATGCAAGCAGATCAACACTTGTATACTGGGCTATAGCAGCAAGAGCCACTCAGAGATTTTGAACAGGGGAGTTTCCACATTTTACAAAACTCACTCCATTTGGGGAGGAGAAGTGATTACAGGGGAAGGAAAGGAGGCAGGGAGACCAGGGAGGAGGCCACTACATGGTTCAAATGGGAGATCCTGAGGTCCTGAGCAAGGGCAGTGGGAGGGGAGAGGCCAAGCTTGAGACCCATTTGAGAGGTGGAATACAGAACCTGATATGTGCCGGGCTGTAAGGGGTGAGGGAGAGGGAGGAGCCAAGGAACTAAGTTTTTATTTAGGAGACCAGTGGATGGTGGTGCCTTTACTGAGACAGGAGTATAGGAGGTGGGCAAGTTGGAAGAAGGGGGTGGAGCCTAGCCGTGAAGGTGCTAAATAGACCGCTGGTTGCTTTTCTGAGGAGAATGGTGGGACACAGAGGCTCTGAGCTTCCAGGAGGTCAGCCCAATGGGCTAGGCATACTCTCCCTCCCATGACTAAGAGTAGCTCTGGATTCTGGAAGGACAGCCTCATTTTCAATGCTAAGGCACTGGTTTGTGGTATGTAGGCTGGCCCTGCTTTGGCTCCAGTGACCCTAGAAGACCAGAGAGGCCATGCGGGCCTAAACTAAGGGGTTGGTGCTTTATCTCCTCCATTTGTAAGGCGGTAACTGTGCGCCAGCCTTGCTAGAAGCCCTGCAGCTGGGGATCACACTGATAAATTCACTGTATTACTTTGCACAAATCAATATCCCAGCACTTACCAGGGGTTGATGTGACCGAAATTGGTTTCAGCCAATTCGTGTGGGTAATAAATGGCCATTTATCAAATCAATTCATTCTGCGGCACTTCTCTGGCTGCCCATCCTCATGGTACCCCTGGGGTGCCAGGCTCCACCCAGCTAGTCCCTAGCATATATCTGACGTTAGCTTAGACAATCCAGAGAGGCCCGGTCTACCCCTCTGGATCTGCCTCTCTCTCCTGCACCTGCTTCAGTCTGCAGACCTTCAGGCACTGGCTGCTGCTTGTCTACCACCAATTCTGACCCAGGGAGTACCTCATGCTTCAGCTGAGTTGGTAGGTGAACATTATCTGATCATTATCAGTGTGATCACCAGCCACAGGCTTCCCAGCTAGGCGGGCATACAATTACCATCATACCAACCCCACAGCTCAGACCCTAACACCTGTCTTTTCTAGAGTCACTGGAGACTCAGCAGGGTCAACCTACTTACCACAGTACAAGGCGCAGGGCCTTCCTGATCTGAGGCAGAGTTCGGGTACCAGAATGGAGCTTTGGGTAGAGGGAAGCTCTCAGGGCAGACATTCCGACAGACCCTCGGAGATGGGCAGCTGAATCACTCCTGCTCTGGGCCAACGACAAGGGAAGACAAGGTGGGTGGTACTTCAGAGGTCAGTGTAGGATCAGGGGCTGGGACTACCGATCAGTCCTGGCTTAACGGAAATAACTGTGGGCCTGATCTAAAGAACATGCCCAACCTGGATGGTAAACATCCTGAGGACAGAGACTAGGAAGAGTATGTGTGTATCGTGAGACAGTCGTGGATTTGGCTCCCCAGCTCACAGGTGAGGAAAGTGATGCTCAAAGAGGCCGAGTGAGTAGCCCTAGTTGCACAGCTGATAAGTGGCAGACCTGCTATCTTGACCCAGGTTGGTCTAATTCTCTCCATCCCAATGTCCTCCTCCCCACTCCCTCCAACTTCTGGGAGCTTCACATCTCACAGGCTTGAGAAGCCAGGGAGAAACAGGAGGTCAGAGAGGAGCAGGCAGCCCGCTGGGAAAGGGCCGTGTAAGTAGAGGGAAAACACTACAATGGCAGCGGCAGTGCTGGCCCCTGTGGACAGGAAACTCCAGCAGGAGATGCTTTCTTAGCTCTCCACCCAGGTAATGTCCTTCTCATGGGCAAGTCCTCTCTTCAACCCCCAAGAGCTCCCAGGGTCTCTCCTTCCTCCACCTCAGCCACAGCCTTGGCAAAGAAGTGGGGGGTTGCCATCTGCAAGGGGGTGGCTTAGAGTGGATGTCTGTATCCAGACACAAAAGGGCAGCCTGGTGTGGTTTGGGCCTGAGACGTGGGCCTGTGTGTTCAAAACAGCTTTCCTCAGCTCCTGTGCGCGCCTGTAGGCAGCCTTCTGACCTCGAGCTGGTGAGGCAGCTCTGGCCCATGGGCTCCGTTTATCTGCTGCTGAGGTCAGGCCCCTGGTAAGGGGCTCATGACCGCCGCATGAGTCCCACTGGTGTGTGACGAGGATGATCAGGCTGGGCTGGCTGTGTCGCTGGGTGGCTGCCTTCATTTATCAATTACTACTCTTAATTGGTGTCCTAGGGCTGAAAGGCCACTCCAGAATGTCCCAGAGGAGCACCACGATACAGTCTGATGTCTTCTTTTATCAGTGAGCCTCTATCAGTGCTGTCTTTGGCAGTACTGGACCGCATCTGGTGGGACCAAATGCTTGGAGAGAAGGGGTAAGCGACATGAATGGGACCGAGACGCTGGAGGACAGAGGTTTTTAAACTCGAGCTGAGCATCAGAATCACCAGCAGGGCCTGCTAAAACACAGACTGCCGGACCCTACCCCAGAGTTTCTGATTCCATAGGTCTGGGGGAAGGCCTGAGATCTGCAAATTCCAACAACGTCCCCGAGGATGTTGATGTTGCTGGTCCAGAGACCATGCTTCGAGAACCACTGCCTTGGGGGATATCTTGTTTAAGCTGGGCATGGGTTACTCCGCCCTTGCCTCATCTGTCTAAGGTCACCTTCAGAGAGTCATGCACCTGAGTCACAGAGTAGAAGTGAGGCCACCACCCCGAGCAGAACCCTAGTTTTATAGTCTCTCTAGTGGGGTCTGCATGGGCAGGAGGGCAATTAGAGTAGGGGTTATACCAGAGAGCAGTCTGGCTCCTAGTATGGGATGTAAGAGCTTCCACGGTTGCGAAGAAGGCATTTAAGACTTGTTCAGGATGCCTTTCCTAAAATTGAGCTAGCTGCTGACAAACTACACTGAAGAGTGGCATAGCTACAGACTGGGAGACAAAAGATAGAAGTTCTAGTTCTGGCTGAGTTGCTACATTACAAGTAATGGACAAGTTCCTGTTCTTCTCCACGTCTCAGTCTGCCCGCCTGGAAAGTAGGGGATGGGGACAGTGGACCAGATGAAGGTCAGAATTAGAGCCCGGGAAAGCAGCCTTGAGCAATTATTAGAAGTGCTCTGTATCTCAGCTTCCTCATCTATAAAATGGGGATCTGGGGTACCTGGATGGCTTAGCTGGTTAAATGCCTGCCTTCGGCTCAGGTTACAATCTCGGAGTCCTGGGATCAAGCCCGTGTCCGGGCTCCCTGCTCAGCGGGGAGTCTGCTTCCTCCTCCCCCTCTGCCTCTGTCCCCGACTCATGCTCTTTCTCTCAAATAAATAAATAAAAATCTTTAAAAAAAAATAAAATGGGGATTTAATGGTACCAACCTCATGGGGTTGCTGTAAGGATTAAACGACAACGTATGGGAAGAGCTTATCCCAATGCCTGACACACAGAAAGTACTGAACAAATGTTAAGTTGTAACAGCCACCTGTGCGCGGTACGGTGACAGCAGGATGTACGCCTCACTGCAGCAGACCACAAGCCACCCCTCCCTTTTTTAGTGCTGGCTGGCATCCTGATACTCACCAGCACCCACTGTGGCGATGGCACTCTCCTGGCCAATGATGTGCTCCTTCAGCCGCTGCTCCAGGGGAAAGCGGCGCCGCTCCTCAGCCTCACGCTTCCGTTGCTTCTCCTGGTACTGTGGGGAGAAAGGGAAGGTGGCTCAGGAGTGCTGGGCTCAGCAGGATCGTGTCATTCTACACTATAACCGGGGGCAAAAAACACAGGTCTGGGGCTCCAGGGGTCCTGATGCGTACTCTGGCTCCTGGCCACTGGAGGCTGGCCCAGTCCTTCCCACTGTCCTCTTGTCCTAGTCCTCACCTCAGGTGGCCTCTGCTCAGGAGTCCTGGCTCACCCTGCTAGTAAAATAAAGTACTGCTAGTAGATTAACCCTTGACTCTGGAGTCTGACAAAAGACCTGGGTCTGCAGCCCAGCTTTATCCCTTACAAGGTGTGCTTATTATCTGGAGCAAGTTACTTCCCCTTAGTTTACTCCTCTGTAAACGGGATGAAATAGGATGATACACATAATGAGCTGGCATGCAGTGTAAGTGCTGAACAAATAGAGGTTCTTTCCTTTCACTTATCCTCTTGAAAATCTTTTTGGTTTTTACTGTCTCTCTCTCTCTCTCTCTCTTTTTTTAAGATTTTATTTATTTGACAGAGATAGAGACAGCCAGCGAGAGAGGGAACACAGCAGGGGGAGTGGGAGAGGAAGAAGCAGGCTCATAGTGGAGGAGCCTGATGGGGGGCTCGATCCCACAACGCCGGGATCACGCCCTGAGCCGAAGGCAGACGCTCAACCGCTGTGCCACCCAGGCGCCCCGTCTCTCTCTTTTTTTAACGTAAGTTCTATGCCCAACGTGGGGCTTGAACTCATGACCCTATGATCAAGAGTCACACACTCCACCGACTAAGCCAGACAGGTGCCCAGAAAACCTTTTTGGTTTTTAAACCAGAGCTATGAACACCCTCTACTTCAATGATATTGCATTTCAGTTAAACACAATTATTCAGCAACTGCCATGTGTCTGGCCGTGTGCATGCCATGATGGAGATGGTAGGGTGGGGAGGAGGAGGAGGAGGACTGGAACGTGGGGGGTTCTAGTTGCTGCTGAGTGCCTGGTGTGTATCTGGCCCTTAGCTTGTTGGTCCACTTTAGAAAAGGCAGAAGGAAGGAGGCCTGAGCGTGATCACACTACAAGGGGAGAGAGGAAAGCCACCAGGCCTGCCCGCAGGAAGCTCTAAGTTGGGCCTGGAGGTGAGGCAGGGCTCGTACGCAAATACTTCTCAGGCAGTATCAACCATTTTCCTCCAAAGCATGCATGCCTATTTCTAGCTTGTACCTATCACTAAAAAACAAAAAAACAAACAAAAACCTCCCACTGTTGAAAACAAATTTGTTGGGACACCTGGGTGGCTCAGTCGATTAAGCATTCGACTCTTGACTTCAGCTCAGGTCTAGATCTCAGGGTCGTGAGTTCAAGCCCCGCATTGGACTCCATGTTAGTGTGGAGCCTGCTTAAAAACAAAAACAGGGGCGCCTGGGTGGCACAGCGGTTAAGCGTCTACCTTCGGCTCAGGGCGTGATCCCGGCGTTGTGGGATCGAGCCCCGCATCGGGCTCCTCCACTAGGAGCCTGCTTCTTCCTCTCCCACTCCCCCTGCTTGTGTTCCCTCTCTCGCTGGCTGTCTCTATCTGTGTTAAATAAATAGATAAAATCTTTAAAAAAAAAAAAAAACAAAACCGAATTTGTTCCATGTTTGTGAATCTGTCCTCTCCATCGATCACGAGTTGCCCGAGGGCAGGCACTGTCTTTTACTCACTGCACAAGTCCTGGCACAGTGAAGGCGGCTGGTGAATGTTTGCAAAATAAATTTGGTGACAGCTAAGAAGAGGAGAGAATTAACAGCTGAACTGGGTGTCAGAGGAATCCAGGGAAGGGAAGGATACGCAAAGCCCAGAACATTGTGGGGAGGCTTCTGGGTGACTGGAGGCTTGAAGAAGCTGGAATACTGGGTTCGGCAGGAGATGTGGGACTACCTGGAGACCAGGCAGGAAGGGTGAGTGTGCAGGTCTGATGATAAAGTGCTCATGGAGCCAGGCGGATGGGGGAAGGAAGCAGGCCTTGGAGTGGGACAGAAAGACCTGGATCTTCAGGAGCCTCCTTTCCCCTAAGACTCCGTAACACTGACAGCTTTCTAGAAAGACAGTTGCCAAGGTAAGGCCCTGTCACAAAAGTTGTGGCTGCAGATTGCTCTTGCACGCAGAGTGGATGAAAAATACCTGCTGCTCGGGCAGTGTTTTCCTGTTACGGTAGTGACCTTGACAGAAGTTAAAAAAAATAAATAGCAAACAATCCAATTTTGGCTGTTGCTATCAGTCTGTAACTGAAAGCTCCCATCAGTCCTGGGTTTCATATGGAGCAATAATTCGGCACCAATCCCAGTGGAGCGACGCTTGCCGGTTGGAATCCAGAGTGTCACTGTGTAGCTCCCTCAGGCGCCACATACATCACCTGGCTCTGACGACTCCACCATATATCTGCCTCCTCCTCCTCCCTGCCCAACCAGCCCCTCTCAGCACTTGGGTCCACTGGGCTGGAAGGCTCTGATGGGGAGATGCACACATCCTGCCTGGTCTTGCACTGGCTAGCGGCCTGCCCGGCTTGGAGGCAGGAAGGCCACGAAAGCAGCTTGAAGCAATGGAAGCTGGCTGCCGAGGGTTTTCTGGGTCTGCTTCCTTACTTGCCCTCAGTGATGGGTCTCAGAGTATTCCTGCCTCTGGGCCTTTGTTCCTACTGCTCCCTCACCACAAAAGTCTCCTCTATTCCTATCTACCTCTAAGTGCCCTGGCGATCTCCACTTAAATACCACACTGTCTAAGGAGCCTGGTGTAAGGCTTCACGCCTACTCCTGGCACCTCTAGAGCACTTATCGAACTGCCCGTGTGTCTCTCCTTACTCAACCAGGAGGTCCTCAGTGACAAAGACCACGTCTTATTCAGCTCCATGGCTCTATCACACAGCACAGGGCCTGGCTCCCAGAAGGAGTCAATGCGTGCTGCCAACTGAATGAGGTTAACTACTGGTTGTGGAACAGCTCGCTGAGTGCCAGGCACTGTACAAGGCTGCACTTTATATACGGTGTCTCCTTTAATTCTCACAGTTGTCCCCATCGGAAGTTCGGCTCCTCTTCTGGCTCATAGTGGAGCAAGTCGTATGGCAGAAATAAGCAGCTTTGCTCCAGACAGACCTGAAATCAAACCTCACCTCGTCCACTCACTGGCGAGCTGACCTTGAGGAAGTTCATTCACTTCCCCGAATTTTCGTTTCCTCATCTCTAACACGGAGACAGTCACTCACATCACCTTGCAGGATCCTGGTGGGATGCTGGTGAGGGTTAGGTGAGGTAACATACACAGACACCGGCAGAGTCTCTGGCACAGAGCAAATGTATAGGCAGAAGTAGGGGTGTGAGGGACTCAAGTGGAGAACACAGCAGCTGGCCCCTGACAGGCTTTTGATAAATGTTACTTCTCTTCTCCTTCACTGCATTTTGATAACTATCTAACCCAGTGCTTTTTTGGGGGATGAGGTGGGGGCACTGGAACCCTTTTAACTAATTTAAGTTGTATGGGCTTCACAGATGAAGAACTGCTCTGGCTCAAGGAGAATCTAGGAGCCTAGTCCACTTAGATGCCCCCACTGCCCCAGAAATGGCTCCTCCCTGAAGAAGCCTACGTCTGCGGGTACCATTTCAATACCAACTGGGTGCTGGGGAGACCTCCACTGCACAAGGCAGCTCATCTCTGCCTGTCAGTTTTCTTTACGTGGTAGAGAATTCTGCCTCTAGGTGCTTTGCATGCATTGATCTGTGGGGCCTCTTAGGACGTATCTTTTTCCTTTGACACAGGCAAACACGACTTTTCTTGCCACTCCGTTGGTTTAGGTATAAACATTGTAGTCTCCCTAAGCCTTCTCTATGGAAACATTTTTATCTCCTATAACTCTTCAGTGTCACAATTTTAGGTGGTTTTAGTATTCCTGTTATTTTCTTGGGCAAGGAGAAAGGGTCCTTAACTTCCATGGGGGTGAATATGGGAGAAAGGTTATACTGTGATCTGGCTGGTTTCTTTCTTTTTCTCTCTTTTTTTTTTTTTTTAAAGATTTTTATTTATTAGAGAGAGAGATCATGAGTGGGGGGTAAGGGTAGACGAAGAAGCAGACTCCCCGCTGAGTAGGGAGCCTGATTCAGGACTTGATCCCAAGACCCTGGGATCATGACCTGAGCTGAAGGCAGATGCTTAACCGACTGAGCCACCCGGTCACCTTTTTTTTGTTTTTGTTTGTTTTAAGATTTATTTACTTATTCTGGGGAGGGGGTGATGGGGAGCGCAGGAGTGGAGGGAGGGGCAGAGAGGGGAAGCATACTCCTTGCTGAGCATGGAGCCTGACCCGGCCCCATCCCACAATCTCAAGATCATGACCTGAGATGAAATCAAGAGTCGGATGCCCAATCGACTGAGCCACCCAGGTACCCCTCGCTGGTTTCTTAGGAGCTTTCTAGATGGTCCTGGGAAAGATCCACCCTGTGGCCTAAATCTAGGCACATCCTGATTCTCCCCGCAGCTGGAACCCTAAATATCTATTCAGAAAAACTTCTGAAAATGGACTTTTTAATATAAATGTATAGGATGCTGGGATTAAACCAGGTTAAAGTTTACTGCTTTATGCTCTTTTCTAAATGCTTAGCAAAGTTTGTATTTAAAAAAAAGTGAATTGAATGAATGAATGGCCTCTTAAGGCATTAGCTATGAGCCTAGGCTTGTGAAAAGCTAGCTAGTGGAAGAACCTAGGAAAGGAAAATACTTGGTCTGTATATATTGTTTGGGGAGGAGAGAAAGATGGGAGAAGGCACTTGGTAAGGGCTCCATAAATGTAGGCTACTACTGTTCCTGGCTTTTTGAGGAGATGGGGAGGGAGCCTACAGGGACTAAGGTCAAGGCCCTGCTTTGACAGGGTTCCACGAGAGGAGATGATAGGGCAAGTGACCCAGACTGTAGAAGCAGAGGGCACTGGGCTGAGAGGCACTAGGAAGAAGCCACCCAGGAGAGCAGGAGTGGGGGAGTGATCATCTTAATAAAAGCCATATGCAATTAGCTTCAGAAGCCCTCACCTGGAGCCGGCAGCAACCAGCTCCCCATGCTGCATCTTGGCTGGATAATCGTGGCCACTGGTTTCCATCATTCTTGATTTAATATGGCACCCCTCCTGGCTTTGAGTGCATTTACAGGAAAGGGCTGGGAGGGTGGGGTGAAGCCTAGCTAGGCTCTCTCAGAGGTGGGTGGCTGGATGTGTGGTTCTTTGGGGAGGGTTACAGAGAGAAGGGGTATGTCAGGCATCCTTATTATTGGGTATCCCTCAGGGAACAGGTCTGACAATGAACCCGGCAGTGTGTTCACCAAAAGGGCAGCTGAGGCAGGGGTGGGAGGGATGAGTAGGCAGAATGAGAACCTGGGCAAGAAAAGTGGTAGGTATGGAGGAGGGAAGAGAAGAAAGACCAAGCTACAATTTGCCTCTCATGGGAGGTCAGGGCCACAGAGCCTACTGGCTGCTCAGATACACTCAGATATGCCCCATCCTCCTGACTCTGACTTCACCTTGCATCACAGAGCTTCTGTCATGCTCTGAAGCTGGAATGACAGAGTGGACTGGGTAGGAAAGTCACCAAACGGACCAGGGGGCAACAGAGGAGACTCGGGTCAGGAGATGATAGAAACAGCCCTGAGTGGGGGGAATGATGGTAAGAAGAGCCCAGGAGGTCCAATAAAGAAGCCTGGGGGATGAGAGAGGGACCCAAGGGACTTGCAAATCTCTTGAACTAGCTCATAAAGTATCCATCCCAGCACAGAAAGTCAAGGAACAGGGCAGGTGTCAGTTCTACCACACTTGGTGACAGTTATGTCAGCATCCAGGATTCCATTCTCCTCTCTCGCAGCCCCATCTTCCTTGCTGCCAGAGTGATGTTTTAATATGTAAATCAGATCATGTCACTCTGCAAATAGCTGGGCTGATCCAAAGACTGGTGAGAGAAGGTTAAGAGAGGCAAGGATGGGCTCAAGTGAGAAGACGAGTTGTGTTCTTAGTGCGTGCTATCTAGGAGGCAGGAGATGTTGACTATCCTACAACTTTGGTTAAGGTGGTCTGTGCCAGGTTTCTCCACTATCATTTCCCCCTTTGTAATTAATAAGTATCCTGTGGGATGAGGATCTGAGCCTATGTAAATAATCCTGATACTCCTCAAACTCCCACTCACTAGTTGTGACACTGGTTGTGAAGCCTCACCTGACTGGGGACCCGCTGTTCTAATCCTCACGGCCCTAAGAAGTTCAGAGTATCTCCTCCTTCACTGTACAGAGATGAGGCAAATTAAAACAAAGATCCCCTGGTAGCAAGTAATAGAGACAGAGTGCTAATCCTTGCAGTTTGGCTCCAGAGCCTGCACTTGCCACCTTGCAGGTAAGAAAAGACCTGTTCCCTGCCTCGGGGAGTTCAGAGTCTGTTCAGGGAGATGAGATTTAAAACACAAATCTCCTATTCCTACTTTTAGCACGGGCTACCTAATGATTTTACTGAAAATAAACACCAGAAGGTGTTCTTGCTCGAAATGCATAACCTGAATTTAATCATAAGGAAACATTAGAAGAACCCAAATTGAGGGACATTTTACAAAATAACCTGCTTGTACTCATTAAATGTCAAGGTCATGAAAGACGAGGAAAAACTGAGGAACCATTCCAGATTAAAGGAGACTACTAAAGAGACATGAAACTAAATCCAACTTGGAATCCAGAATTCTCTTTGCTTGTAAGGATAATCATTGGGACAACTGGTAAAATGTGAATAACATCTGTAGATTAGTTAACATCAATACTAATGCCCTGCTTCTGAGGACTGTACCAAGGTAAGAAAATGTCCTTGTTTTTTTTAGGAAACACAACTATTTAGGGGTAAAGGGGCATCATGTGTGTAACTTACTCTTAAATAGTTCAGAAAAAATTATGAATCTCTCTCTATATAATATTTATATATGTCATAAAGCAAATGTGAGAAAATGTTAACAATAGGTAACATGGGCGAAGGGTTTACAGAATTCACTGCACTCTTTTTGAAATTACGTAAAAATAAAATAAATCAGGATAATGCTTACCCTTGGGGGATGGGTAGTGACTGGAAGAAGTATAAGGTGGGTTTCTGAATGTAATGGTCTATTTCTTGATCAGATGCGTTTAATTTGTGAAAATTCAGTGAGCTATATATTTGCGATATGTGCACCTTATAAAGTATATTTCAATAAAAAGTTTTTCAAAAGTCAAAAACAAAAGAGAGAGCAAAAGCTTATCCCTACAGAGCATATAGCTCTATGTCTGGCCCATAGTAAACCTGCAATGGAGGTCAGATGGTACTGCCATCCCTGTAGGGCCAAGCACAGGGCTAGGCGTGCAGCATTATTAGCACTTGAAATGACATGCAGCAGGGAGTAGGCTGGGCAAAATGGGGAAGGGGTATCACTTCACCCTAAGACAGGAATAAGAGAACCCCCTTACCCTCCTGTGTACCTCACCCCTTCTCTCCTAGAGGGCTTTCCTCAGCTCTGATGGGAGCACCCAGACTTATATAGCCCAGAATGCAGGCCCAGGGGAGCACTGACTCCCCAGCTACCCCTGAAGCAAATGAAAAAATATAGATATAGGAAATGTGCTTGTGATTCTGTCACTGGGATATGCAAATAAAATATATATGATAGGCCTATGTGCCTAATATTCCTGCCAATTCATTCTCTGGGTGTGATTAAAATGAGCAATAAATTCCTCGGGGTCTCGGTGGAACGAGGATCGGGAGTGGAGATGCAGGCTGGCACCAGCACGTCCCTCTCAGCTGAATATTCATCACGGAAAAGCTCCCCATATTTTTGTTTTATCTGCCATAGAGTGCAGAGAGATATATTTCTACCTCGCTCCTTCGTCTCTTAGTTAAAACATGAAAATGGTCTGAGCTTTAAGTATTAAACTCTCCATGTAGTAAAATCCTTCAAACTGAGATCACAAGCTACCTTCTCTATGAAGCCTGCCCTGCTCATTCTGCCTGGAGGTGATCCATGCTTTCTGGGAGCCCCCACAAACTCTCTGCAGACCCCTCCTAACATACAAATCGGTCAGTGGGTATCAGAGCTAAGAGTGCCTGCCTCTCCCCCATCCTCCTCTACTAGACGGCCAGCTCAGAGGACAGGGGCTGGGCTTCATCTACCTCTGAACCTTCTTGGGGGGCCCAAGAAGCTTCTGCACAGAGAATGCTGAGAAACTGAGCAAACTGGCAGTAAGGAGAAAATCATGTAGGCCACTTAAAGTGACAGAGATTCTCAGGTAAGTGACACATTTTAAAAGGCAGAAGGAAATTAAAAATTAGGCTTATGGGTAACTTGAAAGTGGGAAAATAATCAAGAGATAATAGTAAGCGGAGCACCTGGCTGGCTCAGTCGGAAGAGCATGCAACTCTTGATCTCAGGGTCATGAGTTCAAGCTCCCACACTGGGTGTAGAGACTACTAAAAAAAAATAAGTAAAAAAAAAAAAAAAAAATTAAGTGGAAAAAACCCCTCCAGATTCCAAATATGGAACTAGGATCATAACTCAAACACTTTCAGGGCCAAGTAGGAAACATAAATGTCTGATAGGCCAGCACATAATATAATAGGGAGCTGAGGGGCCTGTGGCTGGAGAATCCACACTCCTAATCCCTAAGGGGTCACATTTTTTTTTATAAATTCTTGGGTTGGCAAAATAAAATATGGCTGCCAGTTTGAGACTCCTGTATACACAGTAGGATATCAATCAGGTTAAAAAAAGAGGCCACTATATATAGATAGATAGATGAGGTCCAGAAAAGGCAAATATAATATCATAAAAGAAATCCTCTCATCCATATCCCAATAGTTACTTATGACAACTTGACTTTCTGTGTGTCACCTGCTTTCCTTCTTTCAGCTTCAGTTTTCCCGTCTGTAAAATGGAGGTAGTAAGAGCTATTTCAAGGATTTGTTATAGGATTAGAAAAAATACAGAGACAGCACCTAGCACTTCTAAGGCAGCCAGATTTAGTTAAGGGTCCCTCAGCAGCCCTAACCCCTCCACCTATTCTGGCACTAAGAGGCCTGCCCTATGTCATACCACCTAACACACCATGGGCTCTCCTGGCCAGGTCCCGGGTGTGCTCTCATGGGACAGCTATCGCGCCTGAGACGGATGACAGGCGTGCAGTCCCTGAGGTCATCTGAAACATGTTTAGGGATTTCCCAAGACACCTGAGGAAACTGACCTGACCTCTAGGGCTGTTCCTAGGGGTGGAAAATGTGAACAGAGAGGAAGGAAGTGCTTGCTCTCTAGGAATTTTCACTCTTGCTGGTCCCAAGCACTCCTCAGGATGTGCTGTGAAAGCCCTTCCCACCCTTTCACCCCTTCTCTGGAGGAAACTACTGCAAGACAGTTATTAAAGATTCCAGGAAGACAAACTGTATGGTTAATGCTGGTTGCTAGATATTTCCAGTTCTCCCCCTTCTGGGCACATGGTAGGATTACTCTTCTTGGCCTCTTATGATTGGGTGGGAACAAGGCATTAGTTCTGTCCAGTGAGTCGTGAGTGGAAGTAAAGGGTCTACTTCTAGACTGAGCATTTAATTATAGATGCAAGACCCTCCAGAGTATTCTTTTCCCTCTGGCCAGCAACCTGCAACATCCCAGAGGGTGGCTGTAATGCCAGTCTGGTCTCTGAGGGCCTATGAGGAACAGAGGCCCCACTGCTGACCCATCATGGACAGGCTGCATGAAGCCAAAAATAAATCTTTACTATTTTATACCACTGAAATTCTGGGTTGTTACAACATAATCTGGTTTATTCTGACCGATACATAGGTAATTGTATACTGAATGTTCCGGAACCTTAGAAACCATTTTGTGCAATGTCTTCATTTCACAGAGGTAAACTGAGCTTCAGTGAAGGGAAATGCTAGCCCCACATCACCCAGTCAGTGAGTGGTGGAGTTGGGATCACAACCCATGTCTTGTCTCAGTCCGGTGACTTAAGTGCTCTTACTCAAGACACAGAGAATATTTGCCACTACATGGGACCTGTCACACTGAATCATCTCAAGGCACTTTAGCCAATGCGCCAAAAGAGACTCCATGATGATGGAAAGAGCACAAGAATGAGAATCAGAAACCAAGTCTTCTGCTTTTTCACGAAGATGGTGCTGAAGCGAAGAAGGAAGCCCCTGCCCCTCCCAAAGCCAAAGCCAAAGCCAAAGCCAAGGCTTTTAAGGCCAAGAAAGCAGTGCTGAAAGGCATCCACAGTCACAAAGAAAAGAAGATCCGCATGTCACCTACGTTCCCACGGCCCAAGACACTGCGTCTCTGAAGGCAGCCCAAATATCCTCCAAAGGGTGCCCCCAGGAGAAACAAACTTGACCATTGTGCCATCATCAAGTTTCCCGACTACCGAGTCAGCCATGAAGAAAATAGAAGACAACACCACACTTGCGTTCATTGTGGATGTCAAGGCCACCAAACACCAGATCAAACAGGCTGTGAAGAAGCTCTAGGACACTGATGTGGCCAAGGTGAACACCCTGATCAGGCCCGATAGAAAGAAGAAGGCATATGTTCGACTGGCTCCTGACTATGATGCTTTGGATGTTACCAACAAAATTGGGATCATTTAAACTGAGTCACCTGGCTAAATCTAAATTTTTTCACCATAAAAAGAAAACAAACAAACAAACAAACAAGAAACTAAGTCTTTCAGTTCTAGTTCTACCATTGAACCTACTACATGACCTTGTATTCAAGTCTGTTAGTTTCCGTTTTGACACTAATGCACTCTGGGACCAAAGGCAAGCCATGTCACATCCCTGGGCCCCAGCTTTCCCAGCAGTAAAACGAGTCCACCGATTAAGGCTTCAGAGATTTAAAATGTGTGCCCCACGAAAGAACCTCCAGAGCGGCTGCCTGGCAGAGAAGGGCTAGGTCAGGTGGGTGTGGCTCTGGCCCACCTCTCCTTCAACCACAACAGCTTTATTTTCCTCTGACTTATTTGTTTAGGCTTTGGTAAGATTTCTCACCACTGGACTTGATGATTTCTGAGGTCCCTGGCAGCTCTGAGATTTGTGATTCTAGTTCTTGGATTCTGTCCAGTAGTTTCTGAGTGATAGCTTGGTGGCTGGGAAGAGCAGAAGGCAGCCTGCATTTAGTGAGTTCAAAAGTTTGGTTGAGAAGATCAAATTATGATGGGGATTTTTTTGGCTTAGACTGTACCAGACTCTCTGGAGTATATTTTGAGGGGAGTGGTCAGGGAATGATTCTGGAAGGAGTGATGATGGGAAAGGATTGCCTGCTGAGGTTATAGAATATGTGAGGCCTGGGGTAATATAGTACTTGGGCTAAAGATTTTGTCTAACTATCTCTGGTCCTATGAAAAGGAGCTAGAAGGTCCACTACCTCAAAAACTAAAATTGAAGATTAGTCCTCAGAAGTCAGAAGCGGCTCAGGCCTCTGCCTGGTCATGACAGGGGTAGCTTCCTAGTCTTAATGAGATTGGGGGCTGGATTTGTATTTAAACAGACAATAATCACCTAAGGAGAAGTGGCTTTGGTATGGAGCCAGACATAATTTAATGAGTGAAGATTAAATGCAGCATGGAGTGCCCACAGGCCTTCTCCTTTCTCTGAGACTTACCTTTGCCTCAGACGTCCTCAGAAGCTTCATCACCTCCCCTTCTCGGGCATAATCCAAGGGTGTGTGTCCCATTTCATTCCTCTGCAGGGGGTTGGCTCCTGGCAGGAAGAGAAGTAGTCAAAGGTTCTGTGAGTGATAAGTGGGGCCTCAGCCATCCCTCAGAGGTGACCTGGGCCTTAATTTCAGAGTAAGGAATTCCCATGGAAATAGGGAGCAACAAAACCCTAAGAGACTGTAGAATGGTGTGAAAAACATGTCAAGGTACTCTGAGAGGACAGTCCTTGGTTCTCTCTGACACAGAGGTCAGGGTACTGGGGTTCCTATGCATATATGCACACATGCGGAGAAACATACTACCCATACTACTACATACACAAAGATGTATTATATACACATAAGTGTGTTGTACACAAATACACACACACACACACACACACAAATACACACAGCTGAACATGCTCACAAATACACCAAACACACAGATTAATATATCACCACCAATGCAACGGTCATTAAAATGCCCATATGATCAAGATCATTTGCGTATACAGATGAATATTAAGAAAATAATATAAAAGGGTTCCTTTCTAAAGCACAGAATATCCAAAAAAAGGCAAAACGGCCTCCTTTTTTCCTGCTCTCTGCTCCTCTCTCTCTCCTTTAATGCTCTTTTACCTTGGTATTTCCTGCATCCCAGAGTTATCGGAGTCCTCTGGAAGGGAGTAGGCATCACCAGGAACCTGGCTGTGGTAGCCCCAAGGTTTGATGCCCTTACCAATGCTAACTGTTGGTGAGTGTGTTCGTGTGGGCAGGCATTTCTTCCAATCATTAGTTCCCGTGATTTGAGGACAAAGAGCTTGAAGTATGATCAAAAGAAGGGGCTTACCAGAAGGCATCTACCTTCTTTCTAAGTTCTGGCAGCTGACGAGCCTGTATAAAGTGTCTACTTGGTGCAATGTCTTGGCAGATGTGGAGGAAAGGCTCCCCTGACCTCTACGTTGTTAGAATTTCCTTCCCAAAGCCCAGGTCTGAACATCTCACTCTCCTCTTCAAAAACTGTCCATTCCATTCCATTTGGCGAACCCTGAATGTGTGGGGCTTGCGACACAGAAGAATCAGATCTGGCCTGGCCCCTAAGCACCTCATTCAAAGCAGGGAGACCGAAACATAGGAAAGTTGTGCCTTGAACAGAGCAGATGCTCAAGGACTACGTACTAAAATAACTTGATCTTCTTTTTTGCTAAGGAAGTATTGTCTAGAAGTAAAGAAGGGTTAAGACTCAGTCCCTGCCATAAGGATACGGTGGGCTGGCTGGGAACACTGAATACACAGGCAAGTGCACATCACCATGGAGCCTGGCTCAAGGTGGGTGTCTAGCTACTGTTTGCTGACGGACTGTAAAACTCAGCATTTCTCAATCCTAGCCTGTGGAAACATTTGTTCCAGGATATAAAATTATTCCTACTGAAGCTCTCTGTTTCTTAAAGGTCTATATATTTATCAACAACTGTAAGCATTTATTAAGCATTTACAGGTGGCTGTCTGCCTGGGCTGCAGAGGAACAGGTATGGGAGGAGGAGGGCGTGGGGCAGAGAGCAAGAAGTATGATCCAGGCCAAGGACACTTATTATCAATGAGAAAAATTAATACTTTTATACATGATCCTATTTTCTAATAGAAATGTGAAATAAAATATTTATATTCTTTTTTATTGAGATATAATTCACATACCATAAAATTCAACCTTTTAAAGTATATAATTCAGTGGTTTTAAATATACTTACAGGGTTGTACAACCATCACCACTGATTCCAGATCATTTTCATAATCTCGAAAAGAAACCTCACAACCATTATCAGATATCCCCCATTCCCCCTAAACCCAGCAATCATTAGTCTACTTTCTGTTCCTATAGATTTGCCTATATTTGACATTTCATATAAATGGAAACATGCAATATATGGCCTTTTCTGTCTGGCTTCTTTCACTTAGCATGTTCTCAAGGTTCACTGATGTCGTAGTAGGTGTCATTCATGCTGCAACATGAAAGCAGGAATGCAGCACTCCTTTTCATGGATGAATAAAGCTCCATTCTGTGGACAGGCCACATTTTGTTTCGCCATTCATCAGCTGATGGACATTTGGGTTGTTTCTCCCCTTGGCTATTGTGAACGATGCTGCTACGAACGTATGTGTACGAGTCTTTGCACAGAAGTATTTTCACGTCTCTTGGCTATACATCTAGGAGCGGTGATAATTAGGGCTGCTGGTATTTACTGAGCACTGACTATGTGCCGGACACTGCGCTCTGAACTTCATGTACACAGTATCACTTAATCCTTGCAACCACTGTTGAGAGGCAGGAATCAAGACCCCCATGCTACAGACATGAAAACTGGGGCCCAGGAAAGTGAACCAACTAGCCCAAGGTCACAAAGCTAATTATGTGCTTAGACCAGGAGTCAAACCCATCACCAGGTTTCCTCAACTCCAATTCTCTACACTCCCACGGGGCGTGACACACCGATACTGAAATATCCTTCCCTGGCTTTTCACCGCTTACAGGGTAAAGTGCCACCTCCCTGGTAAGAAAGCTGTCTATGCTCTTCCTAACTAGTAGGCAAGTCCTTAGGGGCTCTGTTGGAGCCTCATTCTTTCAATTCTGTTGGCAGTGACTGGGTGCTTTGTATCTGCAGGGCTCTGTACGCAGGATGATGGGGGACTGGCAAAGCCAAGGAATAGTCTTCTATTTTGTATTTCTTGATCACTCTGTGGCACTTGGCCACTCTCCTTTCAGTTCTATAAAACCATTTTTTCAGGTTTTCCTCACACCTCTGTGACTATATCTTCGGCAGACTCCCCTTCCTGTCTTTAAGATTAGGCGCTACCTAGAGTTCCCATCAAGGCCCAATTCCAGCTTTCCAGAGGCTAATGAGGATGAGAGATGACCACATAATTACAACTCGGGCTGAATGTGTCAGTGTGCTGAAGGAGGGACAGACAGTACTGTGGGGGCCCAGGAAGGAATGGAGTACTAAGGAGCTTGTTCACCTGGTCTGGCCTTACCAGCCTACCCCTGGTCTCTCTGGTGCTTAACACTGAGGGGCTCCACAAGGCTGAGGGCCAGTGGCAGATGGCATCCTCCCCTCCCCTCAAGTTCCTGGATCATGGCTAGCGCTGAAAGGGAGCTACAATTCAGCAGTGGAAAGGCCTCCTTTCTTAGGCAGCCTCAAGGGGAACTCAAGTCGCTAGATATGGGCTGGAGTAAAAGGGGGATCTATAAGGAGAGACCTATAGAAGGGAAAGACAAGAGGAGTGAAGAGAGGAAGAGAAACAGATGAGAAGGGGAGGGAGGAGAGGAAGGGAAAGTGAGAGAGGGAGACAGTGGGAGAAAGAACAGAGGGTGAGATTAGCTGCGTCAAACAAGTGCTGTCAGTGATCTATATTTGCTTACAGAATGAAAAATGTGTGCCATAAACATTGGCCACTGAGTAATTTCTAGTAGGAGTCGTGTCACTTCTCATAAAGGATGGGATGGGGACAGGTAGGACATCTCTGCACCTGGGCCAGTCAGCACAGGGACACCTTTTAAAGCAGTGTTGGGCCTATCTCTAGCTCAGGAGGCTCTCGGTCAGTCCCCACCCCAGCCACTCCTGAGGGGGGAAGCCAGCCGGCTTCCCCAAGGTTCTGGAGCCTCAGGGCAGCGCTTCTGCCACCACTTTAGAAAGGCTGAGGTGGGGGCACCATGGAAAATGGCCATCTAATATTAGTCCCCCACCCCCCACACCCTTGCTCTGATGCTCTGACTTGACTAATTGCTGTAATAATTGATAGAACCTGACTTCTACAACTGATCGATTTCACCTCCACGACCGATAGCCACAAACCATTATACTCCAATAAATAACCACACTGGGTCTCACCCGCCTGCCCTCTCCGGGGGCATCAGGATGGCCCGTGCCCTGGCCTGACCTCCCCATGTCTCCCACCCAGGGCCCCCTCCGGGCCGAGCAGCTGGTCTAGAGGGTCAGGCCTCTGGGAGCAAGTGAGAGGGCCGAATGGAGGTGGGGAGTGCTAATCGCAGGCCATCCGTCACCTCCCACTGGCTGTCTGGGGCTGGGGCCAACACCTGGAGCACCCCAGGCAGTATAGTGCAGGACCCCTCCTCTCCTCTCCCTGCTCCAGATTAGTGTGTCCCAGCTTATAATATTTGATAAATAGCAGACTGGCTTCCTGGCAGCACTGCTGCGGCTGTGCCTGCCCGCTACAGCTGTGGAAGGTCACTCATTGGGGAAATATGTTTCTGTCAGTGGTATTGAAAAAAGTTTAGTGGAGTGACAGGCCTCAATTTTTCAAATTTTATTAACTCCATCCTCTTAACCATTTGTCTTGAATTCCTTCAGATTCTGGGGGATCTGTCAATAGGGCTTGGGTCAGGAAAGTAAGGTGTGGGGGGGTGGTGGTAATGGCTGGTCCTGGCTGGCACCAGTAGCTGGCTTGGGTCTCATCATGTAAAGCAGTGGAAATGGTGTTGGTAGGACAGAAGGCTGGCCCACTGGGACCCAGGAACCCCCTGCTCTTCTCTGGCATAGTGCCTGCCTTTGGGTTGACACAACCATAGATTTTCTGAGTGGAAAAAACATCTTAATGGTGAGCTCTCCCAATTCCCTAAGAAGAGACTCCCCTCTACTACATCGGAAACAGGTAGTCTCATCCTGGCTCTCCTGAATGTGCCCAGAACCTACCCCGAGCTCATGGTTCTCCAAGGGGTTCCCCCCACTAAACTGAGGACAGAACTCAGTTTCATATGAGCTCCAACCTCTCCCTCCAACCCCACTCCCACCTTGGTCTTCCAGCAAACACTTGCTCATCTTTAAAGACCTGGCTCAGGCTTCTCCAAGGAACTTTCCTGGTTTCCCTTCCATCCCAAGTTTGGTATCATCCTTTGAGCTCCCACAGGACCTTCTGCTTCTACCTTACTGATCATGCTGCGTGGAAACAGTCTGTCTGCATCCAAGACTGAGAGCTCTTCGAAGTCAGGGATCATGTCTGACCCACTGCTATATCCCTGCTACCCAGGACAGGGCCTGGCACAGAACAGGTTTCACTAAGATTTACCAAATGAAGGGATTTCTTTCCAGGGACAATCTTCTGAGGCTACACAAAACATGACTGCTCTTCTGGCCTCGGAAGAGCCCTCTGACAGCAAGTGTGGGATCATGTCCTGTAGGCCAAAGTGCCTAGTCTCTTTTCTGGTCCCAAGACATCTCTCTGGAAAATTAGGTCAGGTCAGGTCCCAACACCCTCTAGGCTCTGTGGGCGGGAAGTGGGGAGGAAGTGGTGGGACAGACTGGCCCAGTTGCCCTTCCTTGGGAGAGGGCTGAAATTAGGGTGGGGGAGGAGACTTCTTACTCCCTCCACCCTTGTCACTCCCCGTCTGGCCCTCTGCCTACCTCTGTGAATATCAAAGAAGATAATGCTAGTATAAGAAGGCTTTTAAAAAACACAACAGTAACTGCCCTGTACAAATGTGTTAGGCTGTATTATCAATAATATCGACACGCTCACACACTCCCCACTGCCCCCTGCAGTTCTATCAGCTATATGGGCCTTCTAGTGATCCAGGTCTACCACCACTGAGTTTCTGTGACTCACCCCTTCCCCTACATGTAGCTAGATCCCAGCCCTATAAAAGAGCATTGGGTGGGGGAGCTTGCAGGGGTGGGGGTTACCACTCCCTGGCTGTGTGATCCAGAACACTTTCTTCACTTCTCTGGTGGTAATGATTGCTGCCTTGCCTACCTCTGGGGTTTTGTTTGGACTGAGTAAAATAAAAAGCTTGAAAATGATTGGAGGAAAAAAAAGACCATACATATTCTTTGTAATAATGTTTATATTCACTCTTCCTTCCATTTTTACTGCTAGCTCCTTTACTACCTTCATCCTGATTTTCACTATTTCAACAATCTGTTTACCGCCAATTAGAAGTTTTTGGTTGAATATAGGGAAAATTTTCCTATAATCAGAGATGTCTGTCAGCGTGGAGCGATCTACTCATTCTGGTTTTGAGTTCCCCACCAAGGAAGCATTCCTAGAAAGACAGAATGACCATGTCAGAGAAACCACATGCCTTCCCTGTCTCCACACTGTTGTTTGGGCCATTCTTCATGCCTGGAACCCCACTCCTTATCTCCCTGACTACTCCTTCTTCAAGGTCCCTCCCTCTGGGAAGCCTCTACTAACCTCCAACTCTTAATGCTCTCCATATGTCCATGGGCTCCTGTTGTCTTCCCAACACCCTCCCTCTCCTGGGGGCCCATCCCTGTTTAGTCCTCCCAGCTAGTATGCATGTAGCTCCTCAGGTCAGAGACAGAACACACCTGTCCAGAATGCTTTGAGAGGCTGAGTGGAACCAAGAAGAGCCCCAGTGCCTGACGTCTTGTCCTGAGCTGTTTCCATAAATCGCACCAGTGAGCATTCTCAAGATACATACACGCGCGTACCTGTGCGCCTCTAGACCCACCTCCCTGTGACCCACCACCTCTACCAGCAGTCACTACGTGCCACACCCTGTGCTGACTTCTCCCATGTATTTCATTCTTAACAATTTGAAGAAAGCAGAAGAGGTATTATTTTTCCCATTTTCCAGACACTTTAACGGAGTCTGGCAGAAGAGCAAGATGAAAAGGGATAAGCTAACATTTGCTGGGTATAAGGCCTTTGTACATAGTGTCTGAATTATTCATCATACAAAGACTCAGAGAAAACAGGCTCAGAGAGCTGAAATCACTTGCCCATGGTCACCCAGCAGACAAACAGTAGAGCTGGAATTTAAAGCACAGATTTATTACACTATTCCTTCTTTTGTATGTGTTTGCAATTTTACATAATCAGTTTTTTTGTTGCTGTTTTTAAAAGAAGCCAGATCTGGTTTTCCACCACATCGTGCTACCTTCCAAAGACCTGATGACTCAAAAACAGGAAAAAAATCATCTCTCTTCTTCCCTTCCAGTGTGCTGAGATGCTCTAAAACCAAGAGAGAGGAGGCTTTCCAGAGGTAGGTTTGAGATAGACAGCTTTGTAGACAGGGTACAAAATGGGGTTCCTTTTCCTCTCATTCAGGGCTTCCCCATCTGGGGACCAGGTGAATAGTGACCCACATTAACTGACATCCTAGAAGGTCATCTACAAGTCCTAACTCCCCAATGGACACAGTCGGGATCCCTTGCCTTCAGAGAGGGGGATATCTAAAGGCCATGGAACAGAGAGCTACTGGCTCATGACTGGATCCAGACATTCCATCAAAACCCACTGAGTACTGATGCTGGGCCAAGTGCTGGGTACACGGCAGCATCAGACCCGTTCTTGCTTTTGGGCAGAACCCAGACTGATGGGAGACAGATAGGGACAGAAACAGTGACGATGCAGTGTGGTGAAGGCAGACAAGGGAATGAGGATGATGACTCCTCTACCCCCACTAGAACGGAGATATACACTGTGTAGCTGGGGAGATGGGAAACCACAGCACCAGCTGGAGAAGAACAGAGGTGTTACACTGAGCACTAAGGAAAAAAAGACTGGAGAAGCCTGGGGGAGGGAAGCTTGGAGCCCAGGATGGTCATGGAGACTGTGAGTGGGAGAGTGAGGGCTAGACCCAGGCCTTCCAGTCCAGGGCTCTTTCCACCTGCCCACAGTCTTGGGCCCCACCCCCAAGCTTTTAGCTCCAAGTGACTGGCAGGACTGGACCACACAGAGCTGTTACTATTCTCATCAGTGGTGACAAACTCCCCTTTGCCCACTACTCAGACCCTCTATTCTGCAAAGCCCAGCTCCGTTTCCCCTGCCTGGAAACTTTCCAAGACCACTCCACCTACGTGGACCACTTCCTCCTTTGAACCCCTAGAGCACTTAACTGATCATATACTTTTCACACACATATGTCTCATCTTCAGAATCAGATGTATTACTAAAAGGATGCCCTGTGAATGCCTAGAAAAGGAAATGATGATGATCGTCAGGCAATGAGAATGGGGTCACGGAAACCAAGTCATGCCAGACTAACCTCATTTCCTTTCTTCATCAGGATTATCTGTTTGCTCAATCAGGTGCAGTCAGGGCAAATGTGGACTTCATCAGACATTTGATGGGCTATCTCAGGACAACCTGAGGACATGATGGAGAATTGTGGGCTGGGTGCCAGTACAGTCTGGAAGGTTAGCAGTGACTGGTGGACTAACCAGACCCAAGGGGAATGGAGTGACTAATAGATCACAGGTGACCTGGAAGGAAGTTTTGAGTGGCAGCAAATAGGGTTGGTTCTGTTTAGTATGTTTATCCTTGACAAAAATATCATAGGACGGTCTGTTCATCAAATCTGTAGGTGTCAGATTGGGGTGGGAAGAGCCAGATACACCTGGTAGAAGGCTGACATTAAGAGCTGAAACAAATGAGATGAAAAGTAATGGAGATAAATTGGAAGTCATGGGTTTTAGGAGAGAGACAAAGTAGAGATGGTTCTGGGAAGTGTGATCAAGATAGGAAAGGGTTGGGTGCCTGGCTGGCTCAACCGGAAGATCATCTGACTCTTGATCTCTGGGTTGTGAGTTCAAGTCTTATGTTGGGTGTAGAGATTACTAAAAAAATAAACTTTAAAAAAAAATAGGAAAGGGTTGGGAAGCCACATGAGAATAATGGGTTAAGAAACTAGAGGTTCAGGGGCGACTGGGTGGCTCAGTCATTAAGCGTCTGTCTTAGGCTCAGCGCGTGATCCCGGAGTCCTGGGATCAAGCCCCGCGTCAGGCTCCCTGCTCCGCTGGGAGCCTGCTTCTTCCTCTCCCACTCTCCCTGCTTGTGTTCCCTCTCTCGCTGGCTGTCTCTCTCTCTCTGCCAAATAAATAAATAAAATCTTAAAAAAAAAAAAAAAGAAAAGAAACTGGAGGTTCAGGCTGGAGAAAAGATAGCTCAGAAGAACGTGCCTGCATCTTCAGGTATTAGAAGGGCCAGCAGTGGAACAGGGATTAGATTCCACATAAGCCCCAGAGTAAAGTTAAGACCCTTGGAAGCAGATTCTGGTTGAATATAAGAAATTTCTAACCATCATCCAAAGACAGATTCTGAGCAGCCTGAGGAACAAATGAGTCCCCAGCACTGAAAGTGTTCAAGCACTGAGTGGACAACCATTTGGTAGACCTACCACCTCCACGTCAGCTTATGGAGGTTTTTCCCGAAGACTAATTGTTCATTTGTGTTTCTTCATTCAGAGATACTTTCTGAGAACCTTTTATGTGTCTGGCATCAAGCTAGGCGCCAGGAATACAAAGGTGAATAAGACGACACTGTCCCAGCTCTTAAAGAGCGCCCAGTCCTGCTAGGAGAAGATGGGTAAGTTTATTTCAAGAGTATCTTGTGCCTCGATTACAGGTCTCAGCACAGGGAAGGCTGGCTTCAGCTTAGATTAAACCAAAGAGATCCCGCAGAAATTCAAATACATATTTGATGACTAAAGGCCATAGCTTAATCAAGCCAAATGCCTTGCTTAAACTGGCTGTGGGAACAGAAGTGTACACTGAAACACAATTCGCGAATTTTTGTGCATGATATTTTGCTCTTAGAGTCTGAGATTTGGTCTTTGGCTAGGACTTGTTTATGTACCTCCAGATTGTCTTACAAGTGGCTGTGATGTCAGGGTGAAGTGATTTAGCCAGCAGGGCTGCCCAGCTCTCCATTTCTTACCCACCCTGTGGGGACTGCTTCCGCACAGACATAAACATGCTCCTGCCGTTACCTTACTGCACTCGTCACATGGGGAGGCTAGAAGGCTTGATTCAGGGATATGATTGGATTTTAAATCCCAGTCTCACAGGGTTTTAATTATTGGTCTGGGGCAGCAGGGATAGGCGCTGGCTGCCTTTGGATGGAGGAGGTCGATACGCCACTCCACAACATATTGAGCCACAATGCCTGCAGACTCTATTGCTCTATTTAATCATCTTTTGCAAAATTTACAGTGGAACAGGAGGGATCAATACAGAATTTATCACATTCTCTTGTAAATATGAGCCAGGAAAGAGTTCCAGGCAGTTTGTTACTGAGTGGGAGGGAACATGTCTGTGTACAGCTGGGTATTAGGAGAGGAGACAAAATCCATACTCCTTGGCATAAGCTACAGATGCTCAGCCAGACCCCCTTAAGCCTGAAAGCAAGTTCAATGGGAAGGACACGGATTCATTCATTCATTCGTTCATTCAATCAACAAACCAACATTCCAGAGCACCTATTTTATGCCAGACCCTGTAGAGGCTCTGGGGACAGAGACTGGTAATTCTGCTCAGGAGCTCGTAAGCAGAGATATGCCACAATGGCTGTGCTACCTACTCATGAGTGGTAGAACTCGGCCAAGTTACTTAACAGTGCCTTCGTTTATACATACGGAATATGCAGGTAATGAGTATCAAATTCACAGAGTTATTTTAATTATTGAAAGAGATAAAAGCCTTAGTATAGAGCTTAATACACAGTAAGGACTCAATAAATGATAACTATTGTTCCTTTCACTACAATTACCATTATTAGGCATTCCTTCCTACGATGCATCTCACCAACGGTCTATTGCAGAGATGGCGTATTGAACAGGGAGCCAGCCACCCCATCTCTTTAGCAGACAGAAAGGAGACTGGGGTGGCCTTACACAGCCTAGACATCTGACCAGGGCTGCTGGGAGCAGAATCAATGGAGAAGGGGGTAGAGGGTGTATGAGGAGGAGATACATGTTGAAGCTCTGTTTTTGGAAGCTTCAATTGTAATCTCGGAAACAATAAAATAGCCTCCTAAACTTGCTGTGGGGGAACAGTGTGAGAAGTGATATACTTTATGTGGGTAAGCCAGGGAAAGTTACACAGAAGAGAGATAAATGAGGCTCTTGAAGACTAAGTAGGAGTCTGATAGGTAGAGAAGCAGGGAAAGGGCATCCCAGGCAGAGAAAAGTGGATGAGCAAAGGTCTGGAGGCAGGAAAGACTCTAATACTAGGGAGGTAGCCCTTGAGTGGGCCTGTGGTAGCAAAAGTTCCTGTCTCCCCAGACCCACCTGGCTCCAGGGATCCCCTGGTATGCCTACCAAGCTCTGGTCCCCATCCTGAAGCAAACCATCATCCCTAGCTCCTCTTGGAGATAGGGTGGCAGAAGATTCATGGGGCACTGTAGGAAGACTTGCATGTGGGTTAAACATCTGGGCTTACAAGCGTTGGGAATTGCTGAAGGTTTTAAAACAGAGGAGTGCCAGGGTTTGCAGGGTAGAGGCTGGTTTGAAGGGGAACCTTGAGGTAAGGAGACCAACAAGAAGACTGTTAGAATTGGCCACGTGAGACTGATGAAGTCTGAACTAGGGTAGTGAGGACAGAGGAGAGAGGATGGACTTGAGAGAAAATTCTAAGACAGGCTTGATGGAAAGTGAGAGTGAAGTCATCAGACTTACTTACAATACTTTCTTGTTTGGTGACCAGTAGTTGATGATGCCAGCCACCAAACAGGGAATATGGAAGAGTCTGTGGAGGGCTGGGTTTGGATACACTGAATATGAGACGTCTACAGAATATTAAGCATCAGCAGAGCTATTGGAGACATGAAAATGCCTGGCTTGTTGTAAGACAAATATGTGGGCCAGTCTGGTTAAAAAAGAGGAGGCACAACAGCATGGAAATAAGTGTTCAAACATAATTCATATACAGAGTTAGGTGGGAAAAAAGGGCAAAAGTAAAAACTCCCGCCAAGGACTTCTGCTCAATGCAACCTAAGGTAGGGGTTTTCTAGATGAGAGATGATGTTTCTGAATAGCATGCGACATAGGCACTGGAAGTACGGGGATCCTCAGCTCATTTTCATTTTGGGCAAGTTTCCTGGAAGTTGTGGGCTCTCAGGAGGCCAGCCCCACTTCCCTCTCTCCCCACAATCCAGCACAGACTACCCTCAGAGGTGGTAGCAGGCTCTGTGCCCAGAAAGCAGCTGGGAGCAACTGTCATGGGAGGGAATGACTCTGGATAAAGCAGAGTTCAAAGTGCACATAATAAGAGCCTGGGTCCCCGGGCTTCTGCATTCCCCCCACCCCCTCCCACAAATGACAGCTGAGACCAAGGCAGCCAAGCCTGGGGTCTGGGCTGAATTTAGCAGTCATATAATTATACTGCTGACGTCTGGGGCAGAGCCACAGTCTCTGCAGAAGGCAGCAGCTTTTGTTCATGCACTAAAAACACATCATCTTCAAACATGCTAATCGCATGTCTGCTTCTGTCTAACAACATTGAAGGGAGGCTGAGGAGAGGGCACACAATGCTCACACATCTGGCTAATTCAGTTATGAGGCCAATCAATCTTGATGGCTTGTCTATAAAACATCAACCACCCCAAAGGACTGACCTGACCAGATGTTTAAGCTTCTGTTGACCAATCCCAGCCTAATGTCCACAGCAGAGAAGAGGGCTTATCAAGAGATGGCTTATGCTGCCACTTACATGTTTATCCTCAAAGCTAAGTACAGCCTTCTGCTTGGATGCGAGCAACCAGTACACTGAAGTGGTGGCTGAGCCAGGCTTGCTGAAATGAAGTACAGCTGACCCTTGAACAACACAGGTTTGAACTGTGCAGGTCACTTACACGTGGGTTTATTTTGATAGATACAGTACTATAAGTGAATTCTCTCTTCCTTATGATGTTTTAAATAACATCTTTGCTCTAGCTCACATTATTGCAAGAATCCAGTATATAATACCTATAACATACAAAATGTGTGTTAACCATTTATGTTATTGGTCAAACTTTTCTGATCAACAGTAGGCTATTAGTAATTGAGTTTTGGGGGAGTCATAAGTTACATGCAGATTTTCGCTTGCACAGCACCCCTAACCACTGTGTTGTTCAAGGGCCAACTGCATACTCAAATATAGAGACTTTCACTCTGATCTTCAGAAAGGCAGGAGGCCTTCTTTACAGGCAGCTTTGAGAACACTTGCAAAAACAGAAACCAATGAAATATTTTTGCTAATTGCTCTTCTCAGTAGGGAGAGAATCAGAAGTGTGGAGGTGGGTATCTTTGATATTAAATGCTACAGGCTCCAGTCCTGGGTGCAGGAACCATTCATCTGCTGATGTCTGCTTTTCAACCCCCCATCAAGGCTGAAGGAATTACTCATCTCCCTCATAAAATTGTGGCTTTTTTTAAAAACCAGAAGCCACCGCTAACAAGGACTCTCTCAGTTTATGTTCCTTCCTTTATGGCCAACCCCAGTCACCAGGCAACAGTCGCCAAAAATAAAAGTGGAAGGGCAGTGGGGAGACTAGGAGAAAGGAGAGGGCAGGGAATAGACTTGCAGGCTACACCAAGAGGACCATTTTTGACTCAGAGCTTCTAGCTGGTGCTAATGATTCCATTTCCCTCAAGAGGACTTTTCTCTAATTAATTCTAAGGACTTCACCAAGTTTGCCGCATTGAAGCTGCATGACAAACCAGACAGATGGACTTGGACAAAGAAACTTTTCAGAAAGTGGTGAGAGAGAATCACACATTTAAAATGAGGTCTTTGTTGTGACAGTCTGTGGCTAGAATAGTAGCTGGCATGCAGTAGGAGCTTAATAAATATTTACCTACTGAATAATCATGCTCCAGTTATGATGCGGTTGGGCTACGTTCCCTCAATTTCTATTTGTTAGCAGAGGCCTCCTATAGTCCAGTCCCTGGAAATACTGCTAGACAAAATCATAGAGATCAGGAGAGTCTTCTCTCAGCCTGAACCAGCAGGGATGAAGCAGTGTTGGAAGGCAGAGGTATGGACCTCATTACCACACTCAACAACTCTTTCTTCTTCCTCGCGGCTACAGTAATCAATGTTGCTGACCAATCCTGCCTCCTTTTGATTCTTTTCCACCTTGATTTTCATGATACCTAACACCCATGACTTTATTTCCTATGCAGGTTCCTGTTCATTCTTCTGTCCCAGGTTACAGGTGACACCCAAGGCTGAATCCTCAGCTCATGATCCTTTCTCTACTGTATGTACTCTCCTTTAAGAAACAGTTCCAGCTGGCACAGAACCACACTATCCCCATGGTTCGCGATCCTGGCTGTATATCAGAATTATATGGGAAGTGTTAAAAACATATCAGTCCAAGGTGGGAGAAAATATTTGCAATATACATCACAGATAAAGGGCTGTATTCTTTACAAAGAAATTTTAAAAATCAAGAGAAAGAAAAAGACCAAAAGCCCTATAGAAAAATGGGCAAAAGACACGAAAAGACAACTCATAAAAGGAGATATAAAATGGCTCTTAGGGGGCGCCTGGGTGGCATAGCGGTTGGGCGTCTGCCTTCGGCTCAGGGCGTGATCCCGGCGATCCGGGATCGAGCCCCACATCAGGCTCTTCCGCTATGAGCCTGCTTCTTCCTCTCCCACTCCCCCTGCTTGTGTTCCCTCTCTCGCTGGCTGTCTCTATCTCTGTCGAATAAATAAATAAAATATTAAAAAAAAATAAAATAAAATGGCTCTTAAACATATGAAATAGTGTTCAACTTCACTCATAACAAGAGAGTTAAACTAAAACTATGCTAAGATACAATCTCTCACCTACCAGATTGGCAAAAATCTAAAAACACAATACACTCTGTTGGAGAGGTGAGAAAAACAGACACTTTCATAGTACATTGCTAGTGGGAATGCAAAATGATACAACTTCCGTAGAGGAGAAATTCACAACATCCAACTAAAGGACATATGTATTTACCCTTTGACCCAGCAATACCACTTCTAGGACTTTATTTACTGTAAAGACACACCTTCCAACAACCCCAAATATATATGTAAGAGGTTATTCACTGTAGCATTATATGTAACTAAAAAATACTGGAAACCTCAATGTCCAAGCATAGGATATATAATACAAACACACAAGGGAATACTATTGTGTATATACAATATGTGAACTGTGAACTGATATCGAGTGATTTCCAGAAAATACGATTATTTTAAAAAAAGGAAACTGCAGAAGAGCATATATCGTGTGTTACGTTTTGTGTAGGAAAAAAGGGTAAATTTTAAAATACATATAATTTACTTATACAAAGAAACATGGGGTCAGGGTTCACTGAGGGGAGCAGAAAAAGGCAGAAAGGGATACAGGAGACAGGTTTACTTCTCTATCTTTCTATATAGTTCAAACAACAAAATTAGAAACAGGTAGGGGAGAAAAACCCTAAAACTGAAAGTGAATTGAAAAATTAACCCAACTATATTTCAAATGAATAATACATACACTGAAAGGGAAAAAAAAATACCACCCAAGTAACTTATGAACCTAATATCTGACTATATACTTTTAGCCTTGGATGGAGGAGGCATGAGAACTGCAAACAAATCCTGAGCTGAACTCTGTTTAGTAGGTCTGTTTTCTGGAGTCGTAGGGATGAGGCAAGGCTGAAGCCTTCTTAGATGTAGTATGGGAACAAGAAAATGAGCAAATGTATCAGTGCTGTTTGGAGCCAGCATTCTCCCTACAGAAGAAGGGGCATACAAACAAGAAATGTGTGAAGACAAGGAAGAACCCGGTGGAGATGGACTGGAATGGGAGGTAGTGGTATTCAGGATTTCAAAAATATGTACATGCATATGCATATGTGTGTATATGTGTATATACATGCATGTGTATGCACAAGTTTATATAACCGTATATATTTCCTGGTTCTGTCAACAGAAGGGGTAATAAGCAAGCCTGGTACTCAGGTTTCAGTCTCTAATACAATTGCTCACTAAAAAGTCTTAGGGCTTCTGAGAGAAATGGCTGATTCCAGGGCAGAAGAAAGGTGAATATAAGACTGAAACATCTTGTTATGCCAGGAAATATGGAAATGCTAAAAAAAAAAAAAAATTGGGATATGCCACACTGGCCAAATCTCAGACAATTTTAGCATTTTAGCACAACATAACTAAGGACAGTAATGAGTTATAGAACAATTAAAGCAACAGTTGCCATGAGCACATTTTCAAAACAGACAGATAAATGGGGGAGAAAGGACTCTTGTTTACCACAGGATGCCAGGTGCTGAGTGGTCAATGTGGAATGAGTGCTGCAGTTGGGAAAGACGTAAAATATTCATGTTGCAACCATTGTATAAAGATTGGTTCAGGAAAGATTCATCAATGGAAGCTAAGTCCAGAGGGAAATTCTGATGAGGAGCAGGGTATCTGCATGGCCTTAAAACTGTCTCCCCACAGACTGCTTATTAATTTCAAGGGAAAAAGTAATAAAGAGGGGCGCCCGGGTAGCTCAGTTGGTTAAGCATCTGCCTTCAGCTCAAGTCATGATCCTAGGGTCCTGGGATCAAGTCCTGCACTGGGCTCCTTGCTCAGTGGGGGGCCTGCTTCTCCCTCTGCCTGCCGCTCCCCCCGCTTGTGCTTACAGGCGCGCACTGTCTCTGACAAATAAAATCTTTTTTAAAAAAGTAATAAAGATACAGTGGAGAAACAGGGCAATACTTGGGTTGATGATGGGGTGGGATTGTAAGATCTTATACTGAAAACTCTTTTAAATTCTGTACTGTATACAAGTATTAACTATTCAAAAACAGGAAGAAAAATAAAACATAAAATATCTCCGAGAGTGTGGTAGGCAGAATAATGGCCCCCCAATGATGTCCACATTCTAATCCTTGGAACCTGTGATGGTGCTTGCTAAATCACTTGACAAAGGGGAATTAAGGTTGCTAATCAGCTGACTCTGAGAAGGGAAGAGTACCCTGGGTTATCCAGGTGGGCCCAATGTAATCACAAGGGTCCTTAAAAGTTAGAGAGGGAGGCAGAAGACTCAATGTCAGAATGAAAAAGGAGAAAGGCTAACTGACCACTGCCAGCTTGAAGACTAGGGGACGATGAGACAAGGAATGTGGGCAGCCTCTAGAAGCTGGAAAAGGCAAGAAAACAGACGCTCTCTGTGTCTCCAAAAAGCAATGTACTGCTGAAACCTTGCTTTTAGTCCATTGAGACCCATTCTAGACTCATCTCCAGAATTTTAAGATAATAGACTTGAGTTGTTTTAAGCCACTAAATTTTTGCTAATTTGTTTACAGCAGCAATAGGAAGGATACATAAGAAAAGTTACAATGGTTGCTTCTGAGGAAGAGGACCAGGGAAGTGGCAGGGAGACTTCTTTTCCACTATATATACTCTGGTACTGCTTAAAATTTTTATCTTGTACATTTTTTAAAGTAAAAATCACTGTTGGGGTGCCTGGGTGGCTCAGTCGGTTGAGTGTCTGACTCTTGGTTTCAGCTGAGATCATGATCTCAAGGGTGTTAAGATTGAACGCAGAGTCGAGTCTGTCAGGTTCTGTGTTCAGTGGGGAGTCTGCCTCTCCTCTCCTTCTCCCTTTTTCTCCCTCTGCCCCCCCCCCAAAATGTGTGCTCGCCCTCCCTAAAATAAATAAAAAAAAATAAATAAAATCTTTAAAGTAAAAATCACTGTAGTCACTAAATAAACGACAGTCACTTCAGGAGTTCTCTACTGATTTCAAAGTAAAGTACAAGTCCTCTGGCTCATCCCCAAGGCCCTCTACACTTCCTACCCATAATCCAGCAAGTGGCCAGGTTCTCCCAGGTCTCTAACATGCAAACCTTATTTCTTTTTTCTTTTTTTGCCATTACTTAAATCGTTATTTTCTTTCAATCTTATAATTTTCAGTATATATGTTATACATTTATAAATTAAATTTATGCCTAGCTATTTCCTTCTTTTTGATGCTATTTTATTTATTTTTATTTTTTTTATAATAATATTTTTTTATTATGTTAGTCACCATACAGTACATCCCTGGTTTTTGATGTAAAGTTCCATGATTCATTAGTTGTGTATAACACCCAGTGCACCATGCAATACGTGCCCTCCTTACTACCCATCACCAGCCTATCCCAGGCAAACCTTATTTCTGTCACTGACTCACCTGAAAAGCTTTCCTCCTTCCTTCTGCTTGTTTCAACTCTACCTGTCCTTCGGGAACTGCCTCCAGTCCCCCTCCTCCACAAAGCTTCTACAATGACAACACTGATCTTCCCCTCCTCATTCACTACCCGAGTTTATTCTGCCCTTTGTGTAAGTTTATTTCAAAGTCCTGCACTGTCCTGCGCTGTTCTCAGTGTGCTTTGTGTATAAGCCTTTGCACCAAACCAGCACTCTATAGGATGTAGTCTGAAGGAAGGGCCTGTTATCTTTTTCTTTTTTATTTCCTCTAACACCCAGTGCCCATTATAAATACACTCATTCAACAAATATTTACCAAGTAGCCATCATGTGCTAAGGATATTGCAGGGTGCTAGGAATATAAGCACTGCAGATCCAGACCCTAGCTTCAGAGAACACATTATGTAACAAAGGAGAGATCTATTGATCAAATAGCTATATGACTACATGTTGTGGTATGTGTAAGAAAGAAATGATACAGGACACTTTAAGAGCATATATCAGAGGAACCTAGAAAAGGGATACTGGTGGTCAGCTGCAGGAAAATAATTAATAGTTGCTGAATTAAGTATGAATACTTAAATTTGCAATTAGATAAATCAGAGGGCAATTAATTCACTTAGAATCACAAAATATGAGAACAGAAGGAAGCTTTGAGATTGCAATCCAATGATCTAGCTTTACAGATGGGGAAAATGAGGCTCAGTGAGGGTGAGGGACTCCTCAAGGTTGCACAGCAAGGCTGAGTTAGTGCCAGGTCACCTGATCGCCACTTAGCACTTCCAACTACACAGGGTTCATTACTTCAAAGGGAGTTCCTGAAGGATTCCTGAAGTGGCAAGCTCCTTCTTCTGCCACATTTAAAAGAATTCATTTCCAAAACGATATCCAGGAAGGAGTCTGTGGTAATAAACCTATAGAGAGCATCTCTGCTGTGCTCTTTCTGGAACACTGCCAGGCCTCTGTATAGAGGAAGAGACAGCATGAAGGCTAGAAGCACAACTCCTTTTGGGGTGGGAAACCTGGCCCTGGGCAAACCCCTAGTCTGACTCTAGGATAGGAACTTTGCTGCTATTCTGCAGGCCTTGACCTTCAGGTTGACGTCCCTTCTTAAAGCTGCAGTGCTGCCCTTTGTGCATTCTGTCCACGAGCACATTCAATGAAGGAGCAAGAATGGGCCAGCAAAGGGCAGATGGCCTTGCCTTGGGAAATCTGAATTCTACTCAGCTCTGTTTCCAGGCCCAGTGCAGGTGGAGGAGCACACTGGACAGAGAACAGACCTGGCCCAGCTGATGCTGACCTCTCCTTCACCCAGGGGAGACTTGGCCTCCAGCTGCCACTGTTGGCGGTGATGAGATCATGCCGGATACCAGCCAGGCTCATCCGAGGACTGCTTGGAGCCCATTAGAGCCTTGATGAAATGCGGGTGCCTGGATGGCAGGCGGCTCTGGAGAGCTTGGGCTCTGGTGGCCAGGCGCTCATCTGTAACTCAACCATGCAGTGACTCTTCTACACCCACAGGATCTGGGATACAGAAATATCTTTCCCTGGGGGTTAGCAAGGACAGTTCTTCATTCTGCACTGGGTGAGGGGCTGACTAGGCCAAGGACAGAGTAAGGACTCAGGGTCACTGAGGGTCCCCGTTAGCCTTGACCTACCATGTGGACTGCAAATATACCACCACAGAACCCCTCCATTCCCCACAATGCCCCTGACTGGGGTGCTGGCTCCCTGTGGATGACTAGCACCCAGCACTCTCCATAGGACTTTCTCAAGTTAAGTGATGAACTGACATTTACACTTCAGGTCTCAAAACATTTGTTCAGGGAAGACTTCTCTTGCTTCAGACCAGATTAGGTCCCCATCACGCTCTCATAGGACCCTCTATTCTTCCTTAATAATACTTATCTCAGTGACAATTAGCTAATAATTTTGGAATTATTTGCCTAATGTCTATATTCTGCCAGAGTTTAAGCTTCACAAGGATAGGGAGGTACCATAAACGTTGTTAAAGTAATAAAAGGAAATCAACAAAAAACCAGTTTTACAACAAAAAGAGAAAGTTTTACAGATAAGTTTTGAATAGTATTCTTTAAAAGGAAATTTTTTTTTAAAGATTTTATTTATTTATTTGACAGAGAGAGAGAGCCAGCGAGAGAGGGAACACAAGCAGGGGGAGTGGGAGAGGAAGAAGCAGGCTCCCAGCGGAGGAGCCTGATGTGGGGCTCGATCCCAGAACGCTGGGATCACGCCCTGAGCTGAAGGCAGACGCTTAACGACTGCGCCACCCAGGCGCCCCTAAAAGGAAACTTTTATATACAATACAGGAGCTCCTCCAGGCTTTCTGGCCTGCAACCATTCACCAACACAAGCCAATCATTCCTAGGTTTTCTGGGGTTTTTTTTGTTGTTGTTTTGTTTTAATTAGAGAGAGAAAGAGCAAGCATGAGCAGGGAGAGGGGCAGAGGGAGAGGCAGAAGCAGACTCCCCGCTGAGCAGGGAGCCTGACTTGGGGCTCGATCCTAGGACCCTGAGATCATGACCTAAGCCGAAGGCAGATGCTTAACCGACTGAGCCACCCGGGCGCCCCAAATCGTTCCTGATTCTGAGTGGCATGGTGGATTTTCTTTCTTTCACTTGTAACAGCTTTACTGAGATACAATGTATATACCATAAAACTCACCCACTTAAATATATATTTAATGCTTTTTTAGTATATTTACAGAGTTGTACAACCATTATCATAATCTAATTTTAGAATATTTTTACCGTCCACCAAAGAAACATTGTACCCATTAGCAGTCACTCCCCATCCCTCCACAGACAACTCTTGGGCTGGAGGGTTTTTAGCTCTGTATCCAAACAATATGAGGAAACCTTCAGTGTCCAATTATTTGACATGATCTCTTCATGATACAGATGAAAAAAAGTGACTCCAGACATGCCACAAGTCCTACAGGGGTGAGATGGTGGCAAGCTGGGTGCCTGCGTCCTAATGGCAGAGCTCTGATCTCTCTGCTACACAGTCTGACTGTGTGTCCCAAACATTCTATCCCACTAGAATTCAAGTTACTTGAGGGCAGAGGCTATATTCTGCTCATCTGTCTTCCCTTCTTGCCCAGGAGTACCATCAGAGCAGTGATAGTGATACCTCAGGTGTGAGCCTTGATACCAGTCCTTGATGAGATAAGTAAGTACACTGAGAATGTCTGGAAACTTTTAAAGCAACTTAGGATAATTTTATATCTGTTGAACCTAATGACAAATGCGGGCCTCTATTTTGTATGCCTTTTTAAAATATAATCTTTCCAGTAATTTGTTTTTATTGTTTTTTATAAAAGTACTGGCTCATGACAGATTGCAAATTAAAACAACAACAAAAAGAAACAGATCTTCCACAGATTGAGATGTGCTTCCTTAGAGCAACCCATTCTCCACTCCTTTGTGCTTCCCCTTTTCCCTCTTGGTTTCCTTGTATCCCTTGCACTGGCTCTTCTCATGCTCACACCTGAAAGGTAGGTTCTCAGTTGTATACTCGGGTCTCTTTAGCTCTACAACTTTCCATGGGCAACACACAGACGCAGCCAGCTTCCACCACCAAGAGACCAACAGCTCTGAAATTTTCATGCCCAACTTGAGAGTTTTTTCTCTCTTGAGCCTCAGACCCATTTATCCAACTGCCTGCCACACACTTCTCCAAGAGTGTCCCACAGGCTCCCTGATTGGTCAACAGCTATTTATTAATCACCTATCATATGCCAGCTGTGAGGGGTTTTTTCCCCCTAGGAGCTACGAAGAGAGTAATAAAATAAAGAGACAAGGTCTCTGATCATAAGGCTTACATTTTAGTGGGGGAGAGAGAGAGAGATGATGAACCAATAAACAGGATCATTTTAGGGACTGATAAATAGCAGAAAAGGAGGTAAAATGGGCTAATATGAGAGAAAGTGACCGGGGAGCTATTTTACTGGTGTGCTCAGGGAAGACCTCTCTGAGGTGGTGACGTCTGAGTTGAGACCTAAATTCCCAAGGGGGAAATGATCCCAATCACTGGGAGAGGTAGGTACAGAGGCCCTGCCAAGGAAAGGAGTTCGGTGTGCCTGAGGGACAGAGTAGGCCAGTGTAAGTGGAGAAGAGTGAACGAGGGGGGAGAGTGGCTAGAGATGAGGTCACATAGGCAGGCAGGGTCTGGGTTCTGTGGGGCCTTATAGGCTCCGGTAAGGAGTATGGATTTCATTTTGGTGTCAGTGGCATACCAATGGAAGATTTTAAGTAGAACAATGACAAGACTTACGTTTTTTTTTTTTTTTTTTTAAAGATTTTATATATTTATTTGACAGAGATAGAGACAGCCAGCGAGAGAGGGAACACAAGCAGGGGGAGTGGGAGAGGAAGAAGCAGGCTCATAGCGGAGGAGCCTGATGTGGGGCTCGATCCCAGAACACCGGGATCACGCCCTGAGCCGAAGGCAGACACTTAACCGCTGTGCCACCCAGGCGCCCCAAGACTTATGTTTTAAAAAGATCCCCTGGGCTACTATTTGGAGGATGGATCTGGGGAGACAAAAGTGGAAATGGTGGGACTATCCAAGAAGACGTGCTGACCATCAACCTGGGACTAGAGCTGCAGCCATGGAAATGGGAAAGCAGGAACGGGTTCAAGATGCGCTTCAGAGGTACAACTGATAGGACTTACCGAAGGACCTACAGGAAAATGTCAGGGAAAAAGACAATTCAAGCATGATGCCAGGACTTGCGGCCTGAAAACTATACAGATGAGGGTATCATATATTGAGATGCAGAAGACCTGGCAGATGCCAATTTTGGGAGAAAAGTAGATGCATATTTTGGCCAGGTTGACACTGAGACTGAGGGAAAAACAGGAGCTGGGGGAGTGGATTAAGTGACTAGGGATCATTCTTTTTCAGGACTTTTACCATGAAGGGGTGGAGAGAAATGAGGTGGCAGCTGCAGGGAGATACGGGGCCCCAGGAAATTTTTAGTTTGCTTTGTTGTTTAAGATGGGTGATATTAGGGCATGTTTTAATGCTGATTGGAATTAGCCAGCAGAGGGGACAAAGATAATGCAGGAGAGATAAGGGATAACTAGAGGGGCAAAGTCCTCGAGAAGCGAGAGGAAACAGGAGCCTGAGCCGAAATGCAGGGCTGGTCTTAGGAACTGCAGAGGAAGGAGGGCAGCATTCGAGTACAGATAGGGATAGGCCAGTGGAAGCAGTGGGAAGATGAGATAGCTCCCTTCTGACTACAATGTATTTTCTGTAGGAAGTGTGAGGTGGGATCGTTGGCTTGGGAGCTGGAGGAGGTCTGAGGAAAAAGAAGTATAAAAAAGTCTCTAGAATAAGATGGTGAGTTTACTCACAAGTACAGTGGGGTGGATGGCAGTTGAGATTTACGGTTGTAAATGCGAAGTGAGTCCACTTAGCATGGTTGTGTGATCTTTTTCTCCAGCAATATTCAGTTCTTCCGATACAGACATGAAGTAAAAAGAAATTGGGTTTAACTAGGGTTAGTGTTTCATCAGCTGAGTGCAAAGAAGGGAGACAGCAGCAAGGGAACCATCAGAACATCGGGCCGTGGAATCTAAAAGTGGGAGAGGAGGAGGAAATATTCAAAATAGCACTGGTCATTCCCCTGTACCTCCAGTCCTGTATTTCCTATCTCGGCCCAGGTACATGCCACCTACTCAGCCATCCAACCCAGAACCTGGCCTCTTCTTGACGACGACTCCTCTTGCACGGTCTGATCCTATGGATCCTACACCTCACTCTTTCTGGGATCAGTCTTCTCTCCCTTCCCACTGCACCTGCCTTGGCTGAGGCCTCACCTAGACAACTGCAACAGCTTTTAAATGAAATATTTTCCCTTTCTCCAACCACTCTCCTTCTTATCCACGTTTTTCCATTTTCTTTAACCTTTCTTTCAAGTATAACATATATACAGAAAAGTACAAAAAAAACATAAGGGTATAGCTCAAAGAATTCTCATCAAGGTGGATACAGTTGCACGACCAGCACCTAGATAAAGAAATAGAATAAATAATGCATCCCAGAAGCCCCCTGGTGCCCTCTCCCAGTCGCTACCTGGCTGCTTGAAGGTAACCACTACCTTGACTTCTTACACCACTGGTTAGTATTATCTATTTTTTTTTAAAAGATTTTATTTATTTATTAGACAGAGATAGAGACAGCCAGCGAGAGAGGGAACACAAGCAGGAGTGGGAGAGGAAGAAGCAGGCTCATAGCGGAGGAGCCTGACGTGGGGCTCGATCCCATAACGCCGGGATCATGCCCTGAGCCGAAGGCAGACGCTTAACTGCTGTGCCACCCAGGCGCCCCAGTATTATCTATTTTGAACTCTGTATATAAATGCAGTCATACAGTAAGTACTTTTTCATGTCTGGCTTGTGTCCAGAATGTTAGGTTTGTGAGATTCACTCGTGTTGAAAGAGACTGTTTGCTCATTCATTCATTCAATTGATTATTCCATTGTGTGAACATTCCATAATTTATTTATCCATTCAATTACTCGTAAACATTTTTGAAACTCCTAAACCATTTTTCACGTTAACATAAATCCAATCCTTCCCTCCCCTAAATTTTAATGCCTTCCCACTGGAGGATAAAGTCCAATTTCCTTAGCAGAGCTTGGTAGAGGCCTCCATTATTGGCTCCTGCTTTCCATTCTCACCTTCTGAGCCTTCCATCCATACCCTATAAATCCGGCTCTTCTGAACTATCTGCAATGTACTGAATGTATTGAAGTACGCTGCTTCATACTCCATGCCTCTGTAGATGCTGTTCCCTCTGCCTTTCTCCTTCATTCACCTGATAAACTTGTATTCATCCTATAAGACTTAGGGCAGAAACCATCCCCTACACCATGCTTCCCCCGCCCTCCCCAGGGACTGAAAGGTCTTTTCTCTGCGATCCCGCGGCACCTCCTATACATCTCCATTAATATACCCAATAGCAATTCTTTGTTAAAATGTCTGATTTCCTCTCTGAACTATGAGTTCCTTAAGGGCAAAGACCATGTCTGGATCATCTTTATTTCCCAGGTGCCTAGGGTAGGACCTATGACAGGAGAGGTGCTCAGTAAGTGCTTGAAAAATGAATGAAAAGACTTGCCCAGGGGTTACATGAGATGCTGGAGCTGGAAGGGGTCCATGGGATCAGCTACTCTAGCTTCTCTATTTTTACTGAGGAGAAGAAGGGATTTGCCTAAAGGAGAAAGGATTTGCTGGTAGCCAGAACATCTGATCTTCAGCCCAGTGTTCATTCCCCTTCTTTGCATTGCTGGCAAGAATCAGAGGGTGAAGTTTCCAGAGGCAGCCTGAGGCAAAGCCGACTCCCTCAGCATCTGGCAGTACAGCCAGATGGACAGACAGTGAAGTGGAACAAGAAATGGAACTCTAAGTTTCCAGCCCCCAAAACAAACTAACAGGCTGTTAAAGGGAAGATGTCAGCACTGGAACGGCTCTTTGCCTTAGGCGGAGATGGTGGGGAATGTGACTCATTTGATGATGGCTGGTTAACACTGACGACTGAGCTGTGCCCTTGGGAGAGAAGGCCAAGGAAGAGCCATGAAAGTAGGTAGAAGAAAAGAGGCTAAGGGAATCCCTGGGGAAAGTGCTATTAGGTTTCAGAAAGGCCAAGTGTTTCTGAGCTGATGAGCACTGAAAAGGCAGTGGTACTGTAACTGCGAAGATAGCTGCAAAGAGGTGGCTCGTGTGTGAAGCTCTAAAATACCAGATACGATCTGACACTAAGAACAAGAGGGCCAGGAAACAAGGGTGCCACATCTCCAAACAGAAAATCTACAGTGGCCTCAGAGATTTATCAGTGCATCCAAACAGGTACTCAACTCTGTGCAGAGCACCGTGGCAAAGGAGGCAGGGGCAAATCAGACACCGTCTTCACCCTCAATCTACCCCCGCAATCTAGTAGGGGGGACTGGACCGAAATCCCAGGGAGTAGGGGAGAGTTCAGAAGGGAAGTGGCATTAAAGATGGGAACTGACTGGCAGAAACACCTGCACGAGGAAAGGCACCAAGGTGCGAACTCTGAGGCGACATTACTGTACAGCTGGATATCAGGGTGGCAGTGGGAAAAAAGTTAGGTGAGGGTTGAACTGGAACAACTCCAAAACCAGGTTAGAAAGTTAGGATGGGTAGGATCCTTTTTATATTTTGTGTGTGTGTGTGTGTGTGTGTGTGTGTGTGTGTGTACCCGTATACATGTATGTATTTATTTGAAGATTTTATTTCCTTTAAGTAATCTCTACACCCAACAAAAGGCTCCAACCCCAAGAGTCACATGCTCCACAGACCTTGCCAGCCAGGTGCCCCTATTTTGTATTTATTTTTTAACGAGTAAGCACTGAGTGTTTTTGAAGTTAATAATAACAGGTATTATCTATAAAGTGCCTACTTTGTAGAAACTACACATGCCCTGCTCCTAACAAAACCATCGAGAGTAGGCGGCGTGCTCCCATTTCCAGGTGAGCAAAGAGAACCTCAGAGCAGTCCGTAGCATGCCCAGGATCACAGGCTACGGGGTGGTAGGGCTGGCATTCAGATCCTGACTCCACAGTTCAGGCTCTTTTCCTTGCAGCTTTCCTCAACTGGGCTTCTCCTCTGAACCACATATAGAAAATTATCTGAGTAACAATTTTCTCAATTCTCCCAAGAACGGTGCCTAACTCGGACCATTTTGGATGCCTGGGAGAGGAGTTATTCCTCGTGTACAGTGGATGTCTTATAGCATTAGGGCTCAGTTCCCTGGAGGAACCCTGGTCGAGAAAGGCTGCCATGATTGAAGGTATGTTTCAGGAAGATGGATCCAGCAGTGGGATCACATCCCTGGGAGGAAACAGCTGCGAAAGCCCCTGAAGAGTCCTAGAAATACTGGCAGAGTCGGCTCCAGGGGCTTGAGGGAGGCAGCCCCCCACCCTCCCCGATTACTCCTCTTCCCAGTCATCCTGTCTCTCCCACCCTCCCTCCCTCCAACCTTTTCTTGTACTTGGCAGTTGAGTGCTGAGGCAGAGCTTTCCAGCTCATCAGCCAACAACACAGGCAGAAGCAGCAGGTTCACAGAATGAAAACCACAAAGTCCTCCACTTCTGTGGGGAGCTCAGGAGTGGCAAACTGGTACTCGTGAACTCAGAACTCAGAACCCATCCACAGAAATCTGTCTGGCAAACTCCCATTATCCTTCCTGATAAGGCTTAAGCACAACCCCCGCCCTCTACCCCCAGGCTTCCTACAACTGACGCCACCTCCCCGCTCACTAAGCAGAGGCAGGTATTTCCTCCTTTATGTCCCCAGAGCTCCTGTCCAGTCCCCTGCCAGACACCTACCCAGCTGTCCCTGCCTGTTTCCGTATCTATCTCCTCTACCAGTCTGAGAGTCTCTCAGGGTCAGGGTCAATTTGCCTGATCCATCTTAGGGTGCCTTCAAGTCTATGGTCTCAGAAATGACAACCACCTACCCCACAGTGACAATCCAGAGCCGAGATCTAAACCCAGGTCTGTCAGACTCCCAAGCTTGTGTTCTTTTCACTACATTAGAAGACCTCCTAAAGATGAAGAATGACCTGTGCTAAGCACCCAGCCCAACACTGCAAGAGTTCGGAGGTGGTGCTGTGAGAGTGGACCAGAGCACCAAGAGAAGCTTCCTGAGAGAGGGAGGCCTTGAGGAGCCCGAGGACCTAGATGAGAAGACAGGAAACACAGTGGTGTTTTAGGCAGGGTGCAGAAGTTGTGGCAGAAAGAGAATTAAGAATTCTTTAGGCAGGAGCACAGGTTTTACATGAGGAGGAAATAAGGAGGATTACGGCTGTCAGGGGGAGAGCTTGACTTCTTTATATAATCATGGCGCACCTACCACCTATCAGGGCTTTTACAGACGTTACCACTAGTCCCCACGTTACCCCTCTGATACTTCCCGGTATTATCTGACAGACAAGAAAACTGAGGCCTAGAGAGTTAAGGCAACATATCCAAGGCAATACAGCTAGTAGGTGGCGGAGGTGGGATTTAAACCCAGGTTGGCCTGACGCTGAAGTCTGCAGTGTCCTTTCTATTACTCCAGGCTGCCTCCTAAGGGGTCAGAGAACTGCCCGCGTTAACAGACTGAGGCTGCTGCTTGGACCTCCTCCCAGCTCTCATATGGGGACCCCTGTCCAGAAGGCAAGAGCGGCTGCCTCCTCTAGCTCTAACCCTCTACAGTCTGGGGCCCTAAAGCCCTGTGGACTCAGCAATTTCAACGACAAGGGTTCTGTGTGGACCTCGTGAGCACAGGCTGCCCCTGTGCCTAGGCCTGCCTTGAATCTCTCAGAGAGCCTCCTTCTAAGTTGCTGCAGAAAGCCAGTGGCAAATATAGGCTGAGAAAGCTAGATGGGCAGGAAGGCAGGCCCTCCTGCCTTCCCTGAAACCCTCAGGAGGAGGTCAGCCGAGGTCAGAAGACTTTGGAAATGTCACTGGCAACAGCCCCTAGGACAAGGGAGCAGGATCTTGCCTCTCGGTTGGCTGGTCACACACACAGGCAGACCAAGAGAGGTCAAGGGGGGGAGGGGGATAGAAGTTGGTAGGCCTGCAGGCCCTGAGTGACGGCCACTTGTTCAGGTCAGGAAAGGAGAAATAAGTGGGTTAATGGTTTTGGCCCTTGAGGCTGGGAGGCTAGGGCAGGGTGTGTAAATGGATGCTGGGTAAGAAGGCAGGTGGGCGAACTGTAAAGTTGGGGGCTAAGGGCATCTGTTCCAAGTCAACAGGCAGAAATCATGCCCCTGGAACGGCTCAAAGGACCAGCCTTGGCCTGGGGGGGTGAGAGTGGGGGACCCTTCATAAAAGGCCTGTGCATCTTCATTTCAAAGGTGTTTGATCTGGAAGGCTGGGTGAGGGTCTCCCTTTAGAGTGAATTCCCTGTCTGTTTGGGGGCTGAGGGGAAGCAGGGAATGTAAACCACTGGACAATGGCTGGGAGTACTGATTGATTTTAAGGCTTGGCAGAAAGAAGCCCCATGGTGAATGCTCCAATTCTTAGCTGCAAATGTCTTGCCTGGGTCTTTTCAAAGGACAAAGTAAGTAGCATCTTGCTTGGAGACGTTTTCTAAGTCTCAGCTTCTTTTTTTTTTTTTTTTAAGATTTTATTTATTTGACAGAGATAGAGACAGCCAGCGAGAGAGGGAACACAAGCAGGGGGAGTGGGAGAGGAAGAAGCAAGCTCATAGCAGAAGAGCCTGATGTGGGGATCGAACCCAGATCGCTGGGATCACGCCCTCAGCTGAAGGCAGACGCTTAACCGCTGTGCCACCCAGGCGCCCCTAAGTCTCAGCTTCTGAGAGCAGTGAGTTCTTGCTTTGAAAGCATCAGTCATCCCAGGCACTGTCACCACATCCATGAGCAGCAGTTCATGCCCCAAATCCAGGCACACTCTGCTGCTCTGGGGCAGGTCGCCTAGGCTGGGGGTATGGGCCAGGCTAGGTTCTAAGCCAATGTGGCTGTGGCTGACAGAAGGTGGCAGGATTTGGGGATTACTGGGAAACCCCTCCAGCCCAATCACATGACAAGGACTAGAACATGATCTGGGAATGTTAGGCTGTGGAAGCAAGTCAGGCTCTGGACTGAAAGAAGTTTCTTTGAATACTGGATTTTGAGAAAGTGATTAGGCTGCAGAGGACAGGTGTCAGAAATGACAGAGAAGAAAATCCCAGTGTACTTAGAAAAAGATGTTTTAATCAGTTACAGAAGAACTAAAATGGACAGAATTCTGGGGAAGAAGAAAGGTTCCCTCAGTCCCTGCCAGGGTCCAAGGAAATGCCAGCCTGCCAGCTGTTGAAGGTTCCTGCCAGGAGGAGGGGGAGCAGGCAATGAGGGTGACTCAGAGGACTTCTGAGGCCCCTACCAGCTCCCAGGCTCTATGAAGAATGACCACCGACAAGAAGGACCTTGGTATCCAGGCTCAAGAGAGGGTCCCTAGGCCCTCAAGAAGTGGCAGTAAGGGCATAAACAGGCAGTCCTGTGCCATATTCACTCAGAGGCCTGGGCATGACATACCAGGTAAGATGATTCTCTCCCTACCCCAAGGAGAGGCCAGAATGGGATAAGGGGAAGTGGGAGGGAAAGTGACAGCTTCGGAAGTATCTGGCAGGGTGGCAGGTAACTCTGTACCAGACCTACGTAGAATGAGCCGAGCCCAAACTGAGGGATGGCACATACTGCCCCTCCAAATAAACCAACACTCTCCAAAGGGACGGTATTCAATCCGTGAACAAAGATTTATTGAGTGCTTACTGTAGGCCAGGTACAATACTAGGTGCTGGGGACAAATCAGTGGCCTTTACGGAGTGAGTCAAGTTAGGGAGAAGGCTACTGAACACATGAAAATAATTCCAGATTGTGACAAGAGCAATGATGGGAAGAATAGCATGCCACGATCCAGAGTAATGAAAGGGGCCTAATTTAGACTGAGGTGGGGGGGATGGGATCAAGGAGAATGTCTTTGAGACCTACACTGGCAAAGATATGAAGAGCCTCCCTCCTTGTTCCACTAGCCCTGCTCTGGAGGTCACAGGGGAGAAGAGAGGACACTTGGGGAGAGGCACAATCAAGAAAACTCAGAGCAACTCAGAGCATATGCAGACAGGTAGCATGGTGTGGCTTGTGACACACACACACATAGGCAAAGAACACATTCCAGCCACACGAAGGCAAATCACACATCACCAAGCCACTATCATGAGGTGGAGCCATGCTTGATGCATTTCCAGCTTTGGGAGGGTAACAGAGCTCTGGAGAAGCACAGATTTTCCAGAATGGAGAGGATGCCAAGTACTTTCCCTGCCAGCCCCCAACCCCATTCACCCACACACTCACCTCCATCAAGCAGCTCCTTGACAGTGCGGTAGTCATCGGCAAGGACAGCATAGTGCAGGGCTGTGCAGCCCTTGAAGCTGGCACGGTTGTTCAGCCGGTTGTTGAAGTCATCCTCTCGGGTAACCAGGACTGGGGGGACAGCAACATAAACCCTCCCATTAGCAACAAACGCCATGAGCCACCAATCTGACCTTTTTCTTGGTGTTTTATTTTCCTCGCTCACTCATCTACCTGCTTACTAAACATATAGTGCACCTACTATGTGCTGGGCCATCTGTGCAGGTCAAGAGGAGGTAAAACACGGCCAGTTAGTTCACAAGTGTTTACCGACATCTGTTATGTGTTAGGATTCATCTGGAGACACAGAAATGAATCAGATATGGTCCCTGTCTCAATCTGATGAAGGAGGCAGACAAAAACAGACGTGTAACATGCTATTTGAGATAAATGCTATGTTAGAGTTATAACAGGATGATACAGAAAGGCAGAGGGGAGCTCAGCTCCGTTTGGCCATGAAGAGAGTATCCCAAAAGATCAGAGTCTCAGAGGGTGAAGAGAAGTTATCCAGGTGAAGAGAGAAGGCTGGGGGTCGGCTAGGGGATGGTAGGTAGGTGAGAGAAAAGAGGCTGTTCCTAGCAGAACAGTTAACACACCTCTCTCTTTTGAAGATGTTTACAATTTAGTGAGTACTTAGTAGTGTTTTGTAAAGAACTTTTTAATTTTTATAAGCCATTAAAAATTTGAAACCACAAAAGAGTACAAGGTAGAAAAGGTATCATCAACAGCTCAGCAACTCAAGAAACTACATTTAATATTTTGGTATATGTCTCCTTCTCTCTCTCTATGTATTACATACATATGTATATGTATATATGTAAGTGTATGTAAGCATGCATGTACATGTGTCTCCTACACACAAATCCTACAAAGCACATACATCTCTCTCAGGCATATCTGTCCTTCAAAATTAGAGCTTACTTTATTGCAATTTTGTAATTTTTTTTTTTGCCTTTAATAATGTATTGTGAACATTTTTTTTTTGAAGGTAAGAAGAACAAGCATTTCACGTGGTCAAAGAACAAAAAACCCCCAGTTCACTCTAGCGTGACTATTCATGACTCTCTCCAATTTAATACATAAGGACCTCAAACTAGTTCCACCACTTTTACAGGACCCTCTGAGTTGCGTGGCCACATATGTCCTGGTTCATCCCGGACGGGTCTGGTTTATGCCTAGTGTCCTGGACAGTCCCAGTTTGGATAATCAATTGGATGGTAACCCCACCTCTGGGGCTCTGCCTTGGCGATGAGACCCCATAGAACAATGTTTATCCTGCATAGATAGGGTTTCTTTCTGCCTCACGTAGAAATTATTGTCTTATGTTCCCTCCTGAGCTGAGTTTGTTGAGGGCAGAATTTGGGTCCTACCTACCTGTACCCCCTTTCCCCCCAGCCCATGGCACAGAGTCTGCAAAGGTAAACTCCTCTTATCTCCCACTGGATAAAGGGTAAAATTTAGTCAAGTGGTAACCTTGCCTAGGTAGTTGAAAGTACCGTACCATTTTGTTTTTTAAGATTTTATTTATTCATTTGACACAGAGAGCACAAGCAGGGGGAGCAGCAGGCAGAGGGAGAGGGAGAAGCAGGCTCCCTGCTAAGCAAGGAGCCTGACTCAGGGCTCCAACCCAGGACCCTGGAATCATGACCTGAGCCTAAGGCAGACACTTAACCTACTGAGCCACCCAGGTGCCCCACACCATACCAGTTCTAAATCATTCTTTTTGAAGTGGTCATGGAATGGAGTCTATGCACTTCCCCTCCTGGGAAACTGTACTTCCTATTTAAAAGTTCCCCTAACGAGAAGACTGTCACATCTCTTCCTAATACTAGCAGATGTCACTTATTGATCTTCTACTCTATGCCTGGCATGGTCACTCCACACAATCTATTTAATTCTTCTGACCACCTTATATAGTAGGTATTATAATTCCCACTGTACAGATGAGGAAACTGAGGTACAGAGGTCACACAGTGAGTGAGTGGCTGAGTGAGGATTAGAACCCAGATCTAATCCAAATGCTCTTTCTTTACATCATATCATGTTGTCGCTCTAATTTTGCAAATGAGGGAATCAGAGCCCAGAGCCCAGACATTCTGGTCTCAACCTACGTTCCTACTCCCTCTTCTTCCTCTGCTCAAATGAAGGTACAACATACTCTTGGTGGAACTTGCCCAAATAGAGATTGGCCTGAGGTTTGTAGCTAGCCTCTGGATAAGCTAGCTTAGGCGGAAGCATTAAGTGTTTGGCCAGAATGAAGAGGGTGGAGAGTGTAGCTGAAGAACAGACAATACTTTCCTGTAGTTAGTCAAACAAAGGTAGATCAGCTCTCCTGCACCACACAGAGGACCTCCAGACCGACGACCTCCCCCAACCCCTGAGTGTTATTTGACCTTTCCTGGAGCGGTGAGAACAGGAAGAAGCCTCTGAATAGCTAACATACAAGTCCCATGTGCATCTGCATTTTTCCCATAAGAGGGCCCTTTAGGACCTAACTCAGAGATTACTAACTCTTAGTCACAAACAGTCTTATCAAATCATGGTAAATGATCTTATTTCCAGCCCACTGCAGATTAGGAGAAACAAACAAGAAGGCTGGGGAGGAGGCTCCAGAATCGAGCAAATTGATTACAATCAAGTGCTGGCCAGGCAGGAAGGGAAAAGAACAGCACAATAAAAAGCTGAAAGAGGAAGTCACAGAATACAGCACCCCAAAAGCCCCTAAGGGCACCACTGAACTGCCACATAGGACATTAACTGCTGGATATAATGATGAACCTGAGGAAAAGTGATAGCTGGCTCAAGAAAGCAGGAAGGATATAATCCATTTTACAAAGAAAACACATTATTCATTCAACAAACAACATTTACTGAGCATCACTGCATAGTGATAGCTTCTGGAGACATACTAATGAACAGGACAGGATTCTTGACTTTAAGAAGTTAACAGTATAGGGGGGCCTGGGTGGCTCAGTCAGTTAAGTGTCTGCCTTCAGCTCGGGTCATGATCCCAGGGTCCTGGGACTGAGCCCACGTCCGCGGGGAGCCTGCTTCTCCCTCTCCCTCTGCCTGCCGCTCCCCCTGCTTATGCTCTCTCTGTCAAATAAATAAAATCTTAAAAAAAAAAAAAAAAGAAGTTAACAGTCTAATGCAAGAATCAGGAAGAGACAAATTATAACGCTCTTTTGTAAACACAATGACAGAGCTATACACTGGGTACTTACCATAAAAAGCAGATGAACTTAGGGAACACGGCTGCGGTTATCTGGCTCAGGGACAAATGTCAACAGAGTGCCAGCATCATAGCCCAGCTAATAAGGAACGTCTATGAGGAGGGTTCCTGCTCACTTCTGAGGTCTCATCTCTCACTATCCCCTTCCTAATGTGCTTTCTTGCCTCTGAGGTTTTGCAAATACTATTCCACTGCCTGGAACGTCTTCCCCTTTCCCATGCCTTCAGTTGACTAACTCAATTTATTCTAGGCTCCAATTAGAAATCACTTCCTGCAGTGATTCTTCCTAAGTTTGAGGCAGTCACTCCTCCCAAGAGCTCCCGTAGCACCTCAGGCATCTCCCAATTACAGTATTTACTGTTTACTTGACTATATTCCCTACTAGACCAAATGCTCATTGAGGACGGTAAGTGTGACTGTCTTTAGAGTGGTACCCGCAGTGTTCAGTACAGTGTCTGGACAAAAGTATGGGCTTTACAAATACTTGTTGAATTAGCTAACGAATATATAATACATAAATAAGGTCCTAGTATTACCTTGTTTTAGAGTGTGGCTGTTAAATAAGTGAGCTCAGGAGCCAGACCCTGGTGTTTGGATCCCAGGTCTGAATTTACTGACTGTGTAATCTTGGGTAAATTACCTAACCTCTCTGTGCCAAACTTCTTTATCGGTAAATGGAGATAACAGTAGCCTCTCATGGGATGTTGTAAGGATTAAACAAGACACTATGAGTAAAGGGGCTTGGAACAGTGCCTGGCATACAGTACCTCTCAGTAAATTTCAGCTATTATCCTTCATGTCTGGTCTTACGCTTCCAAAAGTGCATTCTCTCTGTGAAAAGTGGTTCCATTTGGGGAATCCTGCATACACTTTTCCCTTCTGAAAGGTAGAGTGCTGAGTAAGAACCAGCTGTTTAGGGGCGCCTGGGTGGCACAGCGGTTAAGCGGCTGCCTTCGGCTCAGGGCGTGATCCCGGCATTACGGGATCGAGCCCCACATCAGGCTCCTCTGCTATGAGCCTGCTTCTTCCTCTCCCACTCCCCCTGCTTGTGTTCCCTCTCTCGCTGGCTGTCTCTATCTCTGTCGAATAAATAAATAAAATCTTTAAAAAAAAAAAAAAGAACCAGCTGTTTAATTTGGTGTTAGTCAGCAGTTTCCTGTTTGACCGCCTCTTTCTACCTGGTCCTTGTTAAAATCCTACAGTACCACTGTTCCCCAGAATGCTCTTTGGAACTGAGTAGTGCATTACAATCACCTGTAAAAGAGCATTTTCCTTTCCTTATTTATTTTAGAATAACCCTGTGATGTAGACGTTATTGTCACGTTATAACTGAGAAAACTGAAGTTGAGAAGGGTGCTATAATCAGTTAGTGTGGGAGCTAGGACCCAGTCCAGGTCAGCTAGGCCCATTCTGTGCTCTTAGCAGTAAGCTCTTTTCCTCACATCACCCAGTTTGAGAATCCTGTCCCAGAAGATCTTGCTGGAGCCCCCAGATCATTCGAGGTCATACTATTCTTTATCTAAAAAAAGTAGCTAAAGGCAGAAAGGAGGTGTGGGGAGAGGTGCAGCACGCGCTGTCACATATTTACCCACTCTCACTGAGGAAAAGTAAGTAAGTCCTCCGAAGCTAAAGTGACTCATCCAAGACTGGCTCACCAGCTGCCCACCAAGATGGTCTTTTAAGGCCCCGTGTTTACAGCCGATCCTTGGCCAGTGAACTGACCCTTTCCCAACGAAGTCATTTACCAGCCTGTCTCCAGCACAGCCTGTCTCCAGCATGAGCTCGGGCTCCTGCTTCTCCTCTAAGCCAGACATTCATGTCTCTTTGCCCCTCTGACCACAGGGAGAATGACAACGCACCGCACTGTCATCCTTCTGCTCCCACCTCTGCTTTTTGATGTTGCGAAGTCTATGCCTGGATGCTGTCACAAGCATGTGCCTGATGTGCTCTCTGCAGGATTCCCTGGACTCAGCAGTGCCAAGGAGTCAGCAGAGGTGACAGTAGTCCCTGAAGCCTGTCACGCAGCCCTGGCCACTTGCCAGCACCACTGAAACTGCAAAAAAAGGCGACCACCTCCCACAATGAGAAACAGTGATTTAAGGTAAAGGGGTCTTACAGTCCTGAATCTAAGCTTTGCCACTTACTAAGTTCTTCTACCTATAAAATGGGTATGATAAGAAATAATTTGAGAAATATGAAGTATTTAAATATTATGAGAATCAAATCTGATAATAGGTTTATTTTTTTGATAATAGGTTTTTTTTTTAAGATTTTATTTATTTATTTGACAGACAGAGAGAGAGAGAACACAAGCAGGGGGTGAGGCAGGCAGAGGGAGAAGCAGGCTCCCCGCTGAGCAGGGGCCCGATGCAGGGCTTGATCCCGGAACCCGGTGATCATGACCTGAGCCAAAGGCAGATACTTAACCAACTGAGCCACCCTGGTACCCCTAATAGGTTTTTTTTAAACATCACCACAAACATTTACTAATGCCACTCTCTCTCTTGGGTTAAGCACTGCAGACACAGACATGAATCAGACATGGCACTTGTCCTCATTTGCAAAGCGTACTGGGGGAGACTTTGAATAAAGGTATACGAGGCAAGATGGGTGGTCTCTGGATAACAAAAGCTTTATCACTGCTGCCTTGTACAGAGAAAAGACAACCCTAGTTACGAGTGCCACTCCCAGGAACGTGTGCCATCTGATGTCACGGAAGGTCTAGCAGTGTCTCTGCCTTTAAAGATGTGAGTATGTCTCTGTGAGAGAATCTCTACGACTACTCTGACAAGTGTGAGAATAACCCCTTACATTTGTGCGGCATTTTATGGTTTAGAGAGCACTTTAATGCAATTGTTTCCTCACCCTATGACAACTCAGGACAGATACCATTCTTGCTAATCAACAGACAGAGGTAAAGAGGCTGGGTGGCCTGCCCAACCTGAACTGCTAATCGGTGGTGGACCGGAACCAGATCTGGAGCCTGCCTGGCTCTCTCTATACTTTTCCATGCCCAGCTTCTGTCAGTGCCCACAGGCTCAAGCCTCACATAAACCAGGGCTGGCCAATCTAGCTTGAAGCTCAGGATCTGGCTTAAATTTTTATCAAGAGTCTTGGGAAGAAGCCTCTGGGCTCTTTGCTTCCTCCCCCTCAAGATATGCCGTATCTACTACCTCTTTAAATCCTTACTACAACCTAAGACAGCCACCCTACTGCCAGCATGGACAGGCTGCCCCCTCAGCCTCTGTGGGCGCTGTCAGCTCTGCTTCCTGTGTTTGTCTTTAGGCAGAGGACAGGGCAAGAGGGAGACTCCTTGTGAAGGGTCACCAGGAGACCAAGGCCCTTCATTTCCTTCCACAGCCTGGAAAACCCTCTTTCCTCTCCAAATCCTGCCTGTTCTTTACAGCCTCGTCCAAGCCTCCTCTTCCAGGAAGTCCCTTCCCCCCAGCTCTGTCCTGGATGATTGTTGTGTTGATTATGTGTACCCATTTACCAGTTAAATCTTTATTGTCCAACAACATCTTTTGTAATACTTTCTTGCATTAAAATTTCCCTCTGACTCCCCAGTTAGGTCCTAGGCTCCTCATGGATGACAGTAACTAGTTCATAACATTTTCTGTATGTATTTCATAGAGCACCACGTCCGTATTTTCTGCAGCTTCAGCCATGAACACATGAGAACCTTTTCTTTTTTTTTTAAATATTTTATTTATTTATTTATTTATTTATTTATTTATTTATTTGATAGAGAGAGACAGCCAGCGAGAGAGGGAATACAAGCACAGGGAGTGGGAGAGGAAGAGGCAGGCTCCCAGCAGAGGAGCCCAATGTGGGGCTCGATCCCAGAACGCCGGAATCACGCCCTGAGCCGAAGGCAGACGCTTAACAATTAAGCCACCCAGGTGCCCCACATGAGAACCTTTACCCACCTGCCTGCTCATGAACACACCACCACTGAGCAGCTCAGAACAGTAAGTGTGATGAGAGTCACACATGCACACAGTCTGAAGGCACCAAAGATGGGACACACGTCATGTGACTTTGACAGGAATCACCCAGAAGAACTGCCTTGAGGATGAGGGGAATCTTGCCAGGTGGAGAGGGGAAGAAGGGCATTCTAAGGAAAGAAAGTGGTGTCTGCAAAGGCCAGGGGGTGAAGACTGTCCACTACCTATCCATTCAAGAAACTGAGTCTCTCAGTGAGCCTAGGATGCTATGGGCAGAGACGAGGTCGCCCAGGGAGGCAGAGGACTGACTCTGACGGGGCTTTGGATTCTGTCCTGAAAGCTATGGGCACACAATGGTTTTTTGTTAAGGAATTAAGCAACATGGCAAAGAGCAAAAACAAAAGATCAGGAGATGAGAGAACTGGATTCAAAAATGACTCATTCACTATGCATTTCAATCCCTCTGTGCCCCAGACTCCCTACTTTTCAAGTTGAAAAGTTTTTCTACATGAATGGTTCTTAAACTTTAGTGGGAACAAAATCACCTGGGTAACTTGTAAAAATTGTTGATTTTGGGGCCCCCATCTCTGCAATGTTCAGTAGGCAGGGCCCGGGAATGTACCGAAGAAGCACCAAACTAGACAGTCTCTGAGCGTCCTTCCCACTCTAACGTTCTCGTGATGAACACAAGAAAGATGCAAGGCTAGTCAAACCCATCCTACCTCCACTGCCACGTCCTGCTCCCAGGAAGCTAAGGATGTCTGGGCATCAGAACATTCTTCCCAAGCCTCATGTTTAGAAACTTAGAGCAAAGCCCCCAGGACACTAAGCCTTGGGATGAGACCTCCAATATCTCACTTATGCATCCTTCTGCCCGCCAGAATCCCAGTTGGAATTAGGGTCCTTCTACACCATACACTCCTGTCTATCTCCTCATTCACCTACCAACCATTAATTAAGTACTTTCCACAGGCTGGACCATGGCCTCAAGAGCTTGTAAATGCTGCAAATAACACTGAAAAAAAAATCTATCTTTTATAAAATATCTCTGTCAGGAAAGAGTTCAGAATTTTGAGTTGGAGAGAACCAAATCCTAATCCTGATGACTCTGGAAAATTACTTCACCCCTCCGGGCCTCAAATTCATCACTGGTAAAATGGAAACATTAATATCTATGAACTGGGTTGCTGTGAAAATCAAAGATGATGCGGTAATAGTCGGGGGCACAGGAAATGGCCAGCCCCTAGGAAACAGCCATTTTTCCAGTCCTGGAGCTGTAAAATATATCCACATTCCTCTCTTTGACTTTCAGAGGCTTTTCCTACCTAGTCCTAGTTAATCTCTCCAAATAGACTTTCAACTCCTCCTTTCCTGCTGTCAAAACCCCCATAAGACGACTCCAGTGATCCTACTATGAATCCTCAGGAGGCAGCACTGTGCATTAGAAAGAACAGAGATCGGAGTCAGTGAGACTGGGGAGCAAAAGTCACTGTGCGACTTGGATCAAAATACTTAACATCTCTGAGAATCTGTTTCCTCATCTGCAAAATAGATATCTTCACCTACTGTGCAAGACTCAATGGCAAACCCAATTAAAAAACAGACCAGGGATCTGAGTGGATAGATGTACGTAAGGCCAAAAGGCACATGAAAAGATGGTCAACACCATTAGCCATCAGGAAAACGCAAATCTAAACCACAACAAGAAGCAACTTCTTACCCACCAGGATGGCCAAAGAAGACAGGCAGTAACAAGAGCTGGTGAGGATGCAGAAAAACCGGACCCTTATACACGGCTGGTGGGAACGTAAAATGGTGCAGCGTCTTTGGAAAACAGTCTAGCAGTTCCTCAAAGGTTAACAGAGAGTTATCCTGTGACTCAAGCAATTCTACTGTTAGGTATAAAGTCAAGAAAACTGAAATCATTATATTCACACAAAAACTTGTACACAAGCATTCACAGCAGTATTATTCATAATAGCCAAATGTAGAAACAACTCAAATATCCCTCAATTGATGAATGGAGAAATGAAATTTGGTACATTCATTAACAAACTATTATTCAGCTATGAAAAAGGAATGAAGGGGCGCCTGGGTGGCACAGTGGTTAAGCGTCTGCCTTCGGCTCAGGGCGTGATCCCAGCGTTCTGGGATCGAGCCCCACATCAGGCTCCTCCGAAGTGAGCCTGCTTCTCTCCCACTCCCCCTGCTTGTGTTCCCTCTCTCGCTGGCTGTCTCTATCTCTGTCCAATAAATAAAAAAATAAAAAAATCTTTAAAAAAAAAAAAAAAAAAGAAAAAGGAATGAAGCACTAATACATGTTACAACATGAATGAACCCTGAAAACATGCTAAGTGGGGGCGCCTGGGTGGCTCAGTCGTTAAGCGTCTGCCTTCGGCTCAGGGCGTGATCCCAGAGTCCTGGGATCAAGCCCCACATCAGGCTCCTCCACTGGGAGCCTGCTTCTTCCTCTCCCACTTCCCCTGCTTGTGTTCCCTCTCTCGCTGTCTCTCTCTCTCTGTCACATAAATAAATAAAATCTTAAAAAAGAAAAAAAAGAAAAGAAAACATGCTAAGTGAAAGAAGTCAGTCCAAAAGATCATGTATTGCATGACTCCATTTATATGAAATGCCCAGAATATGCACATCTATAGAAACAAAGTAGATCAGTGGCTATCTGAAATTAGAGGGAGTTGAGAGGAAATGGGCAATGGAGTTTCTTTATGGAGTGATGAAAATGTTCTAAAACTGACCGTGGTGATGGATGCACGACCCTTGTGAATATACTATAAACCACTGACTTATACACTTTTTAAAAAACAGATTTATTTATTTGGGGGAGAGCGCACACGTGCGTGCACGCACACATGAGTGTGAGTGGGGGGAGGGGCCGAGGGAGAGAGAGAATCTCAAGCAAACTCTGGGCTGAGCGCAGAGCCTGATGCAGGGCTCTATTCCAGGATCCTGAGATCACGACCTGAGCCAAAATCAAGAGTCAGACACTCAACCCGACTGAGCCACCCAGGCCCGACTTACACACTTTAAATGACCGAACCATATAGTATGAGCATTAAATCTCAACAAAGCTGTTATATTAAAAAAATGTATGTAAGGAGGTGAGCACACTGCCTGGCATGCAGTAGGTACTCAGTAATGGTAATACATTTATTATTGTGCCCTTTCCTCTTCCTGATGCGACACTCTCACTCTGGCCAGAATCACCTCTCACACTAGCACTGGAGAATATGTAAGGCTCACTGCAGGGAGCCCATTTCATACTCACAGGTGAGCCCTGATGCCTAATATCCCAGGACTAAGAGTCTTTCTCCAATACTCAGATTAATAAATATATAACTCTTGGAGAAGTAAGAAAACAACAGCCTCCATTTATTGAACACTTACTATGTGCCAGGTTCTGTGCTAGGAACTTTATAACTGTTTTCCTCCCAAGAACCTTACTTACTAGGCAGGCTCTTATTATTATTATTCCTACTTAATTAACGTAGAAACCACGACTTGCAGAGTTAAGTAGCTTGTTGCAGGTCACTGATATTCAATGATGGAGCTGCTCTGTTTAACTCCAAGGCTTGTACTCTTTTCTCTATGTGATTACATGACTTCATTATTCCTTTTTATCTACACGTTACCCATCCTTTATAACTCAAGCAGTCTGATTTTCACTGATATCCCTTTCCTCTATGCATTCAAGTAATATCTAGTTCATATCAAATTAGTTAACATTCTCTTTCACATAGACTTATGTGTTCACAGATTGCCTCATGTGTATATCCTTGAACATGGCAGGTGCTCAGTAAATAAATACTTCCTTAGTGAGTGGATGATAAGCTTGTCTCCCCAAGAAGAAAATGGGTTCTTGAAGGATAGATACTGTGTCTTATATAGATCTTTTTATCCTTCCCACAGAGAAGGCACTCATGGCCATCTAGGCTGGCCTATGGATGGAAGACGAGACCCCACTTGAAAATGGTCCTCACAGATGGCACATTCTCTGCCCATGGACTGGAAAATTCCTCCTTAAGAACAGAACTCTGTTTATCTCTTTATTACCTTCTAGTAGGAGCTCAGAAAAGGTTTGAAGAATTAAAGGGAAGCCTGGGTCAGCACTTACTCTACTGAAGGCACATTAGGGCAGCCTTCCCCTAAGGACCCCAAACTCATCTTCTCTCATGCCCACGAAAGGGAAGGGGGAGAGTGAACAGGAAGGTTGGAGCTTTAAGAAAGGCTGTTGACCCTGCCTGTAATGCTAGACTGTGTGGCATCCTCTCTGGCCCAGGGCCCTCCCTCCTCTCCCACCTGTTTAAAAAATATTTTATTTTAGGTAATCTCTACACCCAAAGTGGGGCTCGAACTTACAACCCTGAGATCAAGAGTTGCATGCTCCACCGACTGAGCCAGCCAGGTGCCCCCAGGACCCCTTCATTGACCACAGACCCAGGTGGAGCTTTCCACAGCCCATGTGTCACCTTCACACCATCAAATTCAAAGACTGGGACAAACTCTTAAGAATGTGTTACTCTGCGGTCTGTAGGCCCATCAACACTCTGTTTGACCCTCCCTTTCTTTCCATCTCTTCTAACTCTCACAGCAGTAACATGTCACAGCTACTTAGAGTCCCTCTGAGGTGGCCTATCATTACTCTGAGCTTAACTTCTCCCTACTGCCCCCGCTTTGCCCCCATCCCAACCAAAGCATCCCATCCTTCAGATCCTCCAGGTAGGGCTGGCAACAAGAGGAGGAGCCTGCCCTCTGCCTTTCAGCCAGTTATGCTACTTGGTTGGCCAAACTCAGTCCCTCTGTGCTCCCCATCTCTACACCTGCTTGCCTCTCCTCTGCCTTTTCTTCAAAATGTTAAAAACTCGCAATAAAAAACAAATACAAAATGCTGTAATTAATAGCCAATTCCAAGCCAACCCAGCATCTCTACTAATAAACCTCAACACTTGCAAAAAGAACAATAAATTCTGTCTCTCTCTGGTTCTGAGGTGGTCTCTTTTATATCCAGTCCGTGTGTGTGTATGTATGTGGGTAAGTGTGTCTACGTATATATTTATTTTCCTTTATTTCCCATCCAGGGAGGGGCAGAATAATGAACTGCGTGCGTCAGGGAAGATGAATCTGAGATACTAGGGAGCAGTGCAGTAAAAAGATTAAAGTGTTATTATTGTTGTTTTTTTTTCCCCCATGGTCCATTGTGACAGCTCGACCGTCATCTGTAAAAAATGTCTCAGCGAGAGATAATCATCGGAAACTCAATAAAGCGTCAGGGGGAGCCTCAGCCCCCATCAATCACTGGGTGCCTGGAAAATTTCAGCCCTCTGTCTCCCTTCCTGCTATCCATATAAATGTCTCTAATATATTTTGTGTGGTGTGTGGGACCCATCCCTGATTTGGAACTTTTGATGAAAAAATATTTATACACAAAATATGTAAATCAGTTAAAAATCACAGGGCTACTTCTTTACCACCCCATCCCACTTTTCCTTATTTTTATAAATGTATCAAATTTATTCTTTTTAATAAAACATGTCAACCAGTCTATCTCCCTCTCGTCGTCAAACATACATAAATACATATATAGGTTTAGAGGGCTAAAAGGAGGGAAACAATTAACCTAACTGGCTGATACACTTCACCTTGAAGTTGGCCAACAGGCGTGATGGATTGACAGTGCACTGTCTATCCTGGTGACTCTATAGCGGCTGGCGCTACTGAGAAATGAGATGTAGAACCACTGGCCCTGCAGGTGCGACAAGGCCGTGACAATGATGAGGAAGAGGCAGGGACATTATTAAAAATAATAACTTGCCCCAACAGCTTTTGGCCTGGCAGATTCCCAAGCCTTCCAAGACCCTGGACAAGCAGAGGTTCTGGGCTAAATGTGGGGCACACACAGGGTTCTGTGTAAGAGCAGGAGACAGTTCTGCTGCCATTTGGCTGCATCTTCCTGCCTCAGTTTCCTTTAGTGCCTGCACCACAGCGTGGCTGTGGCACACCGTATCAGTGCATGTCATCTGTGGCTGCGGTGGTCTTATCATCACCATCCCATTACACCTCCCCCGCTTCTCTGCCCTGGAAGCGATCTGCGCCTCTGGTGCCCTCGCCTCGAAAACCTTCAGAGCCCCTCTCTGACTAAAGGACAAAGTCCAAGCATCTTGATCCGGCCCTAGTACACTAACACTGCATCTTTACTGTTCAATACTCTTCAAAATAAACCTTCTGTGTGGATGCTTCCACTAAGCAAGTTCACTTCACAGCCTGACACACATTTCGCTGTTTCCCAGTGTTTGGGATATAACACACCCCTTCACACCCAACTGCACCCACCTATAGGCCCTCCATAAAACTTTCTTATGCTTTGGGGCTCAGATACCATTTTATTTCCTTGACTGCTTCAACCAAAGATTCTCTTCTGAGCTCTGGTAGTCCTTGTTTTCTGTTGCTCTGACTGAACACTTGTCAAATACTGTCTTGGTCAAGTCTTCAATCTTTATTATTATTATTACTTTTCTTGCTGGTACCTTACACATTTGCATGATGCCTTGTATTTTCTCAAGTGCTTTCATAAGTACTTCAATTCGATCTTTATAATAAGCCAATGGTGTAGGAAATATTCTACCCTACAGATGAGAAAATCAAGTCTCAGAGAAATAAAGAGAAATGCCCAAAGTCACAGTTTGGTGATGGCTAAGCCACTCCTTAGACTCTAAATAATGTTTGGCTCTCTACAGACAACAGTCTGCTACCACTGAAAAGCATGTGGAAGGCCATGTCAAAGAGTCTGAATAAAGTTCCACAAGAGTATGAGGAGGATAATGATGATGACAGAAAAACAGAAATTTACATTAGTGGAATTCCTTTTATATTCTAGGTTTTAGGTTAGGGACAAATATGCTGTCTCTAACGCTTCTGATAACCTTTATATATATATTTATTAATTATGTTCCATTAGCTCTGGGAAACAAACTGATAACCTTCATTTTATAGACAAGGAGACGGAGCCTCTGAGAGGTGCGGAAAATTGCTGCAGGTGTCATAGCTATTACGTGTTCTGTACTACCAGTAATACTATGGCATAAGCACACAGCCTTGCTAGGAGTGAAGCTTAAAGTGGCAAAATAAGGTCTCTTCCAGGGAGAAGGCCCAGGTGAGTTTTTAAAACCAGTTCAAGCCTGAGGCCAGAACTAACATCTGTAGTCTACATCATGCTACTCAAAGACTGGAGAGCTGTGAGAAATGCAAAATCTCAGTTCCCACTCCAGAGCCACTGAATCAGAATCTCTGGGGGTGGGGCCCAGGAATCCATGTTTTAATAAGCCCTCTAGGTGATTCTTATATCCTTGGGAGCATAATTACTTCCATCTGAATGTATGCTCTCCAAGGGCATGCATTCTCTCTGCTGTCCCTAGGTAGGGCTGGCGCATGGTAGGTGCTGGGTGGCTAACTTATACTGAATAGATGAGCCAGGATGAGACCACTCCCTGGCATGTCCTGGGGAAGGGGAGAAAGATTAATAGAGAGCAGTTCCATTACCGCCAGTGGGAACTCCTAGCCATCTCCTGAACTCCAGGGCACTTGTCCACTGGTTTGTGATGCGCCAGCTTGCACCGTCCTGTCCCCCATCTGAAGACACAGAGATGGGGAGGTCAGCTGGAGCAGGCCAGGACCTGCAGCCCCTGGAGCTGTGGGAAGGGGACCACCCAGACTGTTGGGGTTGGCCCTGGGAGGTAGAGCCTGGCAAGTCAGGCCCTCTAGCCCCAGAAGGGTCCTACACCAACCAGCTTCTACACAACTCATCTTTATTCAGCCACCACTTGGAGCTGAGAAGAGAAGGTGATTTATATCCTGTTCTGACCATGTTTCTGCCATGTTTTATTGTTTTAATTGTGTATATGAGAGGCACTCAGAGTGCTCGCTTGCACTTCTGACAGCCCCAGACACCCAATGTTTATATCAGTTACTTACAAGCAGCCTGCGGCATCCCTGGCTGAGCGACTTGTTTACTGTTACCATTAATTTACAGTCTCCTCCACCTGAGGATTGGGACCCACCACCCAGCCGCCAGCCACAAGTGGAACTCTGCCGGAGTGGGCTTGGATGGGCATCAAGGCACTGAATGGAATGTGGTCAAGATCAGGAGTGAGCTGGTAGAGAAGCAGCAGTGATCTCCACGCTCCCCTCTCCACATGTGTCCCCTCTATGTGCCTTTGCTCAAGCTGTGTCCCCTGCTTAGAATAGCTTTTCTTTTCTCACTTTCTTTCTGCCCTCCAAAGCTCAGCTCAGATCCCACTTATAAGTACATCACTTGCTCTGATGGTGAGCATAGAGCTTCTAGACCTTAGAAATCACATGGCTGACGGGGGCCTTGGAAGCCACATTATCCAATGACACAGGACAAGAATCCCCTGTATGGAATCCCTGATGGGCAAACATCCAGCCTCTGTCAATGCCCCTTGAGTGATGAGTTGCTCAGTACCTCCAAGGCAGCTTTACACGGAGTCAAAACCCACTTCAGTAGAGTTCTTCATCACACTATGCTATACTTATCTCTAGTCATCCTAACAGCCCCGTGAGATGGGTACTGTTATCCCTATGGTACAGAGGAGAAAATGGAAATTCTAGAACCTTAAGTCACTTGCTCAAGATCACACAACTAGTAAGTTACAGAACTTAGACAAATAGAGCTTAGATAACTGCCTACCACTGAAACCTGACCTTTCTCCAGGACACCATTATACCTCTGAAGATGCCACTCTTGAGGGCTGAAGAGAATGGACAGAACAGTCAGGCCAACACGGTTTCTATGTCAGGCACTCCTGTGTCACTTGCACCAGCAGACCTGTCCTCTACCCAGAAACACCAGCCCTGGCAAGGGTGGGGAATACTGTGATGTGCCCAGCTGAGCAGGCTCCTTGCTAAGGAGCAATGGCCATATGTAAAACAGAAGGGTTTTGCTAGGAACAGGGCAACTGATGACAAAGTCTCAGAAAGGAGGTCACAGAAGTTTCTTTCCTTTCTAGACCGTGCCTGTTCTGAGCAGGTAGAACAGACAGAACCTCTCTGAGAGAAAACAAGGCAACTTCTCTGATACCTTTGGTACCCTTGTGTGGATCCTCTTTCCTCCTCAAACCTTAGATGCTGTACCCTGAGTGAGGAGCTTGTCCCCTTTCCTCTTACCTTCACTCTTTTCCTTAGACAATTTCAGTCACACCCACTGTAGTCACTACCAAGCAAACACTGGTGACTCCTAAATCCCTATCTTCTGCCAGACTTCTCCTTTGAACTCCAGACCCGGACATCCAACTGTTCACCCAAATCAGAAATCAGGATGTCACCATGGATACCTCCTTCTCCATCAACTCCCACGGTCTGCTTAGAACTCAACCTAATATTTTTTTTAACATCTACTTTCTCCATTCCCAAAGATCACTTTTAGGAATCCCCAGAAATTGTAAGTGCATTTTGGGGGAGAGGGGCAGAGCTTCCCACCCAATTCTCAAAGGGGGCCCTCGTCCCCTAAAGGTCAAGAGCCACTGCTAATTTCTCCCCTGCAATTTCATCCTTCACCCCATCAGAATGATCCATCTAAAATGCAAATGTAAACCAAGCATCCCCTTACTTAAAATCCTTTAATGACCTTCAGAAAACAGTGTGAGCACCCTAGAACTGTCTTACAATGTCCTTCTCATGCAGACCCTGCTTCGCTCTCTAGTCTCACTTCTTGCTACTCTCCTCAGCACCATGGCAGATGAGTCCACTTGCTGTCATCTACCCACCCCATGTCTCTGCATGTGTTGTTCCTTCTGCCCTGGAAGGTCTATCCCTCTAAGTCTGCCTGGCAGACTCCCACTCATCCTTAAGACCCAGTTCAAAGTCACTTACACTGTGACACTTTCCAGACAGCAGCCTGCCGTCAGTGCGATCTCCACTCTTTGTACACCTACCCTTGCATTATCACTCCGCACTGTGGGGCCTTATTCACAGGTCTGTCTTCTCACTTGACTGGGAACACTGTTGAGGGGCTAGACCATGTATATTCATTTCTACATTCTCAGCATCTGGCAGAGTGCCTGACACTCGGTAAATACATGCTGGATTATAAAGAAATAAAACTAATAAGCAATTACACCTGGAGAGCACTTTACAATTCACACATCCTACACTTTATCTCTAAATGTTCACAATACTGATAAAGTAGAAAAGGGATATATTACTGGGGTTTAGGGAGGGCCTGCCAAGGTCACAAATGACAACTCACCACCTCCTTTTGGTACTGAGCACAGTACAAGGTCCACAGAAATATCTATCAGAAATTTAGTAAATTTGATGGACCCGGCACGGACTCTGCTCCAATAGTGAAGAACTGTCCAACTGAGCCCGTGACTTTCCTTTGAATTTGCCTAGACACACTCTGGGCAAAGGGCTAGCCTCTTGTTCTTTTTTACCCTCCTCACATATCCTGTAAATCAGGTAACCTCCTGTGAAAAAGTCTATCCAATCCAAAGGAAAGAGAACCACAAGATTCTTTTGTTCTTGTCTACTTCACCAATGAGAATGACCCAGAACTAGATACAGTAGGCAACAGTTATTGGTTGAATGGATGAAAGAACAAGGTATCTTTAAATAAGAAAAAAAAAAGAAGAAAGAAAGAAAAAAATCTGGTTAAGAAGGAGCTATAGGCTTGGTAAGGACGGAGGAGAGCCCTGGGATGATTCTAGAGGACTGTCACTTTTCAGGGCCTAGAGCACATGAAGTTGGAGGGCAGAGCACATCCAAACTGATACACCAGGGAAAACTGGATAAGCCGCAGGACACTGTGGCAGGCAGTGCAGTCTGGAATTTAACAAACAAACAAAAAAACCAAAACCACAATAACAACAACAACAAAAAGATGCAGAGACAAGAACATCCTGCAAGGTACAGAAAAGTGAGTTCATCAATGATTCTGACAAAATTCTAGAATGTATTTTTTTTTTAAAGGTTCTTAAACACTTAGGTAATTACTGGGTATCAGTATGGGCTCCCTGAGGACAAGATAAGACCATGCCAGAAGAACTTAGTATCTTTTGGGGAAAGGGTTCTTGGGTAAAAAAATACGACAGATGCTAAATACATTTTTATTTTAGCAAGAAATCTAAATTTAGGTAGGAATGTCACCAGTAAATATATGAATCCACAGAAAGCCTATTCACTAAATTTGTAGATCACACAAAATAAGAAGAGATATTTAATATTTTCATCTTATTTCATAAAGAATATAATAGCCTTTTCCAATATTTTTGTTGTCTACCTACCTACCTACCTAGAATGTAGGCTGGCTAGTGTAAAGAGTTAAAAACAAGTTCAGAGGAATACTGACAGAAAGAAAAGAAAAGAAAGGAAGGAAAGAAGGAAGAAAGAAGAAAGAAAATACCTACAACAGGGTCAGCAAATACAGCCTACGGGCCAAATCCAGCCTGCTGCCTACTTTTGTAAATAAAGTTTTACTGGTTCATATCCACACACATTTGTTTGTGTGTTGTCTGAGGCTGCTTCTGCACTATAGTGGCCAAGATGAGTACTTAAAACTCAGACCAACTGGCCCACGAAGCTTAAAAGCCACTATGCAGCTTTTTCCAGAAAAGTTTGCTGACCACTGATCTAGAATGTTGAATATAAGCATCAATCTGGAGAGAACAAAGATAGAAATTTAAATGCAGGGGGTAGGGACTGGTGTGACAGCAAAGGTTGGCCTACACGGCTTCACAGCTTTGGGATTCTGTGAAATCAAAAATAATGCCTGAGCCCTGCTGGGATCCTGAGAGCAGATGATAAGGCACTCAAATAATCCCTTCCCTTCCACCTGGCTCTGCCCCCTCAGCAAATGCTCCTCTTCGCTTTTCGGTGAGAGCACCTGTACAGACGACCCAGCTGAGGACAGCAATGCTGTGTTTGAGTGAGGAGAGGACAGCCCACAAGATGAGTCTCCACATAACAGGCTGCAAATACAGGGCAAGTTCGGTACTCGTGAAATTCTCCTCCGAAACATAAAGTGAACATAATTCCTCCAGCTCAGTGGGGAATCCAAGGAGGCATAGGTCATGGCCCGCACATGGAACTGTCAGCAGAGGAGGAGAGGAAAGACATACGGGCAGATGAGAGTTCAAATAACCATATAAAAGGCCAAGATTTAGAGAACATTCAAAAGAGCAGCTGAGGGCAGGCTGCAATTATTGCCAAGGACAGGAAAGGCTTCGTGGAGGATCCAGCCACAGAAGTGAAGCTTGACAGAGGAGCAGGTTTAGAGAGGCAACTCCACACTTCTCCTGGCAGCAGTGTTCTGATGCTCTTGACATTGCTCTCATGCTGCTGATCTGAGAAACCTCGCTGGGGCAGCAACGACACCTCTGCTCTGGACTACCACAGCTACGTCAGTCTGGCAGCCTCACTGAAAGCTCTGAGGACCAAGTGCACTGCTCGCCTCACTGAACATCCCTTCAGTCAATGTTCTGACCCTCAGGCAGTCGGCATGGCTGTCTGTCCCCCTGGCATCACTGCTAACCCTACAGCAGTACTTCTCAGCTGTCCTACTGCTGGAAACAGGGGTATCTCAACCTCCGTGAGTGACACAGACAGGGGGGCCAGTATGAACAAGCAAAAACTCGAAAGTAAAGTAAATATTCATTGCTGTTTGTAGCCAAAGCAACTTATCCTCTTCTACACCTCAGTTTTGAAGAAGCACTCACCAGAAGTAACAAAGACTGACTTGCCTGAGCACCCTCCAACAGACATGTGACTGAACCCTGATACAGGTGCACACCGCCTCTTTCTTCTGAAGTCCAAACAACCCACATTAACACCCTCAGGAGGCACTGATGACCACCTCATTTTATAAGTATAGACATCAAGGCACAGAGAAGGTCCACTATTTGTCCTGGGTCTTAATGGTAAATTGAGGGGCCAGTCCCAGAGACAGGACTGCATTTTGCATACGGAGGCAGGGGAAAGCAGGATTCAGAGTGGTATTGAGGGACTTCTGAGGCAGAGGAAACCAGTGAGGCTGCTTTCTAGTTCTGGGACAGGGATGGGATAGGGTAAGTCTGCGGGAAGTAGAAGAGGAACAAAGCCACATTCCATGCAGTTGCCTCAATTATTTTATGGAAACCTGCTCCATTACCCACTCACCTGAGGCTCTATGGACTGAGGTGCTTTCAGGAGAACGTCAGGTGAAAGGGATCCCCCACTCCCTGCTCTGGTCATGAAGTCAGGCCTCTATCTTATTCCCCAAGACTGCTGAAGGGACATAAATGATACAGCCAGAAGGGACTGTGAAGGGCACCTGTTCCAAGTTTTCTGGGTTATCCATGAGTTCCCGGAGGATGAGGGACTTGAAGGCTCTCACTCTGAGTTGCTGGTAGAGCTGGCACAGAGCAAGGCTGCCGAGAAGCCAAAGGGAGGAGAGTGCTCAGAACAGCAGGGGAGTCTGTGCTTACCTTCCAAAGAATGGATCCCCTGCTCCTTGGCAGTCTTATAAACACTGCTGAAATCATCCCCAAGGTTTGGGTCAGCACCAGCAGCAAGCAGGATCCGCACCACACTGGAAGAAATCAGAAAGACACAAGTGTCAAAAGCTGGAAAGGCCGAGGAAGTAGAGACTCAGATTCTGAAGCATGTTTGGGATCGGAGCTGCTTCTGCTTGTGAGAGTGGTACAGGGGAAAGAACGTAAACTCTGCCAGTGTAAAAGACAAGGAAAGCTCTGAAACGGACTACTCTGGTCAAGTTATCGAACACCTCCCCAAGGCGAGGTTTCCGCAACTACAAAATACAAAGTATTTATTCAACAATTACTTATCAAACACTTACTGTGTCATAGTCACTGTTCTAGGTGTTAGGGTCTACACCCTCATGGAGCTTATGCTCTTCTGGGAATATCAAGAATTCAGCATGAAATTATAGCAGTGCGTGGTAAAGGCTATGATGGAGGAAGTACTGGGGCGCCTAGGTGGCTCAGTTGGCTAAGCGTCTGCCTTCAGCTCAGGTCATGATCCCAGGGTCCTGGGATTGAGCCCCGCAAGCCCTGGGTCGGGCTCTCTGCTCATCGGAGAGCCTGCTCTTCCCTCTCCCTCTCCCTGCCGCTCCACCTGCTTGTGTGTGAGCTCTGTCATGTAAATAAATACATCTTAAAAAAAAAAGAAGAAGTATCACATACAGTGGGGAACCAAGGACGGGGATCAGGAAAGGCCTCCCAGAGGATGTGGAATTTAAGGAACTTAAGAGTTGGAAGGCTGCATAGCCAGACCTGGATGGTGAAGTGGGAGGTCTCAATGCTTTCACAGTCCTGGAGGCAAAAGAGCACAGGGCTTCACCTGAAGAAAGTAGCATTGGAACTGAGAGTGTAAGGGGAAGAGCTGTGGGAGAGGACGTACGCTACTGAAGGGCTTAAAGAGGAAGTGACGACATATGCTTTTCCTCCCCACTTCAAAATATACAGATGTAAGTCTTCCCTTACATCCATTTCCTCAATCTAGATTCCAAGAGTAACCACTATTTATAGTTTGGTGTATTTCCTTCCAAACCTTTGCTACTCGAAGAATCACTCCACTGGCTGTGTGAGAATGGACTGGAGGGAGTAGAACCAGAGGCAGGAGCATGTACAGACTTGTTATGAGATTAAATTAGGTAAATTTAAAAACCACCGAACATAGAGTGCTTGACTCAGGAAGTGCTCCATATATACGTTCACTTCCCTTCTATTAACGCATGCTCCTGCTAATGCTTTCTTTTTTCCTTTAGGAGAGAAAAAAAAAAAAAAAAAGCCTTGCTCACTATAAAAAATTCAGAAACTATAAATAATTAAAAAGAAGAAAATGGTTTTAGAATATGTAACATCCTTCCAGTTTTTTCAATGTATGTATGTTTTTATTTACAAAAATAGATCATATATAAATTCTCTCTGAACACCCACAAACATACACATTTCCACTTTTTAATAAAGATTTTATTTATGAGAGAGAGCAAGCACATGAACACAAACATGCAAGTGGGGAGAGGGGCAAAGGGCGAGGGAGAGGGAAAGTGAGAGAAGTCTCAAGCAGACTCCACACTGAGCAATGCAGGGCTGGATCTCACGACCCTGAGATCATGACCTGAGCCAAAACCAAGAGTCGGATGCTTAACCGACTGAGCCAGCCAGGAGCCCCATTTCCATGTTTTAGGTATCTGTTTACCACATTGTTGTTAACGGCTGCACAGCGTTCTCCTATAGTATACTTTACTTAGCCAATCTCCTATTGTAAAACATTAGATTATTTTTAATATTTCAGTAACACATGTCTGATTATTTCCTTTGGCTAAATTCCTAGGAGATGAAGTTCTAGGTCAAAAATGTAAGCCTCTGGGGCGCCTGGGTGGCACAGCGGTTAAGCATCTGCCTTCGGCTCAGGGCGTGATCCCAGCGTTATGGGATCGAGCCCCACATCAGGCTCCTCTGCTATGAGCCTGCTTCTTCCTCTCCCACTCCCCCTGCTTGTGTTCCTTCTCTCGCTGGCTGTCTCTATCTCTGTTGAATAAATAAAATCTTTAAAAAAAAAAAAGTGTAAGCCTCTTTTTTTTTTTTTTAAGATTTTTAAAATTTATTTGAAATTTATTTGAAACTGCGGGGAGGGGCAGAGGGGAAGGAGAAACAGACTCCTCGCTAAGCAGGGAGCTGGACACCGAGATCATGATCTGAGCCGTAGGCAGATGCTTAACCGACAGACCCACCCAGGCTCCCCCAAGTGTAAGCCTTTTTAAGGGTTTTGATAAATATTATCGAACTGAATTTCAGAAAGATTGTACCAATTTTTTTTTTAAAACTAGCAAAGGAAGAAGGATGAGAGTAACTGTTGTGCCTCCCTTTCACAAAAATAGGGTGTTTATTTTTCTTTATCACGGGTCAGTCTGATAAGCAGAAATGGAATCACACTGCCATCTCCACTTGCATTTCTTGGATTACTAATGAGGCTGGACTTAAAAAATATATGTGTTTAGTGGTCAGTTGTGTTTTTTTTCATGAATCACAACAGCTGACTGTCTATTTTCATAATGTCCTTTGACCATTTTTCTCTTAGTTTGTGATCTTTTGCTTACTGGCCTTTAGAACTGTTAATGCTTTTGAAGGCATAATGGTAAGCATTTCAAAAAATTACTCTAGGGGCACCTGGGTGGCTCAGTTGTTAAGCGTCTGCCTTTGGCTCAGGGCATGATCCCGGTGATCTGGGGTCGAGCCCCGCATCAGGCTCCTCCGCTGGGAGCCTGCTTCTTCCTCTCCCACTCCCCCTGCTTGTGTTCCCTCTCTTGCTGGCTGTCTCTCTCTTTGTCAGATGGATAAATAAAATCTTTAAAAAAAAAATTTTACTCTATCATAACTATTAAGAAGTCAAACTATAATTTTAGTTTTTCTCTTCTTTGTTAGTTTTTCAGTATCTGTAATCAGCAGTGTTGATGGTTTTCCCTGTACCAACTGGCTTGAATTTCATTACCTTCCAATAGGCATAGAACCTGGCTCAATTATTTGCTGACGGGATGGATGAATTTTAATAACTCCCATGTACACAGTCACACAGTCCTCACAGGTAAGTTAAAGAGCCAGAATCCATCTCCCGTGGAGCTGAGGTTCTCCTACAAGTGATCTAACATGGTCAGGTTGAATCTCAGGTATCTATTCACCTTACCTAAAAGGACCTTAAAGAATTACCTTTCAGAGGTAATCTACCCAGTGTATCGATTACAACCCTAGGGAGAAATGAGAAGGATCTCTAAGCGGCTAAAATCCATGTCTAAAACTCAGATACTGAATTCACAGTAGAGTCTGTCAGGTTCTCACTTGGAGAAGGATTTGCTCTTAGTTTACACGTAATTGGGATAAAACTGGCATTGGTCTTCCTGTTTCCCAGAAGATGAAAAGCCAAGATGGTACAAAAAGGCCGTTATAGATAAGCAAACCAACACAGAAGGCAGTGAGAAAAAATATCTGCTAGAGAGGTAGTATGGTATAGAGGTTAAGAACACTGGCTTTAAAATCTGGGACAATCGACATGAATAATGATAGTAATGGATTATAACCCATTGAGTTAAAAAAGATTCCATAATTCCATACTGAAAATAGGTAAGTTAATGGGATGAAAGGAAAGCTCTTCCCTACTGTAGAATGACAACTAATAAATGTAAAAGGAAGAATGAAATTAGAACATCATCATTTTGCAATCTCATAATTACCACGGATAATAAGAGCATCTGGCTCACACGGCTGTGTTAATGCATGTAAAGTGCTCAGAACACCATCTGAAGACTGGATTAAGAAGATGTGGTCCATATGTACAATGGAATATTACTCGGCCATCAGAAAGAACGATGACCCAACATTTGCAGCAGCATGGACGGGACTGGAGGAGATCATGCTAAGAGAAATAAGTCAAGCAGAGAAAGACAATTATCATATGGTTCCACTCATTTATGGAACATAAGAAATAGCAGGAAGATCGGTAGGAGAAGGAAGGGAAGAATGAAGGGGGGGTAAACAGAAGGGGGAACGAACCACGAGAGACTATGGACTCTGGGAAACAAACTGAGGGCTTCAGAGGGGAGGGGAGTGGGGGACTGGGATAGGCCGGTGATGGGTATTAAGGAGGGCACATATTGCATGGTGCACTGGGTGTTGTACGCAAATAATGAATCATGGAACATTACATCAAAAACTGAGGATATACTGTATGGTGACTAATAAAAAATTATTATAAAAATTTAAAAAAAAGAACACCATCTGACATATAATAAGTATTCAACGAACGTTGGTTATTATTATTACTATGTCCCTTACCCTGTGGTTGGGCTGTGGGGAAGTCAAGAGAAATGTGAATTGAGACACTTCAATTGGGAAGACAGCATGATATTTTATAACAAGCAGAGAGAGATCTGGGTTCAACTCAAAGCTCTATCATTTACTGTCTTTGATCCTGGACAAGTTACTATACCTCTGACGCCCATTCCCTTACCAGAATGATGGAGATAATAATGCCCCCCTCACAGGTTATGAGTATGTAAAACTCAGTAGTGCATGGCACATAGAAGGGGCCCACAACTATGAGCTCTCTGCCCTTTGTCCACATAATCTTAGTGATAATAACATGAATCTGGGCTAAGTAAGCAACGGATGTATACCTGACCACGCCCCCCCCCCCGACTCATGCTGGTACAGCCCTGTGTTAAGAAGGCAGCACTTCTTTCTATATTCTGCACAAGGTGGTTTGTTTTAAAATCCAAGTGAGAAAGGTTTGTCGATCTAAACTCAAAGGGACATAATTTGGTTAATCCTCAGCTGCTGTGTCCAATCACCATTCAATCACAACCCTTCCCATGGCAGGCTGTCCCTCTAGGCAGCTACTGTCACTAACTCTGCTACCTGGGCCTCTCCAGGTTCCTGAGTATTGATTCCATCTGTCCAATTTGCAGGCTGCAAGACGTGTCCAAGCAACCAAGTATGCTGCTCTTGGCCCTGGAGGGCAGACAGTGGTCTGGTAGGATGGAGAGAAGACAGTGACTAGGCTCGGCCCTCAGACTGCTAACCCAATCAAAGGGAATGGGCAATTCACTTCACAAACTTGGAGGCCAAAGAGGGTAAGCAACCAAGCTGGTGACTCATTCTGTAACCTCAGAGAAGATTCCCTTCACTTTTAATAAAACTCAAAGGCAGCAGCAGCCCCACTGTGGGGGTATAGCTGGACTAAAGGAACTGTGGGCTACTTAGTGGCCAAGAGTGACACCAAACATCTTGCCAGATGGCTAGGAGGCATTCTGTCCAACAGACATTACTTACTTACAGTGCATCTAATACGGACCTCCAGGGGGATCAGGCCCTTCTTGGAGAAGCCAGCCCAGATCAGGCTAGAGGGCTACATGACTATGCTTAGCTTTGGCGATCAAAGCTAGCTTTGATGACCAAAGAACTTCCTGGACCTATGGGCTACAGCAGGGCAAAAACAGGGTAGGAGACTAGCCAGGTTAGAGAAAGCTAAGGCAAAGCTGGTAAGAACAGGCTTAGCAGTTGGCCATGCCCAGCAAGTGTCAGGAAGTTCAGAGTAAAACAGAACCAAGGGCCAGAGACCAGGCAGCACGGATACAAGACAGAGTCAAGAGCCAGGTCGGATGTAAAGGACTAGAGGCTAAAGAAGAACTGCAGGTCCCAAACCAAGTAGGCAGCCAGAAACCGAGGAATATACAGGTATCAGAAGTCAAGGAAAGGCAAAAGAAGCGGACACCAGGAGCAGCAGTGAGACTCTGGAAATAAAGTGATTTCTTTCTCTTTGATGCTTTTTACTGAAGCTGAAAAAAATCCCCAGGTTCAGAACTGTATTTGGGAGAAGGTGACTTCCATGGGGAGATGGTAAGTTGGCCCAGCCATCTATCTGGCTAACAAGGGGAGTACAAGGTCAGGAGTAAAAAGAGAATCTGATGACACCAAGGGAAGCAGACGCTGCTATTTGAGGTGATCTATCAAAGGACAACAGCAGCCTCCCCTCTGTTCTGATGCTGGCATACTGGTTATTGCCTGTTAGTAGGTTTGGCTTTAAGTATTACTGCCTTAAATTTGGGTAGCTGGTACTAAACAGGCTGTGGTGTATGAGCAAGGTCTTCAGGGTCTTAACAGCTCGATTAAAGGGGGGCAGAGTATACATTCCATGCACTTATGTCTTTCTACAACAAGAAACATTTCTACTCAAAGGGTCTATGCTGACTACTCCACAGGTTCTCCCTGGGCAAAGAGAATACCAGCAATTCTCTGAGCCAGCTCAGGATTTGGTCTCTGGTGGTCTGTGGAAAGAAAACCAATGCCATTACTAGCCTCAAAGACTAATCTCCAGACTCTATTTCCCTAATTTGGAGATTCAGAGGCTGTGTACAGCCCAAGAGGATGGGGGAATTCTTTTAATGACTTGGCTCTAGCAGCAGTACTTGCCTTCCCCTATGCCCATCAGAATCTGTTCTGTTCTTATCTCCGCCCAAGTGAGCTGACTCACCAAAAAGATCCGGCCATGTGAATACTGAAGGTGAAGGTTGTGACGGTGAGTTCTGATCCTAAGCTGAGAACTATTTTATTCTCTGCCTTGTTTCTACTACCTGCTAGTACAAATATCTGTTTTCTCAAGGGTACAGAGGGTGGCTAAGCAGGAGGAAGACAGTAGTCCAATAAGCGCTAACATTTGTGTATACTTCCCCCATGCCATACGCAGTTTTAAACACCTCATATATACTAACACATTTAATCTTTACAACAACCCAGTGAGGCAGGTTATGCATTAAGAAAACTGAGGCACTAAGGAGTTAAGTAACTTGCCTAAGGCATCATTCAGCTGTAAGGAGTTGAGGTGGGATTCAAAGCAGGGCAGTGTGGCTACAAAGTCCATGTCTTTATTCCTCTGCTATACTGCCCCTCACTTCCCTATAATGACTCCCAGGCGCTAACCAACCGTGGGAGCACTACGCCTCAGGTCAGGTTTTAGCAACAAAGGCAGGATCAGAGATCCCAACAGAGGAAGAAACAAACAAAAGAGATTACTATTAAGTATATGAAGAGATCCTCAAACTCATCCGTTATTAGAGAAAAGCAAATTAAAACAATGAGATATGACTTTAAATTCCACAAATTGGCAAAAGTTAGAAAGCTGAAAAATGCCACATGTTGGAGAGGACAAGGGGTTCTGGGACCGTTCGACAGACTGGTGCAGCCACTCTAGAAGGCGATCTTGTAATACTTCATCAAATTAAAGTACCTTACCCTATGACCGAGCACTTCTGAATATATATCTCCCAGAGCAATTCTTATACAATCTATAAAGGGCAACATGGAAGACATTCATCCCAGCGTTCTGTGACAGTGGGGAGTTGCAGGCAATCAAGTGTCCACCACTGGGGAACAAGTAAGTTAAATGTGGTAGACACACACTATGAAATACGATATAGCAGTTAGAAGCAACAGGCTGGATATACATGAAACGACACTGACATGATTTTTTAAAAGGGCTGATTCCCTATCCCCTTCTATTAATCATTAACTGAACTTAACCATTTGTTCCAAAAGTTTATTCCTTCAGGAAGTCTTGCAACTACAGAACTGCTAATTCCTATGATGATCTAGTGGATCTTGGGGGCTGAAAGATTAAGGACCCAGCGAAAACAGTGAATTCTCTGAAGTACACCAAAGGCCATCAACTGTGCCACATCTGCTGGGAGTGTCCGCTGCTGCTTCAACTGGTTAGTGCCCATCACCTTCAGGGCTCTTCAGGGACAAGGTCACCAACTCAACTGAGTCTTCTCTGACCCCCAGCCTGGGTCCACGTCCTTCCTATTTGTCTACCCAGAATGCGCTACTCACCCCCATGGGGAGGTGACCCTCATCATGTTGCACCACGATTGCGTGTTTTCTTTTATTTGCCTTTCCTGCCAGACTGTGAGGCAAGGGCCATGTCTTCATTTTCATTCCCAGCTCCTTGCCCAGTACCTGGGTCAAAGTTGTCTGTAGATACTTTCTGAATGAGTGCATGAATAAATGAAGGATGAATAAATAAAATCATTATTTTATTTGGTGTGAAATGGAGGACAATGGTAGATGCAACTGTCTAAGCCCTGCCCAGACATCTCCCACCTGAGGGTACAAACTAGCACAGGCAGTTTAGCTGTGGAAAACCTTCACCTTCCTCTCCCAAGCACCAGGCCTTGCCTGCCTTCCACCAGGCAGTTGTCAGACAAAGCTGAGGAAATGAATAGGAGGGCGGTCGGCAGCTCCTGAGACTCACGGAACTCCCTTTGGAGCCACAGCCCCCATGAGGCGCATTTTAATTTGCTGATCAGGTTGTAATTAGATTAGAGGTGGGAGCGCATGTAGGAAGGCTGGCTCACACTGACCTTGATGAGCTCCTGCTTTCAGGACAGTGGGGTGTCACAATGCACGGGAGGACAGTTACATCGATCGATGTTAAGGCTTTCTGCTCTCAGTGGCCGGAGGGGCTTGGGGTGGCCACATTGTTTGGGAAAAAGCGAGGAAACCTGTGGTGTGGGCCGAGGCCTATGCTGGGCCAGGCGCGTGTCAAAGACGGCTGGCGAGCAGCTGGAGTTGGTGAAGCAAGAAGGGCAGTGATCCCAGCTCCAGGTCGTCCCCACACAATGTTGAGCTTCAGGAGAAGCTCCTCGAACTCCTCCTCCCCTCTACCCCCCACATCCAAAGCCTAGGGTCACTGTGATGAGTGTCACGGGTCCCAAGGAGAAGACAAAGAGTTGACCTATTCTCAACCCAGTGCACACCTCGAAGAAGGGAGGAAGAGGTCACAGTTCAGGAGGTTTGCTGGAAAGTCAAATGAGCTGTGGCTCATTCAGTCTACTGGCTGGTCTATGCGCTGGTCAGGAAAGCAGGGTGGCCTGACCAAAGGCACCGGCATGTGTTAAATCTAAAGGTCCTGTCGCATGGGGGCATGGACTGGGAGTGGAGAGGGTGGGGAGAGCAGTTTTCTTTTTAAAGCCAGCTTCCTTAGGAAATAAACTAAGATTCATAGGAGGCAAAGTACCTGTGTAGAAAATGTGCCGCAATTTTCTCAAGAGGGGATAATAAGCTTTTGTTTACTTCCCTCAAAAGGTAAAGATCAGTAATCATAACACAGCAGCCACGGTGTGTTAAGCACCTTACATTCACTATTCCAGATCCACATAACCACTTGCAATGAGGTAGTAGCCCCATTCTATAAATGAATAAACTGAGGCTCAGCAAGGTTAACATGAGCTGCCCAAGTATTCACGTTAATTAAGCATAGGAACCAAAATTCAAATCAAGGTCTGTGTAGGGCCAAACCTGGTACACATTTCCCTAAACCACACTGGTTCTCACTCATCCAACTATCCATCTGTTAGTCTGTTTTACTATCCCATAATTACTGAGCCTCTACCATGTACCAGGGATAGCGACATTTTCAGATGGTAAGGTAAAGCAGGTCATAGCAGCTAGCTGGGTTAAAAGGGAGTCTCCTTCAGATGACCAAGGGTCAAAATCAATGGTGGGCCCAGACAACGTGAGATCATTTGGGGCATGGCCCAAGGAAGCCATGGCACATTAAGGAGAAGGCCATGGAACCAAGATCACCCATCACAGGGTTTCCCAGACAATCTCGATTTCACATCCTTAGCTTAGTTCTAAATATAATTCCGTATTTCCATGTCTTTCGATCTGTGCTCTAGAATACATGGTTGCTGAACCTATAGGCCAACGTGGTCAAGCCCTGGTTGTTAGGGATTTCAGCACAGTATGATTTATAAGAGAATGCTGGGGCTGGTATATTTCCTAGACTCTGGATGAAAATAATAACAAAAAACCAAAAAATATTAATAATGCCAGCAGATACCTCCTAAGTACTTAACTACACACTAGGCATTGCACTGAACAGTTTTACGTGCATTTTACTCTTCGCAACCACCCTACGCTGAGGTAGGGGCTGTTATTATTCGCATTTTGCAGATGAGGAAACAGAGCTAGTAAGAGGTAGAAGAAGGTTTCAAACCTAAGCAGTCTCCTTCCAGAGCCCTTGTTCCTTACCACTATGTCACACACAATTCGATTATGTGTTCCCCCACCCAGGGCCTGTGGCCCGACCATCTGGTCCTCACACATAAGGCCCAGTACAGACTAGTAAATGTTGGCTGAATCAGTTCACTTCTGGGGCCTTAACACTGATGCACACACAGAGCTTTTTGTCAGCTCCTGGGCTTTATTTGCTACTATTGCTAAGTTGGGTCTTCCTCACCCTGGATTTTCCAGTTGGCTTTGGTTTTAATTTCCGACTTAAACACTCATCCCCATTAATGTTTATCATCACAGATTTAACCATTGTTCTAGACCACTGAGTTCTTTTTTCAATATCCCTGATTCTTGCACCCAACATATTACCTCCCTCTTTAAGCTTCATTTAATCTGCCAACTGGGTTGGCATTCATCCATGATCTCAACGTTGTCAGCGATGTAGTAACTGAATAGGACAGGGCCCGTGGCTCACCACTAGAATTTGCTCTCCAATCTCCAATCATATATACACAACACATGAAACAGGTCATTCACCATCTGACTGAACTACTCTCCACATCATACTTTATTCATGTGGGTATCATGAGACACAAATACCCTGCTGAAACCCAGACACACCTACTACATTACTGTATACTCCTGATCCACTAGCCTGCAGGCCTATTTAAATAAGCAACTCATCTCTTTCTGCCATCTCGGAGCCTATGGAGGCCTGCTGGGAACAGGACTCCTAAAACGACAAATATGTCTGGAACGCTGTGGTCCAAGGCCATTTCTGCTGGCTATAAGTGAGGTCTCCGAAACCAGAGGGAGCACAAAGCTCTTCTTATAACTGAAGGTGTTTATGTTCGAGATGAAACTGAATTCTATTTAGGTAAGAGATGTGCTTAGGTGTACAAAGCAAAGAACAATGCAGTGACTCCTGGTGGCAAACTGAACAAAACCAGAGTAATCTACGGACAAGTAACTCATGTTCATGGAACCGGTGGCATGGTTCTTGCCAAATTCTGAAGCAACTTTCCTGCTAAAGCCACTGGCCACAGAATCCATGTGATGCTGTATCCTTCAAGGATTTAAACTTACTGAAAAGTAAATAAATAAAGGTGTAAATTTGTTCTCTTATAAAAATAAATACATTAATAAATAAGCAAGCAAGCAGCTCATGGCACAACGTGGGTCTAATGTCTTTAAAAAGAGGTGTGGGAGTGAACCATACCACAGTCCCTAGAAGTGGAACACCCTTCCCCAAGCAGCTGAATTGGATGAGCGCTGGATGTCCCCCTGATCCCAAATGATACTCTCCATGAAAGCACCGAACACAGAACCCCAGGACGGGATATAGTGTTGGAGAAGGGGGGTTACCGTGCGACTGTTATGTTACGCAAATGAGCTGGCACTGCTTTCCAGGGAGCACTGTCTTGGGTTGCCTAAGGTCAAGGCATGCATCTGCCAAACTAGAATCGGTGCATGCTGGAATTGGAATATCATTACTATGAAACAGGATTATCTTGAGCAACGATTCCAAATGGGATTAGAAATGACTGTTACTCAGACATAATCGGCCACAGCAGCAGTGGGAGAAACATCAAGCCCGGCACACTTTTCTGGGGGCATGATGCTGGCATTCCGGGCATCTGGCCAGCACCCTCACCCACCCTTCTTTGCTGGGAAATACTGGGCACTGTCCTGCATCAGGCAGGTGGCCACCTGGGGCAAGAGCCAGTCCTACATTAAAGTGCCCTTCTCTGGGGTCTCATGTTCTAGGCCCAGCTTCTTAGCTGAAAAGGAGTGGAAAAAGAATCTCCAAAGCCCTTTTGCTTCTGAGCCACCTAAAGGTGTTGGTAAGAGACCAGTAATACCCCAGATTCAAAGACAGGCTTACCTGCAGACTGTTAACTAACCTCCTCCTGGAGTAACCCACCATCAGCAGTAATAATAATAATTAAGCACCACCACCACTACTACTATGCTACTAACTAAAGTAGCCAACGCTTATCGAGTGCTTACTGTATGGCAGACATTCTTCCAAACAATACAATATTTACGTATTTAAACCTCAAAACAGCCTTTTGGGGTAGATTTGCTTATTATCCCCATTTTATGGCTGAAGAAACAATCACAGATAAGTGAAAGAACCTGCCAAGGTACATAACTGGTAAGAGGAAGAACAGGAGTTGAACCCATGTAATCTGGCTCTAGAGCCACAGACGTACGGACACTAGACTACCACAGACTGAGTGAGAGGATTGTGGCCAATGTTGGATAAGGCCTTTCCTTCACATTCTCTGGTCTCTAGACTCTGCCAGTTCCTCCAACTGGATCTGGCACATTCTTACACTACCACCTTTGTGAACCTATGTGCACACTGGTCCTCTGGTACTAATGATATTCCAGAAATGCTGTCCCTCTACTCTCTACCTCTACCGATCAAAATCCTGTCCATCTTTCAAGGCCCACCTCATGTGAAAGGCCTCCTTTCATGATCTCACCTCTACACGGCATGATCTCTGCCTGGCACTCCAGGTGCTCTTCTCTGGGACACTGACCACATTCTGACTCATTCTACAGGTTAAAAAAGCGGGGGGGGGGGGGGTTGTTTATCCCTTTACTGACTGTCAGTTTTTGTTTTTTTTTTAAGATTTTTTTTAAAAATGTTATTTCTAAGTAAGCTCTATATCCAACATGGGGCTCAAACTTACGACCCCAAGATCAAGAGTTATATGGTCTACCAACTGAGCCAGCCAGGTACCCCCTGACTGTCAGCTTTTCGAGACAAGGAAAGTGGTCCGTCTGTTTTTAGACTTCTCATAATCATCCAGCATGTCTTGACACCAGTGGGTCATCAAAAAACCTTGACTGAGTTGACTTGACTCTGGTCCTGGCACCTCTTAGTGGTGGCCTTGCTCCCCACCCCTTCCTTCCACAGGCAGTATATCCAGTGGAAAGAATGAGAATTCATGGTTCAAAGAGAACTGGTTTCAAGTCCTGGCTCCCTCTTTCACTTATTAGACAACCATGGGCATCTCTGAGCTTCATTTTCCCTATATGTAAAATAGGGATAATGATTCTTTCCTATTAGGATTGCAGTGAGGATTAGAGACAACACAGGAAGTGCCTGACATGGGCCTGGCACACACAGAAGGCACCCAATCACAACCATAGCTATGATCACCACTACAGTCAGAAAACCAGCCAGCGCAAAGCTCAGCCTCCTTGGGCCAAAGGAAGCACCCCTCTGCAACAAACAGCCAGGCCAAGAACAAGCTGGGGACCCTAGGAAGAGGCTGTAGGCCGTTCAGGCAGGATAGACCTCTATGCGGTCAGGCCCCCTCAGGACCTGCATTGAAGCACAGGTGCAGAGGTGCTCGACCTGCTCTGCTTCCGGCCAGCCAGCAAAGAAGGAGAGCCTCCCAGGAACCCTGCCCCTGGTCCGGCCGCAAGAGCAGCATCACTGTAAAAACACCTATGCGGCTGCTAGCCCCACAGAGAAAGGCCCGCGCAGCCTCTTCTGCAGGACAGAAATCTGGTTGGGGCTGCTGGTTTATTAAAGACAGGGTTTAATGCCCACCCGCCCATCGCCTTAGTAAGGTGGAGGGAAAATAAGCAAATGCTAAAAATAAACGACTGCTATAAGAGGAAATTAAATGGTCTTCAGCCAAGGATGGCGGCATTTTAAAATTAACAAAGCCCAGGTACCACATCCAGGAAGGCCTTGGCAAATGCGTGTTAGCCACTCATTAGATCAGCTCCTCAGGGACCCCAGCCAAGCAGGGAAGGCAGTGCCGGGAAGCAGTTCTTCCGATGCTGATGAAATGCACTCCGGGAGAAAAGGCAGAGGAGGGAGGGAGACTCTTGTGCGGAATTTCAAACAGTTTTGCTGGAGCTCTGCCTCACGGTCTCACCTTCTCTAAGGCAGGGGCTTTCAAAGCAACCAGCAAGCCCAAGAGGACTCAAATCTGAATCTCCCCACACCACCCTCCTCTTTCAGGATCTTTGGTTCCTGAAGCACCACAACGGCCACACTATTTAGGTGGTCTCCCGGCATGGCAGTCCAGGGACAAGGAGTCTGAGGATGATGTGGGATGGGAGGCAAGCTCTCAGTCCTGTACCCTGCACCTTTTCCTTACTATTAAGAATCGTAGGATATGCTGTGAATTTATATAAGCTCACTGTGTATCACTTGTAAGTGAATTTATCATTATTCATCAGTAATTATACTTCACGACATCACAAATCATGAGAATTCACAAACCTTTATTCTCTACTAACAATTAGAGTATACAGTACTCTAATGTGAAACGCCATCAACAATAGGAAATCTAAACATTCCCGGTGACCATGAACTATATGAATTCATTTTGACACTATAAACATGAATTCTTAGTATGCCACAGGTTACAATTAATAATGAAAATTAGACAGGGATGCTGGCTTTTTAAAAAGTTTTTTTTAAGTCAATTTACTGAAGTATCATTTACTCATGGTAAAATGCATCCTTTTAAGATGTACAATTTGACGAGTTTTTGTTGTATATCACCACCACAATCAAGATTTAGAATATTTCCATCACCCCAAAAGTTCCTTTGGGCCCTTTCCTCCTACTCCTAAATCTTAGCAGCCACTAACCTGATTTCTGTCCCTACAGTACTGCCTTTTGCAGGCTGTCATATAAATGGAGTTATACCATAGGTAGTTTTTTCTGTCTGGCTTTAGCTTAGCATAAGGCTTTTAAGGTTCGATCCTGTGGGGGCACCTAGGTGGCTCAGTCGGTTAAGCATCCAACTCTTGATTTCGGCTCAGGTCATGATCTCAGGGTTATGAGATCGAGCCCCGTGCTGGGCTCTGCACTGAGTGTGGAGCCTGCTTATGATTCTCTCTCTCCCTCTCCCCCTACCCCAGTCACCTGCATGCACTCTCTGAAAAAAAAAAAAAAAAAAAAAAGATTCATCCCTGTTCTGCATGTGTGAATAGTTTTTGGGTTTTTTGTTTTGTTTTGTTTTAAAGATTATTGGCTCACTCAGTTAAGCGTCTGCCTTCAGCTCAGGTCATGATCCCAGGGTCCTGGGTTCGAGTCCTGCATCAGGATCCCTGCTCAGTGGGGAACCTGCTTTTCCCTCTGCCTGCTGCTCCCCCTGCTTGTGCTCTCTCTCTCTCTCTGGCATATAAATAAATAAAATCTTTAAAAAATAAATACATAGAAAAGATTTTATTTATTGGACACAGAGCAAGCATAAGCAGGGGGAGCAGCAGTCAGAGAGAGAGGGAGACGCACGCTCCCCTGGGAGCAAGGGGCCTGAAGGGGAGCTCAATCACAGCACCCTGGGATCATGACCTGAGCCGAAGGCAATCGCTTAGCCAAGTGAGCCACCCAGGTGCCCCCAAACAGTTCTTTTTTTTTAAATTGCAGGGTAGTGGTCCACTGTATGGATGTACCATAACTGGTCCATTCACCAGCTGATGGACATTTGGGTGATTTCCAGTTTTTGGTGATCATCAACAAAGCTACTATAAATGTCTGCACACAGGTCTTTTTGAAGATGTATGCTGTTACGTCTCATGGACAAAGTAGGTACAGGAGCTGGTATTGCTGGGTTGCATGGTAAATATATGTTTCACCTTTATGAGAAACTGCTGACGTGTTTTCCAAAGTGGCCACAGCATAACGCATGCCTATCAGCAACAATGGCAATTGTTCTGCATCCCTGTCACCACTTGGTATTGTCAGGTTTTCTAAATTTTAGCCATTCTAAATAACTAATGCTCAGTATCTTTTCATGTGCTTATCTGCCATCCATCTCTTCTCTCATTAATGTCTGCTCAAATCTTTTGCCCATTTTTTAAAAATTGGGTTGTCTTTTTATCACTGATTTGTAAGAGTTCTTTATACCTTCTGGATAATATTCCTTTATCAGATGTGTGTTTTGACAGTTTCTTTTTTGAGGAATTAAAAATTATAAGGATCTAAATCATACCTTTTTCTGCCAACCCACTATCCCCTGCATATACAAACTGATGAAGGAAACAGGACAGACTTAAACCTTCAGTTTACAAATACCCTAGTGCCACTGGATGGAGAGTCAAGCAGTAGTTGATACCTGCTAAAACTCATGAGGCTATTTCACCTCCATATGAGCACCCAACCAACATTAGACTTTAAGGAAAGCTACATCTGGAGAAATGGCTGTCTTATAAATAGCTTTTGGCCCCCCAGGCTCTGCACCTCCCAACAGCCCTGTTCTGGTCCACCAGGTTCCTGGAATGGTCAACAGTCGTCACACTCCATTGCTGGCCATTGTCCACTGGGAAAGGTAGGAGGCTCCCAATCCATCCTTCAGTGAAAGAGCAAACAGTGGGGCCTGTGGCTGCTTGGACATCAAAGTTGAGCAAACAGGCCTGGCAGGCCCTGCCTCTCCGCCTACACATCCTGCAAATGCCATGTGAAGGAGCTTCCCTGAGGGGGTCATGACTTTCAGCTTGTCATAGCACACATCAAAGTTTGCACCACACACGAACTGGGTACATGGGTTCGAATCAAGTCGCCTAAGAGCGGATACTCAGCCATTGTGTCCAGTTTTAATCCTGTGTTTTCCCAAGTAATTAAGCCTTCTTGCTTATGAACTTGTGACTAAGTAAAGCATCACTGAGAAGTTGTAACATCAAAGTGCCTTCCACCGTCTGTCCATGTTTGGTAAAATTGGATTTCTTTCCCTTCTTAAAGAAAAACTAATTGAATTTAGCTGCAGGCTGGGTATATTTGCACGAGCTGGTAAAGGCTATGCTAAGTCACAGCGATCGTTCTGGGACCCTGTGGCTTAGCCTTTAGCTGGGCTGGGTCAAAGTGCAACACAGAATGAGGCACCCAGACGCAAGCTAAACAAGTCCCTGTAGCATGAGGCTTATGGAGGCCTCACTATGGAAAAGGGGTCAGCCCCCAGCAACTGCTCCTCAAGTCACTACTACACCCAAGCTGTTACTAGGGCTGGCAAAAGGATCATCCTAGTAGAATGTTGGTAAATCTTTGGCAGAATGGCTACTGAAGACAATGGCCATCACATTACTCAAGTCCTTGATGTCAGCAGTCCAAGGAAGCTTCTTAAGGCAAAGGCTGTGGTGCTTATTATCTGAACCCCCTCACAGCCTAGCACATCAGCACCAGATGCAGTATAGTTTTTAAAAAATGTTTGCTGGATACATAAAATGATAATATAAAGGGGTGTCAGAACAAAGTTCTTCTTTCCTGAAGAACCAAACTCTCTGTATCCTTTTTTTTGCCTTGCTCATCAGGAAACTTCAATCTCAAGTAATAATTAATTCCACTAGTTACCTGATTTACAGTGAGTATAGTGTGGTCCCATTTACGTGAAATCACACACAACACTGCTCAATTTCTAAATAGGGGGAATTCAGTTGACTGCTACTTTCTTCTCTATATTATTTTTACAAAAACAATAAACCTATTTTCAGAAAAGAAAATCTCTGGTTCAATCCTGATACAATTATCTTTCCTTTTACCAATATGATTTCTGATCCTGATCCAGGTTTAATTCTCCTGTGTACATTTATATTTGTATTTTAATTTGAGTCACTGTAAACCCTTTTTGGAAATAAAAGGAGAGAATAAATTATAAATTAAGTTCCCATACATACTTTTAAAATTTTGTTCTACAGTACTGTATTTTTTATTAAAAATTAAACAAAATAGTACTGTCTTTACTATTCAAAATTAAGTTAAAAAATACATATATAAATAACAATTCACAAGATGTTAGTCTCCTTAAGGATAGAGATCATTGTGCTATATCCCTAAGGACACAGGCATGAAGCAGGCACTCACTAAAGGCCGCTGAAGGTGAAATGACTGCATCCTCTCAGGACCTCTCCCTTAAGCTTATGGGCTGACAACATCTAACAGAGGTGAAGGTTCTCCGCTTTCAGCCTTGAAGCAAGGGGTGCTACCCCTCTATCCTCCCTTCATCCAAGTCCAATTGAAATGGTGGCATTTCAGGCCTGGCCAATATGACTCCGGAAGGGCTTGGTGGCTGATGAAATGAGGATCAGTACGCTTCTAATAAGGAGAAACTTATTGGCAGACTGTGCTGGTATGGACGTGATCATTTTTAGACCGCTTTCCTGCACCTTACCAATGAGGCCTGGCATTCTTGGTACTCCTGGCATTCCTTTTTATCAGGTTCTATTTTTCCTTCTTCTGTAGCACTTCTTACCTTCTAATATGGTATGTATTTTATTTATGTATTATATTTATCATTTACTGCCTGTCCCTGCCTCTCTCTACCCAGGGACCACCACTAATATAGAAATAAGCTCTATGATGGTAGGGATCTTTGTCTGTCAAGAACAGTGCCTGGCAAACAGTAGGTGCCAAAAAAAAAATTATGATATGAATAAATTAACCTGAAAGGTACACTACTTTCAATAAAAATCTGTCCCTAGCCACTGGAAGGAAGAGGACACAAAATGGATGTTTAAAACACCATAATTAGGGGCGCCTGGGTGGCGCAGTCGTTAAGCGTCTGCCTTCGGCTCAGGGAGTGATCCCGGCGTTCTGGGATCGAGCCCCACATCAGGCTTCTCTGCTGGGAGCCTGCTTCTTCCTCTCCCACTCCCCCTGCTTGTGTTCCCTCTCTCGCTGGCTGTCTCTCTCTCTGTCGAATAAATAAATAAAATCTTTTTTTTTAAATGGTTTATATATATATATAAATCTTAAAATATATATATAAATCTTAAAATATATATATTTTTAATATATATATTATATATAAATATATATAATATATATAAATCTTAAAATATATATATAAATCTTAAAATATATATTTTAATATATATATTAATATATAAATATATGTATAAATATATATATCAATAATATATATATTATATATATATCTTAAAATATATATATAAATCTTAAAAAATATATATATTTTAATATATATTATATATATAAATATATATAATATATATAAATAATATATATATTTATATATATAAATCTTAAATATATATATATATATATATATAAACCATTTTAAAAAAAAGATTTTATTTATTTATTCGACAGAGAGAGAGACAGCCAGCGAGAGAGGGAACACAAGCAGGGGGAGTGGGAGGGGAAGAAGCAGGCTCCCAGCAGAGAAGCCTGATGTGAGGCTCGATCCCAGAACGCCGGGATCACTCCCTGAGCCGAAGGCAGACGCTTAACGACTGCGCCACCCAGGCGCCCCTAAATAAATAAAATCTTTAAAAAATAAAAAAATAAAAAATAAAACACCATAATTAGTCCTAAGAACCAAAACAAGTAAATACAAGCCAACACTCTCACTTTGCTCAACAAGCATCACTGATGTGCTAATGGCGCTGGACAAAGACAGAGCAATCAGTTAAAGCAACAAGTCATTAGAATTAGAGGAAAGTGTCCTCAAAGCACATCTACCAGCTATCTGCACACTGCTTGACAGCACTCTTAAGTATAATGTTATTTCCTTGTCTGTCTCAATGCTGGAAATACTACATATAGAAAGAAGGGCCACATACCCCCTTCCCTTTTCTCCACCACCCACTTGCTATCTCTTGTGGATGGAGATACCGGCAATCCGGGAAAGAAAACTGGTGGGTGGGGTAAACACACGTTTGTGTGTAGACACGGCTAATATGGGCAATAAAGAATAACAACTCGTCATTTTAACAGGTAGCACATACGCAATATCTCACCGGGCTCTCACAAAAATATAGCGGCAATCTACTCTGCTGCCAGATTCAGTCCCCTCATACCCTCTGCTTTGATAACATTCTGTCCACATGGCTCTGACATCGACTAGACTCTCTCTACCTGCCTTTCTTTTCCACATTGGACCTTGAGCTCCCAAGGTCTTTGATTCTCCGATGATTAGCAGAGTCTAGCTCAGAGTATATATTTACCAAATGCTTGTGAAAATAACTGATTTCAGGTGAAGAAACAGGGTGCCCACAGAATTCTGAAATTCAACTAAGGGTCAGAACCAGGACTGGATTTCAGGCCTCTCAACTGCAAAGCCCACTTACACCAAGTTTTCTTTTGCTTGGAGCTTAAGAGGCACATACGGAAATGGAGTGTTGAGAACAGATTCAGGACAGAGGAACAGAGAAGAGAGTCCTATCTCAAGTACAGCTAAGTCTCTCAGCCTGTCTGAGGCACTGCCACCTCTATATTAAAAATCCCTGTTTTGTCGGTTTCCACATTTATGATTCTTCCAAAGGAGGCCAGTAGTGGCAGACAAAAGCCTTAATGATCAGCTTGAAGGAAAAATTAAAACTGGTACTTCAAACTATCAATTTCCATGGTTGCTACTAACATGCCCAGTCTGCCTTCTTTTTTTTTTTTTTTAAAGATTTTATTTATTTATTCGACAGAGATAGAGACAGCCAGCGAGAGAGGGAACACAAGCAGGGGGAGTGGGAGAGGAAGAAGCAGGCTCATAGCGGAGGAGCCTGATGTGGGGCTCGATCCCATAACACTGGGATCACGCCCTGAGCCGAAGGCAGACGCTTAACCGCTGTGCCACCCAGGCGTCCCCAGTCTGCCTTTTTTGAAAGCATTTCTTTTTGCTCTTAATCAATTCTTTTGTATAATTACAGCATAACTACAGCTAGAGACTGGGATGGAGAAGTAGCATCCAGGATCTGGCAGAGGGAGGCAGCAGTGAGGTAAAGTAAAACACAAATTTTGCAGGCAGCCAGACCAAATTCTAACTCCTGTCTGTGTGACCTCACACAAATCATCTTACCTCACTGGGCTTCAGCTTTCTCAGCTGCAAAATGAGAATTCTGGCAAACTGTGCCAGTTGTGAGAACTGGAGATAACTCTACACAGAGGGGACTATTTCAACCTTTACAAAATAGCTTCCCCCTGAGGAAATGGGCAAGTGGGCAGGAAAAGAACAGGGCCTCCAATGGGAGGGAGGGAGTACTCCCCCTCCCTAGTTTCCATCAGAATCTCCAAAGAAAGAGCCCAGGGGAGCCCTCGCTGGGGAACGGTGACTAGATTCCCCCACATGGACAGATGGTGGATAACAAAAACATGAAGGGAACTCACATGTGTACCTTCAACCACTTAACACAGGCTTGCAAACACTTCATGGCTTCAATATGCAAATGACTCGCCTACGGTCACAAAGCAAATGGAAGATGGAGCCAGGATCCAAGGCTATCTCCTCCCTTTCCCCATGCTCTATACTTTTATTACACCAGGTATAGACCTGACCTTTAGCTCAGTCCATCACCCTGCCTCTGGGGAAGACAGCAAGGAGACAAGCAAGGGTGGGAGAGGGTTCTAGAATGTGGTCTGCAAGGGTCAAGCTAAGGGACCCCTGTGTGGAATATCTCTCACCTGTCGTTTCGGCTTATGGCTGCCACCATGAGTGCTGTCCAGCCAAGTCTGTGCCTTGCATTAACATCTGCACCTTCCGACAAGAGCCTAGAAAGAGACAGAGGAATATTTTCAGCATATGGCTTATCACGGAAGTAGGAGTGGAAGAAATGAGACAGTCAACAAACAGGGAGGCTGGGTGAATCTAGAAACAGTCACAGGCCTTTGAGAATGAAGTACCCACCCCAGCTCCTCTGGCCACTCTCCCCCCACCCCAGGCCTCTCCTCTCTCTCATTTTTCGCTTGAATGAGTCTGACTCCTGCTGTTACCTTCTCAGATTTCTGAGGAAAGAATGTGCCTTCCCTACTTTAATACCCTGACACTCCCACTCCCTGCTCTTTCCCTGTTCTAATCCTACTAGCATGCTACGGCGTACAATCCTGGCTTGAGAATTCCCTCCTGAGAAGGCTTGCTTTTAGCTCGTCCGGTCCACAGATCTCTTTTCTGTCCTTAGAATCTCCCTATGTCTAGCACTGAACGCCCAATGAGACTGCTTATCTAGGTAGTTCCCAGTTTACAAAAGGATCACATCCTCAAGTTTCTCTGTATGGTGGCTGTTTGGAAACTGAAAATCTTGAACCCAAGGAAAGATTGGAAGAATGTTAGAAATGCTAGATTAGGTTTCTAGGAAAGTCCACATGAGCCTATTTGACTCTCTATGCCAGTGCCTAGCACATAGTAGGAGTTCACTAGTTGCTGGATAAACTAACAAACACAGAGCTTTAAATGTATCTCTAAAATCCTAAATTTTGGGTCCTGGGAACAGAGGGCCCTACAATGTGGGGGTGGACAGAGAGAAGGGGAGTAAACAGAACCAACTCTTACTGAGTACCTACTGTAAGCGGGAACTGCCTTCAGAACTTGACACACATGCTCTCATTTACTCTTCACACAAGCTTAAGAACTGATGTTAACCTCTTTTCATGGATGAGACAGATGACAGGCTCAGTGAGATGCAATGACTCACTGAAGGTCACAAAGCTAGCTAAGGGGCGATTAGTGACTGAAGTTCACATTGATAATGGCTCTATAGCCAGAATCCCTCTCACCTCATCTGCCTTTGTCCAGACTGAACCTGGCTCGATGGCGTATGGAAGACAAGAGACTCAACTGACTTTAGCAAATCACTGTATGTGCTTGGTCCTCTGCCAGATTCAGGGGTGGGGGGGCAGAAGACACTGGGTCTGCTCTAGGGAGCAAATGATTTAGAGGGGGGGGTGTAACTAAGGATAGTAGGAAACCAAAGCCTGGAGTGTGTGTTTCCCACCAGAAGTGCTGTAGGAGGCCAGGAGAGGGCGAGACCAAAAGTCAAGAGCGATTCACCACAAGGCAGGATCTGCTTATGAGGAACGGGCGGAGGGTGTTTGGGGGAACAGGGAGGCTGCTGACTCTTAAGTGGGTTCCAAATGAAAGGCACCAGCAGAGAGTCTGGAGGCGGGGTTGAGTCCTAGCACCATTCTTGTGCCACAACGTGCAGTAACTGGTCGTCTGGACCAAGCCAAATAAAAGCTCTGCGCTGGTGAAGTAAGCAGGTGATGAAGGCTCGGGAGGAGGAGCCACAGCATGTATGCATTCATCTGGCCTGTGCTGACGCACGGGAGGAGACAGGCACTGGCAGAGCCCAGGGAGAGACGGGCCGGCAAGCACATAAGCATGCATCGGAGGAGCTCTGTGAATGCGGGAGCACAGGCTGCAGGTGCACACCCAGGGAACCTAACCCAGGCTCAGCGACCGGGAAGGCCTCCCTGAGGAGGTGATGCCAGAGAGTTAGCCAGACAAATGGGGTCGAGGGCGGGAAGGAGTACATCTGGCAGAGGTAAAGCCTCTCACCCAGAGGAGAAGGCAGCATGACTGGGCCCAAAATGTGAGGGAAGACTGTCAAGACAGGAGGCTGGGAAACCCTCATCTCTCACCACTAATTTGGAGGATTTCTTCTGGTGAAATTCCTGGGCCTCTTTACCACACACAGTTAAGCTTCTTTTTGCAGAAACAATTTTCCATGGCCAAGAATATTAAAAAGACTAAGAGCCCTATGAGACAAAAATCTCTTTTTGCACAAAACCTCCTTCCTAATTTACAAAACCTTCCCTGGTTTAGCAGGTGCTGTGCAAAGTGCATAGGTCTGAAAGTTTAGAGCCTGGAGTTCTGATCCTGTGATTCTGATCAGATGGTCTCATTTCTCTGGTCCTCAGTCCAGAAGGTTAGAAAATCAGGACCAGCTGAAGCAAACCAAAGAGGCTTCTAAAGGAAAAGACAGGAAGTGTGCCCTGAAGAACAGGAACAATTTAGAGGCAAGGGAGGAAGTGTATGCCAGTGAAGACGAAAGGAACAAGAGAGAAGTAGGTAAGCAATGGGAAAGCAGATTCAGAGACAAATGGATTCAGCTAGATCCATCCAGGTGACAGTTCACAGCAGAGAAAAAGGCAACTGCCAAGGTATACAGGGCCTACAACAGGACCTCTACAGCCAAGCTGCGCAGGGAGTGGGCATAAACCTTTTTTGAGCCATAGGCTTCAAGCTGATGACTCTCTCCTCTGCACAGAAAAGTGCAGAGGAACACACGTACTCAAAAAAGAATTTTTTCTTTCTTTCTTTCTTTTTCTTTTTTTAAACATACAATGTCCAGGAGTTCACAGCTCTTCATGAAATCAATAACAGATTTTAGGTAAAAACAAAACAAAACAAAAAACACCCCAATCTAAAGGGTTGACAAATGCCTGGCATGCATGCTACTGTCCTGCACTCCTACATCTAAGTCAGAAATCGTGACTCTCTCCTGGCAGCTCTGTCCTGTGGAGCCTTTGCAAAAGCCTCAGAATCCTCCTCAACACTCGTTCCAATCAGCCATCATTAATCAACGAAAGCTGGGAACAGAGAAGAAGCCTAGCTGGCATTCCTTAGACTCTCACCATAGGCAGAGGGTTTGTCACTGAAGGTTTCTGGGCAAAAGAAGTGATAAAATTAACCTGAGAGCTTAAGCAAGCTGAGTCTGAAAGGGAAGAGAGTAGAAAGTAGGGACAAGAAGACAGTTTGGGGGCTACATTTGTAATATTAGACCAAAGGAGATGAGCCAGGGCAGGAAAAATGAGAAAGCAGAACACAACCCGGAGAAACTCGGTGCAGTCAGAATCCCTCCTGTCTCCAGTGGGTCAGTGACCCATGTTCTCCTGCTTGGGCCTGAGAATTCTGGAAGCAGCTCTGCTCTGGAGGCAGGGCCGAAGAAAGAGGATGGCGATGCCTCCTCCTCATGTCCTTCGAGGGCCGAGTATAATGTAATGAAAAGGAAGAATAAAGGACTTTGGAATAAATGAGACCTGGATTCAAATTCTAGTCCAGCTAGATAATACTGGGCAAATCAATTCTCTGAGTCTCAGTTTTTCTCACCTATCAAATAGGGACACTAACCTCTAATTCCCAGCCCAGTACCTGGCATACAGCAGGTGTTTAATACAGGGTGACTTCTGCCTGCCACCTTATCCTACTTCCACCCCTTTGATAGAACAAGTGTTCTGGTCTGAAGCTGGCAGTGGCAGGTTGGCCAATACCCAGGGATTCTAAGACAGGGTCACACCGGATGACCTGGATAATTCATCCAGCCTGGCTCCAGGCACTCCTCTATTCATCTCTTCAACAAACGTGTACACACCTACTTTGTGCCCAGCTGCATGCTGGCTCCTGATGAGGATACAAGACAGAGGTTCTTGCTTTCCAGAACCTGAGCCAAGCAGGGTTTTCTCTTTTCTCTTTATACACATACACACATATGTATTTGTTTATTACTTCTTTTCACAAATAATTACATTTTAAGATAAACTCATACTGCTAAGTATACAATAATTCCATTTTTAGGAATTGCTATATAATTCTACATGGCACATCCACCAGATTTTTCCCTCTCTGCTGGTACCCACTCAGGCAGCCTCCAGGTCCCAGCCACCAAAAGCGATGCTCAAAGAACACCGTCTTACATGTGCCCTTTTGGATGGGTGTATTTCTCTGGGGCATGTACTTGCAGTGGGATCCCTGGGTTTTAGGGTTTATGTTACTTGGTTTGATGCCACTGTGCCAGGGTCCTCTCCAGGACAGCTGCTCCATCTACTCTCCTGCCAGCAGGACAGGGTTGTTCCTGCGTACTGCTCTCCCAGCCAACAATCTTGCCAGCTTCCTACTGACTGCAAGCCCAATAGGTCTAAAGGGATCTCATATTATTGTCTTGGCTTGCATCTCTGATTAGCAACGATTTTGAGCTACCTGTTACATGCCTGTTACATTTTGGGGTTTTCCTTTTCTGTACAATGCAGGACTTTCTTTTAAGAGGAGGACTGCTGGGAAAAAGGGCTTTTCCAAACTTGCTATTCTGTCAATGACCAGAGCCGAAAGAGCACATGGCAGTCAGGCAGCCTGGGCTCTGGTCAGGGCTGCCACCTCCTACTCTAACACACTACGGAAGGTACCTCATCCTGAGCTTCAGCCTCCTCATGAGTCCCCGCGGGTTTCAGGAGGGGCCCGGAAACCTGAAGGAAAGGATGTCACCAACCTGAAGGATCACTTCTAGGAGGCAAATCTCTTTTGAGCCCTGCCCAGCATCCCCACTGAGCACCATTCTTTGCAGCCTCCTGGGGCTCAGGTGTAACAGAAAAAGCAATGACCCTGCAGTCCAAGGGCTGGAGTTCAGATTCGTGCTCTGTCACTTACTAGCTGTGACACGGGGGATATTAATCTCTATTGTGCGAGGTGGTTGTAAGGATTAAAAGCGATACTACAGGGTAGCACTCCATAAGGAGTGATGGCACTTGTTAAATCAAGGACGGACCAGAACCAACATTAAAAAGCACGACAAGAGAACCCAACTACAAACAACTTTTCCTCCTTCAGAGCTGGGTGGGGCCCCTCCCCCACCTCCCTTCGGTGCAGAGCAGCCCTCAAAGTTAGCATTTCACACACACAGGTCTCCTCCATTTCATTTTGTTGCTTTGCAAGTGAATGCCCAGTGGGCAGTCATTTCAAAGTCGCGGGCCAGCTGGGCGTGCGGGTGACTGCCTGCTGAGAGTGGCTGAAAGGGCCTCTGAGGCCTGAGAAAGCCACCCCTGCTCTCCCCTGTGATTTTCACCGATGGACAAAATGCGGCAAGTGAATTAATCTCTTTTAAAAAGAGCAATGCTTGTGACAGAGCATGGTGTCTCCGAAAAGGTTAGGATTCCATCATCCCTGAGATGATGAGTGGAGTGCTTAATGTGGGTTGCCACTCAGGGCAGAGCAGCCTGTGTCTGGGGGCTGGGCACCACAGGCCTTTCTGGGCTCCCTCCAGACTTGTGGAAGGCCCTTCCCTAATGAACTAGGTCTCCTGCTTGGCAGGGCAGTAGTGGGTGACACTAATAGGGGGTGGTCCAGGGCAGCGGACAGGGAGGAGGCCACACCAGCAGTCAGGAGTTGAACCCTAGACCTTGCACAGATCTCAGGCAGTAGTGGGGGGCAGGGGAAGAAGCACGATGGATTTGGTCCACATGCAGGCTCCAGCACTAACTGGGTGGGTAGGAATGGATCAATGAATGACCTAGCCTCTCTGAACTTCACTTGGTCCCCTCATCTGAATGACAACTCCTGCTCTCTGAGCCTGTTTCCACACCTGTTAAAAAATGGAGAGGATCCCAGCAGCCCTTCTCTATAGGTCACAGGGGGGTACCATGAACAAACAATGAGACAAAATATGTAAAAATACTCGACACGCAATAAAGCACTGGTCAAACGGAAGAGCCTGTGCTGTTACCATTTTTCAATTAGTACCTACCCCATTTTAAGGAAGTAACAGAGTAAACTAGGATATGTGAAAGGTGTACACAGAACTTGGACCACAAGTGCTCAAAATCTTCTGTGGATTGATAAATAAACAGTCTCAAATCCCCAGGCAAGGGCAGTGGTAGAATAAGGGTACCGTAGACCAAGACCTGAAGATTTCTATAGGAGACTACCAAATCAAGGGGAAGAACAAAGCTGCTCTGATCAGGGATCCAGGAGAGTTCTGAAGGCTGGGGACCAAACACAAAACAGTTAATGGAAAAGACGATGAGTGTCAAACTTCCCCTTCCTGCTGTGAGTGCTTCTGTACTCTTCTAAATTTTATTGTTGTTCTTTGTAACAATGCACATACTATTGCTCTTTTTTTTAAGCAAAACTTTCTTAGGGGGGAAAAAAACCCTTACCCTTTCTTTCTCCAAGAAGCCTGTGCTAATCTATATCAACACTTACCAGTGTCCTCGTGTCCCGCCCCACCCCAGTTAGCGTGTGCTGGCACCATGGCCACACACCGGCTGAATGAGCATGTCCACAGCACTTCCCTACACGCTCTCACCAATACCTCTGTCTTGTGTTGAAAGTTACCTGTTTTATACTGGTGGGCCTGTCTTTTTCAAGGAACTTAAGGTCCTGTGTATATGTTAAAGTGTGGGTGTAGCTTCTCAGGCTCAGGGCTGGGGACACTTAAGATGTAGGCCTGGGGCTGGAGGCCATGGATTCTAGTCACGGCTCTCTCAGTAACTAGTTGTGTGTTCCTGATCTGCCTGTCTGGGCCTCACTTTTCTCTGTGGTAAAATAACAGAACTGATTTAATGATTTCTCAAGTCCCTGCCAGTCCTAAAATCTTTGGATTCTAAATATGTATAACGTCAAAATTTGAGATGTGGATTTCTAACAGGCACAGGCATTAGCAAAACTTCCAAGAGAAAGGACAACTCCTTGGGCTGCTGTCTGTAGGAGGGAGAGAATCCCAGACAGGGATATGGGGCTGTTTTGAGTTATTCTGGCTAACCAGCTCTTCCACTCAGGGGAGGGAGGTACCACTTGATTTTTCTTCCTCTTTCTTTATGACCAATCAATACAAAGCGGCCACTGAACTTCAGTCGTGCATTGTTCCAACTGATTTCCGGATCCTTCGCATTAACCGGCTCTCAGCTGCAGCTGGGGAGGGGGCTGAAGGGTGGGGAGCCCGGGCCCACCTGCATGAGAGGCCTGGAAGCAGTGAGCCATGCAGACTCAATCATGATCACTATCTGGGCAACAGGGCTCTGGCTGGAGCCTCGCAGAAGGTCCTGTTTACAGTAATAACAGCACCAGGCCAGGCTGGCTGAGCAGAAGCAAGGCGCCTCGGGCTAGAATCCACACACAGCCTCCATCTGCGCCTTATCTACCCACTCAGCCTGGGCTGAGAGGGGCAGGGCAAGGAGGGAAGAAGGCTGCTGTCAGAACCCAGCTTGGGCCCGCGGACTTCAGGCAGGCTCCTGGTGCTCTAACGCCACAAACACAAGGCCTCTCCGGCATCTTCTGCATTTGCTACTTGAACTAAGCCTTCTCCTTCAAGGCCCCTCTTGGGACTCTTCCTCTAGGAAGCTCTCCAGATGCTCTCCCTACCAGGAAGATGGCCCACTCTAACACTGCAAATACCCAAACTACTCCAAAGGGAAGCAGGCGAGCAGTGAGGGAGAAGAGAGGCATTTATGCAGCCTGCAAGCTTCATAACTAGTTATTTCCTACCATATAAGGTTTTAGATTTCTAGATGTAAAGAACGATCTGCAGAGATCTATCAGTCCAATACTTCCTTTTATACATGCAAACATGGAGGTTCACAAAGCATCAGCTTTTGACTAGACTAATTTGGATATGAGCTTATATCTGTCCCTTCCAGGCTGTGTGACTGTGGCAGGTTATGTTAACCTCTCTGAACTTCAGTCACCTTACCTTATCAGCCTGCCAGACCTATCTAACAAGGGTGCTGAGCTTGACCAAAAGAAATAACGTATGCAAAGCACTTACGTTTTGCAAATGTCAGTTGTCATTACCGCAAATGTTCTATTTGTTCAAACGCATACAGAGGAGGAGCGATATCAGGCCCTCACTGAACAGTGCTGGATTAAACAGCATGAAGTCCAGTGCCGGGTGACCATTCTTTGTCCCATTTCTCACAGTTTCTAGCAGGAACTTGACACACATTAAAGTGCAGAGATTATTTTTTTAAACTTCATTTTGAAATGATTTCAAGCTTCCAGAGCAGTTACAAAAATAGCACAAAAAACCTCAGATCTGTCCTTCGCTCAGATTCTCATTACATTTTGCCTCCTGTGTTTAACCACTCCTTTTCTCTATTTTTTCCTGGACCATGTGAGAGTTAGTTTCAGACATTATGCCCTTTTACTCCCAAATACTTCAGCACATATTTCCTAGTATGAGGCTATTCTCTTACATAACCACTAACCAACAATGATCAAATTTGGGACACTTAACATTGATAAAATATTTTTATCTAATAATCAAATTTTGTCAACTACCCCAATATTATCCTTTATAGCAATTTCCCCCGTAAACCAGATATAAGCCAGGATCGATATTAGAATCAGGCATTGCCTATGTCTTCAGTTTCCTTTCACCTAGAATGAAATAGTTGCTCAGCCTTTCCTTGATTTTCATAATTCTAACACTTTTGCAGAGTAAGGCTAGTTTGTTTGTAGAATGTCCTTCAGTTTGGATAACGATTTTTTGAGGAACCCATTTCCTGTTATTCACCCACTCATTCCACAAACTTTTCATGACACCATGGTTATTACGGGACTCTGAGCAGGATGAGTTTCAGTGTCCCTGCCTTCAAGGCACTTACTGTTCAGCTCCATACCTGGCAAACAGCTAAAATATAAGCGAGGACCCTGGAGAATGTACCATTTGAGTGCAGGTCAGAGCAACAAAACCAAAGGAACAGCTTCCTGGAGGCAGAGGCATGAGCTGTGCCAGAAAGGACAGGCAGAAACACTGATTCCCCTAATGACCTCCCAGGATCCTCCTGAGGAAACACCTCTCTTTCCCCAAGCAGTGTGTGCGATAAAACATGAAAAGCAACAATACAAGGCTAGAAAGGGGAGGGGGTGGCCCAGGGCACCCTCATCTGGGTACCACTGCCCAGGGCTATATGCTATGTCCCAGTCAGCAGCTGCCCTGGTAACTTGGTGACAAGGAAAGCCCTGTCTAGGCAGCTTAAGTGCGGGGAAGGGCCATGGGCGCCACCTACTGGCACCACAGCAGGACTCTAGGCTGCTAGGGAGGGCAGCTGGGCAGCTGGCTGGGTTGCCAGAAAGCTTGTCACATGTGGTACGGCAGAGAGACACAGAAATGGCTCAAACTTCTCAAATAGGGTTGGCACTTGAGCCACCACTGCCAAGGTCCAGAACCCCATGAGCTTTTCGGTAAAGACTGGACTGTGCAAAGCCATTCAAAATACCTGGCCCCCTAGATAGCTGGGGACAAACATCGGGTTCATTCCAGCAACAAAACTTAAGTAGCATCTTCAAGCCGGGCTTGTGCTGGGCACTAAGGGTACAGAGATGAAACAGACATGGACCTTGCCCACAAGGAGCTCCCAGTCTGAACTGGGGTTGGGGAAATCGGACAAGCACACTAATAAGCGCTTTAAGTATCACGGTGCTCTGAGAGCTCTTTGTATAGAGTCAGCGAGCACACGGCATACTTGGCTCTTTGTGTGGTAGAGAGCTCTTGAATGGTGGAGTCAAAAGGACTCACACTTCTTGAGCAGCCTACTACCTATCGGCACCTGCCATTTATGATCCCATCTGATCTTGTGACTAGTTAAGGACTTGCCTAAGACGACTGGCCAGTAAGTGGCAGCTTGGGACTGGGACCCATGCTCTCCCTGCTGAATCACACACACTGCCTTCCAGGGCACACATCCCGTTTTTTCCCTTCTTTCCCACATTTAGCCTGGGGCCAGCACACTACAGGAATCCGATGGAACTAATCAACTGACAAAAAATGAAGGAAAAGCCTTAAGTGGAAGGGAAGGATCTGAGGGATGGAGATACTCTTTGATTAGTTCTGCTTTCTAGAACCTTCTCCCCGGAAGAGACCCTCTTCTCCTAGACTCAAAATGAGATAGGCCCAATCCATCCCTTCTTCTTCACAGTAGTCTCCACACTAGCTCCACAACTTTCATACTTACATGGCAGTATGATGCTTTAAAGTGGTCTTGCCTTCAGGTTAAAACAAACTTGGCAAACGAATCCAATCAAAAGGTTAAAGAAGTACAGGAAGTCCTGGTTCTCAGCAGGCTGGGCTGACTGCAAACTTAACAGAATCTAGGAGTATCATGCAGCTGCCAAAACAGCTAGGTGCAAATTCAAGCCATATTAATAGAAGCATAAAATCTGTAACAAAGGGGATGACTGTCCTGCTCCTCACAATTGTGGTCATGACTAGGATGGGGAGAAGACCTGAAAGCACAGTTTAGGGAACTGAGGCTTATTCAGCTTGGAGTTCCATCTCCTAATATTTAAAGGTCTGGAACAGGAAAAGGAAGCTGTGTAGTCCTAGAGGAAGAACAGGGGCTAAAAGGGGCAGCTGCAGAGGAAGCTAGCGCATAATGACAGCCCACCACGTGTCAAGTGCTGGGCCAGTGCTTTTACACATACCGCTTCAGAATTCATCACAAGATAAAATGTTTTTCTAATTACAAAGTGCCTTTGCTTACATTACTCCAAATGTCCAGAAAGTCTTTGTACTAAGCTCCCTGTATCCAACTACTACCCAACTCCAGGCCCAGATTAAACACCACCTTGTCTAGGAAGCCTTAACTTTTCTTATATACTAATTACAATTCTCTTACCAGACTGCAAGTTCTTGAAAGGCAAAGGTCATCATGATACATGTTTATACTCCTCCTCAATGCCAAATGGGGCATAATGCTTATAATAATGGACCTTAAGAATAAATGCCAAAAAAAAAAAACAATAAATAAATGCCAAAGAAGATACACAAATGGCAAGTACATGAAAAGATGCTCAATGGATGGACCATTAGCCATCAGGGAAATGCAAATCAAAACTACAATGAGATATCACTTCACACATACTAGGATGGCTGTAATAAAAAAGACAGGTAACAAGAAGTATTGGCAAAGACTAGAGAAATCAGAACCCTTATTCATTGCTGGTAAGAATGTAAAATGGTGCAGCCACTTTGGAAAACAGTCTGGCAGCTCCTCAAAATGTTAAACATAGAGTTACCATATGATCCAGCAGTTCCATTCCTACAAATCTACCCAACAGACATGAAAACATACATTCACATAAAAACTTGTTCATGAATGTTCAGAGCAAAATTATTCACATTAGCCAAAAAGTAAAAATATAAACGCCCATCAACTGATGAAAGGATAAATAAAATGTGATATATCTATACATGGAATATTATTCAGCCATAAAAAGGAACGAAGTACTAATACATGCTACCACATGGATGAATCAAGAACACATAATGCTAAGTGAAAGAAGCCAGCCACAAAAGACCACACCGTCTGATTCCATTTATATGAAATGTCCAGATAGGCAAATCCAGAGAGACAGAAAGTAGATTAGTAGTTTCCAGGGTCTGGGGGGAAGGGAGAACAGGGAGTGACTGCTAATGGGACTAGGGTCTTTCTCGGGGTGAGAGACTGATGAAAATGTTCTAGAATGAGATAATGGTGATCATCACACAATTTTATAAATACACCAAAAACCACTGTACTCTTTAAAAGGGTGAATTTTGTGGTATGTGAATTATATCTCAGAAAAATAAAAGAATAAAAGAATGAATGAATGCATGTTCAATCAGAGTCTGCTTATCCTTCAGGACGCAGAGAGGGCCTCAGACCTAGAGAAGCTCCACTGAGGACTGGATGCTGCCCAGCAAAAACCTCTTTGAGGGGGAAAAAAAGAAAACCTGAATAGGGACTTGGCGACTGAAGAGGCAGTGAGTCCAGAGACCAAAGTGCCTTGGATCCTGTCTACCGTGCAGGTGCCGTAACTAAGTGTCACCTGCCCTGGAAAGGATCCTGCCCTGCCTGCTGGACTCTGAACCCCGGGGAATTCAGAAGCCTCCCCCAATTGTTCGTGCTTTACATCCAGCCCCTGCTCACTATCCATCTGTAAAAGCTGGTCAAACACACAGACTTCATGGGAGGCCTGGGTGCTATCCCCCCCAAACAAAAGGGCATTGAGATGGAAGCCTCGGCTCAGCCTCAGAGAGGAGTCTTAGGCAGCCTTCCTGGGCCTCCCATCCACATGAATGGAGGGCCCCGAGCCCAGCCAGCCTGCCCAGCTGCTGTACCCTCCTGCTGGGCAGCCTCTGGAGAATAAACACGGTTTCATTCGACCCATCAATCAACCAGCTGGACTCTATCTGTACCGTGTGCCTTCTGAGTGTCCAGCCAGCCTTGTGTGACTAGGTAGGGTAGAGGCAGGAGGAAGTGCCATCCACCTTGCGGGGACAGCACAGCCTGGGTGAGGAGACACGGGCATGAGAGACACGGAGGCGAAAACCCAACGTGATACTGTACAGCAGAGACTTTAAGGCCGTGGGAATGTGATATGAAAGCTCACTGCGGGCTAGAACAAGTAGTGAACTGGAGTGAGAAAAGCATAAATCATAGCTTTGGGTCTCAGCTTAAATCATAGCTCCACTATTTACTAGCTGTGAGGTAATAAGCAGGAAATCTAAGCCTCAAGTTTTCTCATCTGGAAAATGGATATAACACAATCTGTTCTGCAATACTAGAGCAAGAAAGGAAGACAATACACATACCGTATCTAGTACTCTGCTTCACGCAGAATGGATATTTAATAAATGACAGCTATTATTACCAGTGAGGGAGAGCCTTCTGGAAGAGGAAGAGCTTCAGGTGGGCAAACAACATCCACCTAGATAGAAGGATGGAGGTAGAACTGAAAGCACTGCAAATGCTTCCAGGTAGAAGGAGAAAGCTGCATGTTTGGGACAGTGAGAAGCCAAGTCTGACTAGAATGGGGTTCTTGGGATGGATGGGAAGGCCAGGCTTGACCGGTGGCTGTGCAGGGCAGGGGGAGAGGGGGTGCCAGTGAAGAGCAGAGGGAAGGACAGAAGGTTCTTCAGGAATCTTGTAGATTCCCAAAAAGGCAGACAGAAGTGGTTCTCCCTCTAGCTGGAAAACACTTCCTGAACAGGAAAAGGGAGCGTGGAAGAGTGCTGAGGAAACTGTGACCCCAGCAAGCCTCTCTCTGCCTCAGGCCTCTTCATCTGTAAAATGAAGTGGTATGCCACTTCCAAGTGGGCGACTTTGGGCAAATTACTCAAGTATTCTGCATTTCTGTTTCACCGTCTGTGAAATGGGGCTATTATTACTTGCACAATTGTGAGAATTTAGTGATTAAAGCCTCACATAGGGGCGCCTGGGTGGCACAGCGGTTAAGCGTCTCCCTTCGGCTCAGGGCGTGATCCCGGCGTTGTGGGATCGAGCCCCACATCAGGCTCCTCTGCTATGAGCCTGCTTCTTCCTCTCCAACTCCCCCTGCTTGTGTTCCCTCTCTTGCTGGCTGTCTCCATCTCTGTCAAATAAATAAATAAAATCTTTAAAAAAAAAAAAAAAAGCCTCACATAATACCTACCTCAAAAAAGGTATTCAATAAACATCAGCCACTATCAGTAATATTTAACAATGTCATTAAGGTATTATTTTATAATATTTTATAGTACATGTACCAGTATATATAAAAATTATATGCATGAAAAATTATGCCATTAAAAAGTAGTATCCTATAAAAAGTAAATAAAATTCTGAATATATGTAAGCTCTAAAAAGAGGAGTAAAACTAAGCATGACAGCCTGTGTGTGTTTTTGCCCCACTTACTATTCATTTACCTTGGGTTCATCAGTCTCAGAGGTCTCTGAATGCTCACACTAAAAGCATAAGAAACATGTACGGGGTAACAACTGAATATTCAGAAAATTCCATCCATTACCTTAACTTATTTTTCTAGCGATAGGGCAGTGTAATTAACAACACGCAGTAACAAAACTTACTATATACAGAGCATTCAGTATGCGCTAAGCATATAGCACTGAGCAGTTTCACTCATTTAATTTTCTCATTTACAACTCACAGCAAAGGTGTGAGGTAGTCAATCATCATCTCACTTCGCAGAGGAAGAATCTAAGACTAGAAGAGGTCAGGCAAACTTTCCCAAGGTCACAGAGATGACAAATGGCACAGCTGGAATTCAACACTTGCTTTCTCAGACGCACAGCTGGGAATCAAACCTTGCTTTCTCAGACTCCAAAGTCCTTAACACGGGGATTCCTGCCAATGATATGAGAGCCTCTAACAGACCCACTGACTGAGTCGGAGGGAAGAACCACTTGTTGCTTCAGGAGGAGTCTGGACCTGGGACTCCTGCTCAGAAGGGAGGAGAGGGAAGAAACTAGGATGTAAAAAAACCTCAAAGTTCAAAAGTGAGATTCAAAAAAAAAAGTGAGATTTTCTGAGAAAGCTTTCAAACAGCACAGGGACAGAGCAGGAACGGTGAGGCAAGAAGCTACAGTGAGTATCATAAGCCCAGTGACACATTTAGCTTGACTACTTTCAGTATTCTTGGATTTCTCTCCCTCAGTTTCCAGGAAAATTCCTTGGGAAAAAATCCAACTGGTTCTAGCCATGCTGATAGGATTTGTGTTATGGTCGTGATTGAGCTGGGATTTTCAAGAAGCAGCACTTGGGCCACAGCAACAGTGCTGGGGAGACAGCGCCTGACAGCTGTCCCTGCTGTGGGACCCTGGGGGACTGCAGCTTTGTGACCTACCCTGCCTCAGTGGCTGGATCAGTGCCGCAGAAGATCCTGGCACACACAAGCTGGTAACACTCAGCTGGTTCCTGATGTTTCTCAGCCATCAGAAAGGTTGTTGATCACATCAACCCAACAACCCCACCACCACCACCAAATCAGTTACCAATGCTGTTAGAATAAAGACAAAGCTCCTCACTATGGCCGCTAATGTTTATTCTAGCGCGCGTGTGCGCGCACGCGCACACACACACACACACACACACCCGTGCTGCAGGCCCCTACCCTTTTCAGTCCTTCACACACTTGTCATCATTCCTCCTTCCACTGGATCTTTGTAAATAAAACTTCCTTCTGCCAGGAAAGCTCTTCGGCCCTTCACTAGGTTAACTCCTCACCAGAGCCCAAGCTTCCTCTGGGAAGCTTTCCCTGACCAGAAGAAATCCACTAGAGGCTCTAGGATTCTCTACCCTCCCTTGCAGCATCTGTCACAGCTGTAATTTCTTTCTTTCTTTTTCTTTCTTTTCTTTCTTTCTTTCTTTCTTTCTTTCTTTCTTTCTTTCTTTCTATAATTTTACATTTGCACAATCAACATCTGAGTAGGCCTTAAGCTCTGTGAGGTGATGCCTGTAAGTATTTTGGCTTACCACCAATCCATCAGGGCCTAGCAAAGTGCCAGCACATAGTAGACACTATTCGTTGAATGAATAAAAGAGGTAATTCTCTATTTTTACATTATTTTTTTAAGGGAGGTCAGTTCTCTGTTTATAGGCTTATTAAAACTGTAAATAACTATTAATATTTGCCTAACTCTTTACCACTTACAAAACATTTACACAATATTCAGTAAGTACTTGTTAACTACCTACATGAACAATGACGAACAGCAGCAATGGTCGGCCATCTATAAAACTCACAGTTTCATAGGCCACACAGCCAAGAAGCAGTAGGGCCAACACTAGAGGCTCCATCCCAGGGCTGGGCTCCCTTTCAGGGACATCCTTCCTCCCTACAAGCCACCCCCATAGCCTCAGCTGTTCTCTGCTTCTGCACTTGGCCAACCACCTGACTCTGCTGGGCTTCTGTGCCGTTGACTGGCTGCTTCCACAACTCACTAACCTATGAAGTTCAGAAAAAGCTGCCAATCTAGTCTTCCCCAATTACCTTCCATCACCGGGGAGCAAGAAAGCAGAGACCCAATCACACACCTCTGCAGAACTGCTTGCCTGGTGTTTCAGCGTGTGATCTGGACCTTTCCAAAGGGACTAAACACTGGGAAGTGTTAGCAGAGCTAAACACTGGGAACTGTATCTCAAAGTTCTCAGGGGGACCACCATTAACATGATTTGGAAACTAAGACTCAAAGAGGGAAGTTCTATGACTTATTAAGGGTCCCAGAGCCAGTCCGAAGTGGAACCCAGATCTGCTCATTCTAAAAATCTTGCATTCTTTCCGTAACATTATACCGCCTTCCAACATCCCAGTATTCAAAAAGCCCGTGGGTGTTACGCCCTAGCATTCAAAATCCAGTGTGATGATCTTAAGGAACTCTCACAACAAGCATCAAATTAGAAGAGTGATGCCAGTTAGGCCTTGACCTTTGGTCTAGAATAAAACTTTTGTTTCAATCTACTGTAAACCACAAGGACATTTAAATATTTACTGGTTAAGAAAGCTGGATGTTTGGTTGCTCTAATGCCATCATTAATATCTTCCCATCCAGCCAAAATGATATAACAATCAATAAACAGACAGCCTCTCTGAGGACCTGAGACAGCCAAATGTATTTACCAGCCAGGGTTTTTGTTAATTAGATAAAATCCCTGGATCAATGTGCAGAACATTTACCTATGCTGTAGCTGAGCACATTCTGGACACCTTAGTTCTAGCATAGGGACAGCAAGTGCCTCAAGCCCCAAGCTGGGGCATCCAGGGACAAGAACCAAACCAAGCAATCAACGTAAAACCAGAACAAATGTGTTTAACTCTCAACAAAATCTAACGCTTTCTTCTTTCCTGAACTATAAACCGAATCAGACTTTTTTCCAAAGGCATCTAGTAAACAGATCTGAGATGGTATTAATTCCTTGATTTTGTAAAACCATGAAACCAGAAATCAAAACAAGATAACAAAACAATCTCTAGGGGAGCCGGGGTGGCTCAGTCAGTTAAGCATCTGCCTTCCGCTCAGGTCATGATCCCAGGGTCCTGGGATGGAGTCCTGCATCGGGTTCCCTGCTCCACAGGAAGCCTGCGTCTCCTGCCTGCTGCTCCCTCTGCCTGACCGTATCTGCTTCTGCATGCTCTCTCTCTGTGTCAAATCAATCAATCAATCAATCTTAAAAACAACCCAACAGGGGCGCCCGGGTGGCACAGCGGTTAAGCGTCTGCCTTCGGCTCAGGGCGTGATCCCAGCTTTATGGGATCGAGCCCCCACAACAGGCTCCTCCGCTATGAGCCTGCTTCTTCATCTCCCACTCTCCCTGCTGTGTTCCTTCTCTCGCTGGCTGTCTCTATCTCTGTTGAATAAATAAATAAAATCTTTAAAAAATAAAAAATAAAAAAATAAAAATAAAAACAACCCAACAATCTCTAGTGCTCATTGAGATTCTTTTTTGAGAGGCAACATGGTATATACAGCAGCAATAGTCAGAATGACGCATACATTCAACTGCCTAGTTGACATCTTCACTTGAGTATCTCACTAGCATGTTAAATTTAGCATGTTTAAAACTGAGTTCATAATCTTTTCCCCCAACCCAGTTCTCCTCTAGCACTTTCATCTCAGTGAATAGCATCTACACAGCTGAAATCCATTCTTAACACCTTCTTCTCCCTAATCAGTGATATCCAATTCTGTTCATTCATTCAACATTCATTTATTAGTATGTACAACGTATCAGGCACCCATACTGCTCTAACCACCACCAAGTCCTGTCTAGCTTACTTCCTCCATCTCTGCTGACATCTTATTCCAAGACATCACCTGCCATCAACCTCTCTTCTAGACTATTCCAATCGCTTTCAAACAGTCTCCCTGCATCCACCATGGCTCTCTATCAATCTATTCTCCATGGAGAAACTAGACAGATTTTTCTACAATTACAGATCTAGATCATGTATGTCACCAGGTCTCTCTCTCTCTCACACACACACACACAAGCGTGTGCACGAGCACACAGGCTTAAAATTCTTCAGTGGTTGCTCAGCGATCTTAGGAAAAATAAAAATCACCACCATGGCCTACAGACCCAGTGCAGTCTGGTCCTTGCTTAACTCTCCAGCTTCAGCTCGTGTCACTGTGCCCTTGCTCTCTAGAGTCTGGTCAGATTGACCTTCTCTCAGTTGCTTGATTTCTTCACATCTGTTCTTGACTTAGGGCCTTCCGCCTACTGTTCCCTCCAGCTGAATGTAATTTCACCTTTCTCTTCATCCTTCAGAGCTCACTTCACTCTCATGTACTCCAATGCTTTCCCCTACTGATACATACCCTCTCCTCCACCCCTCCTAGATCCAAGGTTAGATTCCCAAGTGCCTTGTACTTCCCTTTTTAAACAAGTTTGAAGATATAATTAACATACCATATAATCCACCCATTAAAAGTGTACAACTCTCGTTTTTAGTATATTCAGAGTTGTACAATCTTGACTACTAACTCCAGAACAGTTTCATCATTCCCAAAAGAAACTCTGGGCCCATTAGCAGTCACGTCCTATTCCCTCCCAACACCAACCTCTCCAGTCCTTGGCAATAACTGACTAATCTATTTTCTGTCTCTATGGATTTGTCTATTCTGGATACTTTATATAAATTGAATCATATGATATGTGGTTTTTTGTCTGACTTCTTTCAGTATGCATAATGCTTTCAAGGTTCACCGATGTTGTAGCAAATAGCAATACTTCATTCCTTTGTACTGATGAATAATCTTCTGTTCTGTAGCTGTATCATATTTTTATTTATCCATTCAACCACTTATGAACTTTGGGGTTGTCTTCCTCTTTGGGGTATTAAGAATAACAATGCTATGAACATTCATGTTCATGTCTTCTTTTCTCTGGGTTATGTACCTAGGAGTAGACGTGCTGGGTCATAGGTAACTCTATGTTTAACATACTGAGGAAATGCCAACCCTTTTCCAAAGTAGTTCCACCATTTCACATCCCCAACAGCAATATGTGAGGGTTCCAATTTCTCCACATCCGACAAACGCTTGCTATTATCTTTCTGCTTACAACCATCCTGATAGGTGTGAAGTGGTATCTCTCCGTGGTTTTAGCATTTCCCCACTGACTACTGATGTTAAGCATCTTTACGTGCATACTGAGTATCATGTATGCTTATTTGAATACCTTCCTTAGACAAATATCTCTTCAGATTCCTTGTCCATTTTTAAATTCAGTTATCTTTTTATTGATCAGTTGAAGAGTTCTTTATATATTATTCTGGGTACAAATCTCTCATCAAATATATGATTTGCAAATATGTTCTCCCACTCTGTGGGAGAGTCTTTTTCACTTTCTTGAAGGTGTCCTTTGAACATAAAGTTTTCAGTTTTGATGAAGTCCAATTTATCTTTTTCCCTGTTTTCTTGTGCTTCTGATGCTATATCTAAGATGGCTTTGCCTAACCCAAGATCACAAAGATTTACTCCTGTTTCAAGCGTTTTACAATTTTAGCTCTTAATTTAGGTCTATATTGCATTTTGAGATAATTTTGGTGTATGAGTGAGGTAGGGCTCCAACGGCATTATTTACACGTGGATATCCAGTTGTCCCAGCACCATTTGTTGGAAAGACAAGCTACACTTCATTTTGAACTACAAAGTTTTGTCTGCATAATTAGTCACTGGCTCCCAATTAGACTGTAAGTACCAAGAGGGCAGGGACTGTGTCAATCTTGTTCACCACTGCATTTCCAGCATTCAGCCCAATGCCTAGCTCCTAATAAGCACTCACAGACCTTGGTCAAATGAAGTATTATTTCTGTCATTAATAAATACTCAACTTTATGGGTTATAGGTATTATCTCCATGATATCTAAGCTCATAGAAGTCAGGCAACATATAACATGTGCCTTAGTTTTGCTGGTTCTCAGTTTTGACTCACGTGCCCCATCCTCCCTTAGGAAGGGAGTTAGTGAGCAGCTCCAGGACAGGGATTGCTTCTCCTTCTTCATGGTGTTGCCACCAACACGAATTCAGCTCAGGGCTAGGCACAGAAGACAGTCTGGACAGATGAATGACTGAGGGACAAATGGACAAGGCCCTCCATGGCCAGGTCCCTCCCTCTCTCCAGTTCCTCCTGACCTCAAACTGTGATCAAGCAACACCAAACAATATATAATTCCCCCTCCATACCATACATACCCTAGGCTGTTTCTTGCCTCAGTGCTACCACTCATGCGGCCCCCTTTGCCTGGAATGCCTTCTCCTTCTCCTGTTTCCTAAGCCCTACTAATATTTAAAGCCATTTCCTCTAGGATGCTTTCTCTGGTCCCACAGTCTTCCCCAGTCTCCTGCATTAAGGGCAGGAATCATGCCTGGTCAGATGTACCCTGTGCCAAGCACAGGATGCAGCATGACAGGTGCTCTGTAAATTTTGTCCAATGACCAAATAAATCTTGGAAGGGGCAGGCAATCTGAGGTTCAAGATTGATATCACCAGGGTTCCTCCATTACAGAACGTTTGGGCTGAAGAACGGAGTTATGCACTCAGCAGAGAGGCCCAACTCCCTGCTGGGAGAAGGGAAATGAGTAGGGGTGTTGTCTTTCACTCAAGTTTGTTCTGAAGGAAATGTGATCTCCATCAGAAGAATAGGCGGCCTCACTTCTCCGAGCCCTGACAGCTCCTCACATGGCTCAGCCCAAGCCTGGACAGATGTGCCTTCAGTCTGCCCTATGCCCTAGGTTTCGGGTGAGTGGTTCCTGCATCCAGGAGCCAGACTTGGGCATGGGCTGAGCCCTGGAGTAGGGCCAGATGCTCATGATGCTGACAGGTGGGACAGGGGCCCCAGGACAGGACTTCCACTCCTGAGGAGTCAGACCTAAACACACTAACAAGGTTTAAGTGCCTTGGGGGAGGAGGAGGGAAATGGTTGCCACACAGGGAGAAAAGAGGAGAGAAGGAAGGGAAGAGGAAGGGACCCAGCCTTCCTCTAATACAGCCAATGGAAGTATGGAAATAAGACTCTGGACTGCCTGCTTCAAGTGTGCTGAAAAGTCAGTAAAAAGCAACTTTCCCCAAGTTCTGTTGTGCTGGGGAATAGAGTATGAGATGTGGGGAAACACACCTGTCCCTGCCTTGGGGAGGCACACAATCCAGTGGTTTAAGGTGAAGTCTAGCTCACAACCTTCTTAATATCAAGAACAGAATGTGGCGAGTGGCAGATCCTGCCCTGCCCCTCTAGCCAGGTGAGCTCACAACACACACAGTTAGCAAGCACCACATAAAGCAGGACAACAGTGCCCCCACATCAGAGTGACTGTCCAGAGCTGTTGGCTTGATCGTCTCATAAGGCTGTCTATAAGGATTCCTAATTTGGGCAGCAGTGAACCTTGCCGCTTTTCCTGTTCATGGACTGAGCGCCTCCCTAGTCCTGACAGCCCTAGTTCTCTCACCCAACCTCCAGCTTCTCTTCTAGAAAAGGATCATTCTCCTGCTGCAGGCCAGCATGGCCCTTTTCAGATGACTTTCAAACCCTCCTAGACCAGAAGGGAGATGCGGGGCAAAGGAAGGGGAGATCACAGCCAGGTGGAAGGAGTCAATGAAGGCTTCATAAGGGCTGTAGCACTTGAGCTGAGTCTGGAAGAATTTAAGCAGAGGATAATGAGCACTGAATATAGAGGGGTGGTCTGTGTAGAAGGCTCATACCCAGGACCTAGAAACTTCAGATTCCAGAGTGTCCTTAAAGAGGAGGACTTCCCCTCTGAGAAGAACCTCAGGCTGCTGCCCTTCACTATCCAGAGCTTTCCCAAGGCTCTAGGGCTAAGGAAGGTTGGGGGACATCAAGGCAGAGACACACGGAGCACACATCCTCAGAGACAGCAATGAGGAAAGAATGGTAAAGGACAGTATTATCCACCAGATGAGTTTTATTCCAAATACTGATATCGTAGACCGTACTGATCATATACTTGGTGACCTAACCACGTATAAAACGTTTAAGTAGTTTTTAAAAATTGAGAATGGGACTCTATCCTGCTATAGGCAGGTCTGTTGGGTGGAGCTAAAAACAGAATACACCGAAGAACCTAAGAGCAGCATGAAGCATCTATGCAGAGTCTAGAGCACAGAAAAGCTGAATAAAGACCCACTGTAGGAATTCAAAAGAACTGTTCTTCTAGCAAGAATGGTCAGGCTCTCCCCACTTCCACCTCTAGGCCTAGCTCTGTTAGCAGCAAAAACTGTAATTGATATGTTCCATGTCTGTTTCCTTGAGACCAGAGCCTGGGTCACCCTCCATCTCCAGTGCCCTCCAGCAGAGGCCTACCCACTCATTCACAAGCAGGAACTCTTTTGGGTGAGGAGGAGGGAAGGATGTCCTAATTCAGGCCTTTATCACCCCGAATTTGTCTTATTGAAACAGCCTCTCCCCACTTGTTTATTCTTCACTCTTCCGAATGATCCTAATTGGGTCATTCCCCTGCTCAAAAACCTTCCACGTCTCCCCACTGCTTCTAGGATAAGAATTCAAGACTCCCTACCACGGGAATTCGAAGCCATGCACACTGGCTTCTCTCAAACCACCTGCCCTCTTTCCCCATAACTTGCAGCGCGGCTCAAGCACCACCTCAGCAGCACCAACGTGACACTGGGCGCAGCAGCCAGCCAGCACCTCCTGTCACCTGCCTTTGCTCAGATTGTTCCCTACTCTCTGCTTCAGAGGCGTAGGGGGACACAGGAGGTAAGAAGAGGAGGGGTAAGACTGCCGTGCTGAAAGTCAGGCTCTGTGCCTTGCTCATCTGACTCCCTTACAAGGGGTGAAAGGAGACTCTGAGTCATCATGACCAAAAGAGATGAGACAACTGGAGGCAGGAGAAAAGCAGCTAGAGACTGGAGACACACACGAAAGGCCCTTACAAATGCTACCCACACAGGCAAGAAGGGATGTTCTGCATCACACACACCAGAAATTCAATCACTTTCTGCATTCTTTTGACAAGAATTAATTGCTAGTAGAAAAACGTGTATTTGAAAGAGCTAAAATAATCAACACTCAGGGGCTTAATGGAATAGGCTAAACAGCCTCCCCTGGGTGCTGGAAAAGTGGATTCACAGCATTGCTGCTTTGCAAATACACCACCTAAACTGGGCTGCCAGAGGAAAGCAGCAGCCTGGCGGTCCTCAGGAGGAGGGCTGACCAATCACTGACAGGCGATCTGAGGGTCAGCAAAGGCCTGAGAGGAGGGGGCACAGCCAGTTTTGCCCCCTCACTCCCTTCTACTGCAGCAGAAGGAAGGCAGGCTCAGCTGTTTCTGGGGAAATGAAGATATCAGGCACAGCTGGCAGTTATGAATGGCTCTTATAACAACGAGCTGACATCTGTGCTTGGTTTTTAAGATGCATCATCGCATGTTTATTAAACTATTGCTCCATCATATTTATTTGGCTACGAAACAACTCCCAGCCCATACTTCCAAAAGTGGTTTATTAAAAACTAAGCCTTGAACATTAATACTCAAAAGCACCCTTGAGAATCAATAATAATGCTGCAGATAAAATGAAAGGGAATCAAAGCAGTAAGTCTTGGTGGGGGCTGCAGCTGCCTTTCAACACTTCGTTATATGTTCAGGAGGAGCACCAAGAGCGTGGCCCTGGATGCAGGGGCAGCCACCCAAAACACAGGACTCCCTGTCTAAAATGGTGACATGGCAGCAGGGAAGGGGGGTAGCCTATGGCCACCTCACTTTATACAAAGGGCCAAAAAAGGCCAAGATGAGGCCCAGTGCAAGTCACTAGTTTCACCAAGAATAAAACCTCTACCCCTAACCAACTGCCCCATACTGAAGCCTTGTGTCGGCCCTGGTCTGAGCATTTATCCTGGACACAGACTGCCCAGACCTGAGTCCTGTCACTGCGCAAGAACAAACCTCAGATCCAACCTGCTAGTGGTCCTAAGGGGCCCAACTGAGCCAGGCAGGCTAGAAGAATGCAGTCAGCCCCTGAGCAGAAGCCCAGCATGTGCACCCCAGCCCTTCAGGAAGACCTTTCCAGGAGCACCTGGGTGGCTTAGTCGGTTGAACGTCTGCCTTCGGCTCGGGTCATGATCCTGGGGTCGAGCCCCACATCGGGCTCCCTGCACAGCAGGGAGCCTGCTTCTCCCTCTCCCTCTGCTGCTCCCCCTGCTTGTGTACTCTTTCTCTCTCTCTCTCCCTGTCAAATAAATTAATTTAATTTAATTTAAAAAAAGGAAAACCTTTTTAGCCCCAGAAGACCTGGCAGAAAGGCTTCTTCCAGCTCCTTCCCAAATCCCCAAACCTCTCCATGGGTGCCCATCTGTACCCCGTCCAGGCAACAAACAATAACACATCGCCAGTTCCACGAACATATAAGAACAAATTGGAAGATTCAATAAAGAACGCACAGGATGTGGAGGGGACTCTAAACCATGCCCTGCTAAGAACAAAACAGTGGAAGGATCCAGAGATGTTTGGGGTCAAGAAAAAGGGAGACACAGGGCTGACTCCCTAACTTAAAAAATCTAAGGGTTGACCTGGGCCAAGGGAGCCCAGGTGACTGCGACTATAGGGAAGTTACAGGATTCACTTCCCAGATGAGTGTGAGGATCTCCTCCAAAGCAGTCATCACTGGAGGAAGGGGTTCACCCAGCTCAGGCCCTCTTGTCGGGGAGAGCAAGTCCTGGGGATCGACACTCACCTGCTGACTTCTTGGACATTGTTGGCACGAGCAGCTTCCATCAGGGCGGCATCTGAAAAGAAAGGGGGCACTGGTCAGATCCCTGGCCAGGACCTACCCTCAGAGCTAGCTGCATGGAGGGCCCAATAAAACAATGGAAATGGAAGCACTTCAGAAACGTGGGCTTTGGGGTGCCTGGGTGGTACAGTCAGTTAATCGTCTGACTCTTGGTTTCGGCTAGAGTCCTGATTTCAGGGTCCTGAGATCGAGCCCCGTGTTGGGCTCCACGCTAAGTGTGGAGTTGGCCTGGGTTTTTCTCTCCCTCTCTCTCTGCCCCTCCCCCCTAAAATAAAAAAATAAATCAAAAAGAAAAAAAAAAGGAAAGAAACATGGGCTTTAACGAGGGAAATGATTCCAAGGTATATAAAGAGAAAGCTAATCATCTCCTGCTTATGTGGTAGCCGCTGTTAACCTGTCTTCCACATCCATTATAGAGCCCAAACACGTAACTCTTATCATACAGGTGACCCAGGCAAAATGCTAGCAACTATGTGCTACCTACGGCAAATGCGTGATACGTGAATCCCTTCACTCTTCATTAACTGGAAAGCTCGGACTAATATGTTTCACATGGCTGTCATTGTTATTAACCATTCCCCTACCTTGTCCCACTTTCTCCCCCAACTCTGATTTCTCAGCCTAGTTTTGAATCTCACGTCACAAGTCAGCAACCCTGCACAGAGGAGCAGGCAGGGGTGTGGGCTCCTCAGTTTAGAGCCTTGACCAGGAGTCAGGAGGCCCAACCATCTGCTCCCTACTCCCTAGGCTGCCCCTTTCCCTCTCAACTCCAGCTTCCGTGACTATAAAGTAGATGCAATAATCCTTGCCCTGGCAAGCCTCACAAGGATGCCAAGGAGATGAAATGATGATTGAAAAATCTGCCAACTCCTCGGTACCAAGCTCAGCAAAGGAAGACCCAAAGCAGAGGAGTTGCAATCCCTTAGCAATCACCTAGCAGAAAAGCAATGCTAAGCCAGGCCGGGCCTGAGCAGCCTGCAGGCTTTTGGCACCACCTTGTGGCCACAAAGAAAAACTGCGTGACTCAGGAAAACTAAATAGTAGAGGCAAGACTTTTTCAAAGAGTCACGGAGCCCTACGTGCCCAGCATGGTTCTGAGCTCCATTGTTGAACACTGCAGAGACTCATACCCAGCCGTGCCTCAGGGAGTTCTCAGTCCAGCCAAGAGACTCACCCAAAAAAACATGAGAGGAGACATTGCAGTAGGGTAGAAAGAGCAGGATATGGAGACAGACAGACCTGGGCTCCCACCCCAATTCTGCCACTTACTTGCTGTATGACCTGGCCAACTCATCTAACCTCCTGAGCCTCAGTTTCCTTATCTGTAGAGCAGGGATAAGAAAGCCACCTTGTCATGCATATGCAAACCAGATCTGTGGTTCAAACGTTAGTGTCTTCACCCCACTTGCCAGCCTAGACTCCAGGGAGAGGTCTTTCCTGGTTATCTTCCCCCATGGTTCTCCAAGCACACATCCAGGGATGCTTAGGCAGCCCTCAGTGGGAAGGGGAACAAAGCTTCCTCAGAGATCACTGTATGCACTCCTCCCTCACTCTGCAGAAAGAAGTCGGTTCTGCAAGGTCACAGGGGGAATGAAAAGGAGCTGAGAATCAGGGCCTCCTGGCTCCCACAAGGTACAGTTTCTACTGCACGGTACGGAGGGCCTGAGCTTGTAACTCCAAATCAGGGGACAGCATCGGCTAGAAAAGTCTGAAGGTTGGAAGTGATCATGGTTGTGGTCATTACTTACTTTAGAAAGTAGACAAAGTCCAGATTGGAGTCCCCAGGAACCTCTAAGGCAAGACCCTGGACACCTCCTCCAATTCATCTAAGCATACTAGCCGCAGGGCATTCCCTGCCCACTTTCCATGGCTCTCCACTGCCCACAGGAGAAATTCCAAACCTTCCATAAACCCTCTTGCCTGACATCCAGACCCCCTGTCCTCCAATCAGGCTGGCTACCCTGCTAGCCCCTGCACACACCATGCTGACCTGTGACTCCCATATCCATGAAGCCTCTGCATGCAATACAATCCAACTCAAGACACATCTACAGAGTACCTAAAAAAATAAATTCCAATGTTATGCTGGACAATGTGAAAGTATTAGGGAAAGGAACTTGTATCAACCTAAAAAAAAAAAAAGATAAGCTGCATTCCTTGCTTTCATGGAGTTCACAATGTCACTCTCCTTTTCATCTCTTGCCTCATCCTACAGAACTCATCAAGTTCAAATTCCCCATCCACCAGGGAGGGGTCTCCAGTCTTCCAGGAATGCTTTCCTGACCCTGCTGGCCCTCCAATCCCCCAACAATGCATTGTCAGACCACTCACCGGACCCATAGGCATAACTGCCTGCACTGTCTCCTTAAATGACTTTGTGCTGTTAGGAGTTCCACAACTCCCAAAATTGGGCTCACAGAGGGTATTCAAAAAATGCTCAAAATTATATAATTATAGCATGCCTAAGCTAGAAGAGCCCTTAGAGTCTCTATTTCAACATCTTCATTTTGCAGATGAGCAAACAGGGCCAGTGAGGATGAGAAGCAAGAGCCCAAAGTCACAATGGGAGTTAAAGGTAGAACCAGAACAAGATCCCAGAGATCCTTACTTCCAATCCAGGACCCCTCCTTTACAGTTGGCCACATCCTGCTAAACAAACTTAGTTCAAGGCAGTCCCCACTCTTGCTCCCAAGTCTCAGAGCTTGGGATGCATGGAACCTATGAACACCATGCTTCCAGCCTTTCCCCCAGAGGAACTACTGAGAACCTGAGTGGTTGGACTCATGTAGGCCAGAAGTCTGGCTGCCTGCTCTCCCAGTCCCTGCTCAACTCCTTGCACCCAGGTGAGATGCAAACCGGGGTAGGCCAGCCCCCATGGTTGCTTTGGGTCTCTAAGGATCCAACTTCCTTGTTTTTCTTCTCCTGCCAACTGCCTGGCTTGGCAAATCACCTCACACCTGAGACCAGAGACAACAAAACCTCTGGGAATCTGATGGGCAGACTCAGACTGCTGAGCTCCAAGATTCAAAATAACAGCACTGTAAAAGTACTGAGAAATCATTCTTTACTGTGTAAAGGGGGAACCTGAAACCAGAGAGGAGCAAGGGGTGAGCAGTGGCAAATGTGGTACTGAAACCAAGTCTCTACTGCCTTTCCTAGGCCACCTTTCAGGGGGAAACTTCTCTAAACTATCTAGTAGTTGCCATTAGAACACACGGCGGTTTCCTGAAGACCTCTTAAGAGAGGAATTGGACCAGGCAGAATATTAGGGCATAAAAGGACCATGCTCTAATTTTAGATGTCTCATTCAATGTTTCCATTGTACAGATGGACAAAGTAATGCCCAAAGAAGGGAGCTGACTTACAATAGAAAGTTATACAACTCAGAGGCACTGAGCTCTCCAGGTCACCACCCTGCCCCAGTAACCAGACGATGTCTGTCTGAGTCCCCTCCAGGACTGAAGCTCTGCTGGTCTAAATCTATAAGCAACTCCTGCCCTCCAAAGATACGGAGTCAGGTCACTCCTCCCGCCTCTGTCTTCCTCGAAACCAGACTGCCCCGATAATCACCCTTGTTGGACGGGTTCTTGCTGTAACAATGAACCACCAGCGCTGTGGCCAGGGCCCACATGCTCAGTCCGGCCCTGTTGGGGACCCCGTTCCAGCTGTCCTGTCCCGGGAGTGTTTCTTCTGGGCTAGGAAGACGTCCCCATGTTGCGTCTACGAGGCACTGGGTCTCGGTGCGTCCTCCCTGGCGCCCCCAGGTGGCTGCCCCTTCTCGGGGGAGGAAGACCGGCGATGCTTCAGGGCGCCCCCCGACGGCCGCTCTCAGCCACTGCGGCTCCCCGCGGCCCGCGGTGGTCACACTCTGGCTGGAGGCACTTCCATGACTCCGGAGCGATGGAGACCTAAGCAGCTGGAGCAGGAGCCGCGGTGCCGGCGCTGTTCTCCTCAAGACCAGGGACCCCAGCATCGTGACAGCTGCTTCGATTACCCCCTGGTGCCGGCCCCTGTGCTGGCCGCGTCCAACATGGCTGCCGCGGCGCGTTCGAAGACGCCGCGAACGCGGTGGAATTCCGCATTACTTCACGGGAGTGGTAGTCCACAGCCTTAGATTTTTTCCGCAGCTGGAGAACGAATAAACTACATTTCCCAGAAAGCTGTGGAACTCGCGTCACAATGACTGCCAACTTTAAGGACCCTGGTGCATGTTGGGAAATGGAGTTCGAGTGAGGGGGCGTGGTAAGAGCGGAAATGTCTGGGTAGAACGTGGAGATTAGAATTAAGGTTCGAATCCCAGAGCTTCCTGCCAAGTTTAGTTAAAATATGCGACGCAGTTTCTGACTACTGCAAGTCAAACAAGGATCTTCAGCAGACGCCTGTTATGAAACGTATGCTTATTTCTTTTAGCCTATTTCTCTCTTTTTTTTTTTTAAAGATTTTATTTATTCGACAGGGTAGAGACAGCCAGCGAGAGAGGGAACACAAGCAGGGGGAGTGGGAGAGGAAGAAGCAGGCTCATAGTGGAGGAGCCTGATGTGGGGCTCGATCCCATAGCGCCGGGATCACACCCTGAGCCGAAGGCAGACGCCCAACCGCTGTGCCACCCAGACGCCCCCTATTTCTCTTTTTAACCTGGGACATCTTTTCAAAAAAGATGTCTGGGGTAACCAGAACACCTGTAATAGCAATTCTCTTTATTTTCCTACACAGACTTCCTTTCGGTTGAAGAGCTCTTAGTCTTGCGTTCTCTCGTGTTATTTTCAAAGTGTTTTAGCGTGGGTTGTTGCATCGTATCTCATGATAGCTGCATACGGGGAAGCTGGGCAACGAATATTATTCCTGTCTACAGGAAAGGGAATTTCATCTCCGAGGTGGGAAAAAAATTGCTAATCAATAAATAAAGCTCACGTCTTCTAACTTGGAGCCCAATATCTGCACCCCCATTTCTTCCCTTTTTCAGACTGAACCCACAAGCAGGCAAAGGAGGAAGCTCTTCTTTTATGCCAGTCCCATCTCTTACTTCTGCCCTTCCCTTAGGTCTCTGCTTCAAACTTCGTATTATCAGAGCCTTCTCTGACGATTTTATTTAGAATAGCAATTCTCTTTCCCACATCCTTCCTATCTTGCCTGATTTTTCTTCACAGTACTTACCACCTGACATACTGAAAATTTGTTGTGTTTATTGTCTTTCTCTAATAGAATATGAGCCCCACAAAACAGGGACTTTGTTTTTTCTCTCTTACATTACTAGCACTCAGAACAATGTCTGGAACAGAAAGAGCTGCTCAATAAATATTCCTTTGGTAAAAGGATTACTCCCGCCTTATTATCATGGGGGAAATGAATATAAGCTTTGGAGTGCAGGCAGACCTGGATTTCAATTTTGACTCTTGCATTTACTATATGTGTGACCTTGGACAAACTTCCTTACCTTTCTCATTGTTAATTTCCTCATTATTATAAAAGATAATACTATCTACCTTCAAGAGGATTGCTTGTATTAAATGAGATGATATGTAGACCACCAACGTCCCTAGCTCACATTAGATCTTCCAGAAATGGCAGCTAACATTGTTTTCCCTGCATTGAGGGTGCATTGGATTCCCTACTCTAAACTTTCAGTTTTTATTTAAATTCCAGTCGGTTAACATACAGTGTAATATTAGTTTCAGGTGTACAACATAGTGATTCAACACTTCCGACAACACTGGTGCTCATTACAGCAAGTGCCCTTCTTAGTCCACATCACCTATTTCACACACACCCCCTCCCCTCTGGTAGCCATCAGTTCGTTCTCTACAGTTAAGAGTCTGTTTCTTGGTTTGCCTCCCTCTCTCTTTTTATCCCCCTTTTGTTTATTTGTTTTGTTTCCTAAATTCCACATATGAGTGAAATCATATGGTATTTGTCTTTCTCTAACTGACTTAACTCCGCTTAGCATAATACTCCCTAGCCCCATCCATGTTGTTGTAAATGGCAAGATTTCATTCTTAAAAATATGGAACATTTAACGGATTTGCGTGTCATCCTTGGGCAGGGGCCATGCTAATCTTCTCTGTGGTGTTCCCATTTTAGTATATGGGCTGCCAAAGTGAGCAGCCTACTCTAAACTTCTGGAGGGCAGAGATGGAGTTCCTCATTTCCGATCCTTTAGTAAGGCACTCAGTAAACAGCTATTAAATGGACGAATGACTTCTTAAAGTACTCGATAGCAAAAGCATTTTGACCTTCCTATTTTAAGAGATTCCCAGAACATCTTGTCTTATTAACCACTCTACTCACTATAGCAGCTTCACCCTCCCTGTATTCTTAGAATCCTTGTGCTTCCCAACTTAGGGCTGGTCTCAGCCAGAAGGGCAATCTCTGACGTCCCATTATCAGGTGGGTCACAAGATGGTAGGAGTGTGCAGTGCTCGACCCCTCCTACTTCAGGCGCTTTCCGGCACCCTTCAGTTTACTGAGTAACTTGCAATCGCTGCGTAATTTTCAAAGCACTTACCCATTGATTCCCTCATTTGATTTTCACAACATCCACGAGGGAGGTAAGGCAGGGTTGAAGGAGAAGCAAAGATAAAGTAATTAAATAACCAGAGTAGGGAAGCTTTCTAGGTGTGACACAAAATTCAGAACCCACAATAGAAAAGATAGATATATTTGTCTCTACAAAAATAGTAATTCTGATAGTGAAATATACACAGTGAAAAATATACACAGTGAAAAAATAACAATACGGGAAAAGAACGTATCTGTACCACAGTGATGAAGGGCTAAGTAATACAGATAACTCCTATAAAATATCCAAAGGCTACCACACAAGAAACAAATGGACAAGGGCAATGCCTATGCTGGCTTATACTGTGCCTTTGTGCAAAGTAAAGAATGGTCTCCCTGAGGATGAATTAGAAAAAGAGCGGTGTGCCAGATTTCACCTTCCACTTCCATGAACTGCATATCCAAACTTAGTAACCTCAAGCAAAGGACTTGACCAAAGAGCTCACAAGAAAAAAAATACAAGTTGTATTTTAACATATGAAAATATGCTCAACTATACCCATGATAAGACATGTACAAATTAAAGCTATATTGATCCATATCTTATACCATAAACAAAAATCATCTCAAAATGGATTATAGACCTAAATGTAAAACCTAAAGTCTAAAACTTCTAGAAGAAAACAATGAAGAAAACCTTTCTGACATTCAGTGAGGCAAAGATTTCTTAGATACAATACCAAAACATCCATTAAAAAAAGATAAAATTTGACTTCGTCAAAATTAAGAACTTTTGCTCTTCAAAAGCCACTGTTAAGAGAATGAACACAGGGGCACCTGGGTAGCTCAGTCAGTTAAGCAGCTGACTCTTGATTTCTGCTCAGGTCATGGTCTCAGGGTCCTGGGATCTAGCATCAGGGGTCTCCATACTCAGTGGGGAGTCTGCTTTAGGATTCTCTCTCTCCCTCTGCCCTTTCCCTTGCTTGCACTCTCTCCCTCTCTCTCTCTAAAATAAATACATCTTAAAGAGGGAGAGAGTGAGTGAACAGAGAAACCATAAAGGGGAGAAAATATTTGTAAATTATATATCCAATAAAAGACTTGCACCAAATAAAAAGGATTCTCAAAACTCAATACAGTAATAAGAAAATGACCCAATTTTTAACACAGGAAAAATATCTGAATAGACACTTCACCAAAGTGAAATAAAATAAACACACAAAAAGACCCTCAATAAAATCACCACTATTCATTAGGCAAATGAAAATAAAAACCACAGTAAATAACCACTGCATATCTACTAGAACGTCTAAAATGCAAAAGACTGACCCTGCCAAATACCGGTGAGAATGTAGGGCGCTGCTAATGGGAATGAATGTAAAATGACAGAATTTCTTTGGAAAACAGTTTGGCGGTTTCCTTAAAAGTTAAACATACATCTACCCTATGATTCAGCCATTCCACTTCTAGGTATTTACCCAAGAGAAACTGATGTCCATGCAAAGACTTGGTCATGAATATTTTATTCATGATAGTTAAAAGCTGGAAACAACCGGGGACACGTGGCTGGCTCAGTTGGAGGAGGATGTGACTCTGGGTCTCAGGGTTGTGAGTCTGAGCCACACATTGGCTGTAGAGATTACTTAAAAATAAAATCTTTAAAACAACAACAAAAACAGGTGATTAATTTTTTTTTTTTTTAAATCTGCTACAAGCAAAAAGAAGCAACCTAAATGTCTACTGAAACAAGAATGTATAAACAAATTGTAGTGGATCCATACAGTGGAACACTACTTAGCAATAGAAAGGAATCAACTATTGATAGATGAGATGACATGGATAAATCTCAAAATAATTATGCTGAGTGAAAGAAGTGAGATTAAGAAAAAAGACTGCAGGGGCACCTGGGTGGCTCAGCTGGTTAAGCAGCTGCCTTTGGCTCAGGTCATGATCCCAGGGTCCTGGAATCAGGCCGAGTCAGACTCCCTGCTTGTGCTCTCTCTCTCTCATTCTCTCCTGTCAAATAAATAAACAAAACTTTAAAAAAGGAAGGAAGGAAGGAAGGAAGGAAGGAAGGAAGGAAGGAAGGAAGGAAGGAAGGAAGGAAGAAAAAAGACCGCATGCTGTATTATCCCATTTATGTAAGAGTCTAGAAAATAAAATCTAATTTATGGTAACACAAAGCAGACCAGGGGTTGTATGGGGGTGGGTGCGAAGGGAGGTGTGGGGGGAGAAGGATTACAAAAGGACACAAGGAAACCTTTGGGGATGATGGATATGTTTATTATATTGGCTGTGGTGATGGTTCACAAGGACACAAATGCCAAAATTCATCAAATTTATACTTTAAACATGTGCAGTTTATTGCATGTCAATTACACCTCAACAAAGTGTTTTTAAAAACGATAAGATAAGGGGCACCTGGGTGGCTTAGTTGGTTAAGTGTCGGACTTTTGATTTTGGCTCAGGCCATGATCCCAGGGCTGTGGAATCGAGCCCCACACCCAGACTATGGAGTCTGCCTAAGGAGTCTCTCTCTCCCCCACCCCCACCCCCAGAGCTCTCACCCACACTCTCTCTCTCTAATAAAGAAATGAAATAAAAATTAAAAAATAAAATAAAAACTGTAACATAAGGGGTGCCTGGCTGGCTCAGTCAGTGGAGCATGCAACTCTTGATCTCGGGGTTACGAGTTCGAGCCCCATGATGGGTGTAGAGGTAACTTAAAAAAACCCAAACTATAAGACATGGTTCACCTATCAGATTGGCATATATATATCTTTAAATATATTTGAAGCATATGTATTAAGTATATATGTATAGTTAAGTATATTATATATATAATACCTGTGGCAAGTTTGTGAAGAAAAAGACACAGTGTTCGTAGGAATGTAAATGGGCACAACCTCAACAAAGGGCTAGCTGACCAACAATATCAAACATCGGGATTTAAAACATAGATAGACTTGCCATGCGTAAAATGAGGAATGTTTTGGGCTATTTGACATAGCGAGAGGCAAGAGAAATATCCCAAACAGTCCTCACTGGACTCAACAGCCTGTTGGCTGAATATCCATCAATAGGAGTTCGATTAAATGCATTAAGGTACAGCGAAACTATGCAATATTATTTCTTTAATGGAGTAAAGCTTATCTCTTTTAATATGGAACACTCTGAGATACCTGAAGTAGAAAAAAAAATCAAGGAACTGAACAGTTGTATACAACCATTGGTGTTACTGGAAAATTAGATATGTACATTTATGTGCTTAAATACTTAGGATATCTATGGAAGGGTAATAAAAACAGTTGCCCTTGGGGTGGACGAGATGGAGCTGGGGGATAAGGAGAGAAGTAGAGCTGGAAGGAGGGTTTACTTTCCGTTGCACACAGCTTTTCAATTTTGTACCATGTGCGTATACTGCCTGTTCAATCAAATCAACCAACCAATCAACCAATTTCTCTTATTTCTGTATCAATATTCACTTTATGTTTACTTCCAGTATCAGGTAGTGGGAGTACATTTAGTTTCAGACTGCTGCATCACTTCTCATGTGGAAACACTGACATCTTGTGGACTTCTAAGATAGTGCTGCTAAATATTGTTAAAATCAGGAAGAATTTTCACCATTCCACTCCACCCCAGTCCCTTCCTCCCAACACATATTTGTTTTTTTTTTAAAGATTTTATTTATTTATTTGACAGAGATAGAGACAGCCAGCGAGAGAGGGAACACAAGCAGGGAAACTGGGAGAGGAAGAAGCAGGCTCATAGAGGAGGAGCCTGATGTGGGGCTCGATCCCAGAACGCCGGGATCACGCCCTGAGCTGAAGGCAGACGCTTTAACCGCTGTGCCACCCAGGCACCCCCCAACACATATTTGTTAATGCCTACCCTGTGTGTTTGTCCAACCCTTTAAAGCAAAGTTTCAGTAATATTGAACCTCATTTATAGAACATCTGTGAAGTGCCGGGCACTGAAACCACAGTCACACACAAGGCTCGGAGCTCCGGACAGCAGGCAGTCCGCAGACATCACTGCAGAGCGCCAAGTACTCCAAATGAGACAATTCGGGTTTCCCCAGGAGCCCACAGCAGGCTGGGTGGCCAGGGAAGGCTTCCTAAAGGAAGAGACATCAGAGCTGAGTTCTGCAGGAAGAGCCACAGTTGACCAGATAAAAGGGAATATTATAGCTAGCTGGCGGGGACCTTGGAGAATGGGTCACTGTGAAAGGAACACTCTGGAAATTCACAGAGGCAATACTTCTTTTTATCAATGTGTGTTTGAGGAACTGCGTGTTCAGTGTGGCTGAAGCATAGAGTAGGAGAGGCTAAGAGGTGAGAAATGAGGCTTCATTTCATAACCAGAGAGGTTAAAGCAACTTACTAGGTTATCTCAGCAAGTACATACTGTACCAAGAATTTAAACCCACAACTAGGGACGCCTGGGTGGCTCAGTTTGTTGGGCATTTGCCTTTGACTCAGGTCATGATCCCTGGGTCCTGGGTCCTGGGATCAAGTCCTGCGTCGGGCTCCTTGCTCAATGGGGAGCCTGCTTCTCCTTCTGCCTGCTGTTTCCCCCTGCTTGTGCGCGCTCTCTCTCTGACATAATAAATAAACAAAATACATATTAAAAAAAATAAACCCAGAACTAAATGACTCCACTACTTCTCCTCTTTCTCACCATTAAGATTTTGCTCTCTGAGCCTTTCCTGGGCCCCATGCCTAATGCTCTGCTCCTCTCTCCGTCGCTCAGTCCCTCCCTCCCTTTCACCCTCCTTCCTTCCTTCCTTCCTTCCTTCCTTCCTTCCTTCCTTCCTTCCTTCCTTCCTTCCTTCCTTCCCTCCCTTCCCTCCCTTTCTTCCCTCCCTTTCTTCCTTCCTTCCCTTTCTTCCTTCCATAATGCTTATTTCTGCAGCCTGGCGACTAGGGAGGAGCAAAGGAAGGCTTTGGGGATCAAAGAGTGATCATTCAGGTCGCAGAGGAGCTCTCCACTCTGGTTTTTGTTGATTCTGGTCCTGTTGATACAGTTAATAGATGAGAATGATGGGGCATCAGAGCCACTCTCCATCCCTCCAGCTCAGCACGGCTAGGGAGCTGCCTGGGGTAGAGCTGGGGGGAGCCTCAGCACTGAAAGCTGTGTCTCTGGGTGGTGGCCCTCCCTCTACACATGTGCCAATCAGTGTGTGTGTGTGTGTGTGTGTGTGTGTGTGTATGTGTGTGTGTGTTTACAGACTGTTACAATGAGCAAGACTCTACTCTGGGTGCTTATGCTATATTAACTTGCTTAACTCCGCTGGCAATCCTGTGAGGACGATATCATCTCTATTTTACAGGGAAGAAAACCAAAATGTGGGAGGGGTAATTTCACCAGTGTCCCCCAGCTTGTAAATGGCAAAACTGGGTCTCGAATGGTCTGCATCCAAAGCCCGGACTCTTAATCACTACGAAATCCTAGCTCACAGGAAATAAGAGGGGTACATGTAATAGACACTTCTGGAGTGTGCCTGAGGTTTGGAGGAAGAGAAGAACCAAAAGGATCATCAACACGGTGCTGAGTCAGTAGGACACACTCCGAGCTGGGGTGCGAGGGTGTTCTCCCGCATAACTGAACCGAAGGCACAGCACCTGAAAGCGAGGAGGAAAAACCCCCAGCAGGAAGGAATTCCCAGAAGCATCAGCTCTTCCTTGACAGCTGGTGAAATGACCACCATCGCTTCACCAAGCTCAAAGGGGCTCTGAGCTCTCTGACTCACAGGCACAATGCAAACCCCTTCTCATCTATCTGACATTCTTCACTCTATGACTTAACTAGAAAGCTGATAGAACAAAATCTTAAAAAGACAAAGGAACAGATGAAATTCTAGAGCACGTATTTTTGACAGTAAGGAGGGTGAACTCTGGCCGCAGATCTGCTTGGCTGCACCTTCCCCCCAATCTCGTATTTGTCTTGTTTGGATGGTGGAGCCAGAGCTCCTTTATCTCCTGTCACAAGATGGCTTCTCTGGAAGCAGGAGCCAGAGATGGAGTTTGGGGTACCAGACGGTTATCAGGGAATGTGAAAAACAAGACAACAGGCTCAAAACAAAGTTGGTTATGCTACGCCCATGTCACCAAACTGAGACTTAATCACAGTTTTGGCTCCCCCAGAAATGGAATCTTAAACCAGCCAATCAGGAATCGCTCGAGGTAATCTGCCAGATGAATCCCCCCCATACCCTATTGAAAGTAACCTTGCAGCGACCAATCTCTTTTCTTGCCTAGTGTAACTTCCTGTTCCTGTTCCCTTCTGCCTTTAAAAGTCTCCCATTTCATACAGTTTCTCAGAGCTCCTTTATTCATGCCAGATTGGATGCCGCCTGATTCATGAATCGTTGAATAAAGTCAGTAAGATCTTACAAACTGAGTCTGAATTTTGTTTTTTTCACAGGATCCACATCTGTAAAGATAGGGGAGTGGAAGGAGGGAGAGGGTTAGGCGGAGGAAGAAACTGAACTGCTCTACAGACCTGCCCAAGTCTTGGCCAACCTGGAGTTACTCTGGAATATTGCCTGTCGGTATCCTGTGTGTGGCTGGAATGGCTCAGTCAGTCACTGGGGAGAGCCGCTTAGGCAGATCCTGAAAGAGCGGACAGCTACATCTGCCTCCTGACCACGTTCTCTGCATCTGGGCAGCAAGTCCTTCCTTGAAGGGGGACCTGAGCAGTGTATCACCATGACTACACCACGCATAACATTATTCATTCACGTATTGATCATTCCATGCGCTCTGTGCCAGCTGCTATGCTGACTGCTGGAGGGCAGGAGGGGATAAGGCATGGAGCAGAAGCGAATCCTACCCTGAGTTTAGTGGAGGAATTGGATACTTAGGGAGCAGGGTGGTAGATCCAGGGGGCAGTGAGAGTGTCAAGACCTGGGTCACTGCTCTCGCGGGGGATGATCTCTGCCAGGGGTCCTGCTCGGTTGAGCTTCTCAAGGAGTCCGCATCCTGCTCTCTCACCACACCCATGCCATCTGTGTCCTCTTCCATTCCACTAAACTGCTCTTCCTGAGAATCTTCCCGTCCATCACTCTCCCCAGTGGCGGTCTGTGTGTAGTCTTCATATCTGAACGTTGTGGTGGTTGTACTGGATTCTGTTACTTCCTTGAGTCAGAAGGCAGGAAGTGGTTTCTCTCTCTTGAACTAGCTGTAAAGAGCCAGAGGTGTAAGAGGGCAGAGGGAGAGGGATTTGGGAGCAGGGAAGGGCAAGCCTAGGTAAAAGGGGTCTTGGAGCCCTGGAGAACAAGCTGCACTGGGGAAGTGCGATTTTTGAAATACGACTACACTGCCTGTTCTTCAGAACTCCAAGACCCCTCTTACCTGCCTTCCCACTTCCCTGCTCCAAATTCTCTCTCCATCTGCCCTCTTACCTGTCTGGCTCTTTACATCTAGTTGCAACTAGTGGGATTGTAGCTTGTTTTGGTAATCCTTGTATATTAAATTTTAATTTTATTATTTTATTTATATTTATATATTTATATTTATTATACATTTATTTATATTTTATATTTATTTTAACTTTTAATTAACTTTTTATTTTACAGAGGTTGCAGCCAGCTACCATCTTTAACAGAATGGATTTACTGTGGAATACAAAGGGGTTTCAGTGGTGCAAGGAGTAACTGTATCAGAACCTACAGTGTCCTATGGCACATCACCTTAGCTTACCTCTGATTTTAGCCATTACCACGGCTGACAGTTCTTTGTGATTGCAAACTCATTTTGTGCTGACAGCATCCCCCCTCAAGCAGGAGTCTGTTTGCATGGTCACTTAATGTGTCAGTTTCTGATATTTAATCTCTACCAGAACCCAGGGGCAAGTTAAGATTTGCTTTTCAAATGGAGGACAGCCAGCAGAAAAGGGTATAGTTTTGCTTCAATCCCCTAAGGGTCTGCACTGTGATAATCTTATCTGGGTTTTGGCAGAGGCTCTCCCTATTGCTACAGACACTTCCCACACCATTGGGTCTGCCTGGTCTCAAGCCCCAGCTTAAACAATTTACGCCTGCTGCCTAGGCTTTCCTGGCCCCAGGCCCCATTCAAAACTAGCAATCCTGCGGACCACCTGGTAAATGGGTTGGAGCAACACGCTCCCGGGTAGTACCTATGTTGCCTCCAAAATCCAAACAGGCTTATCACCAAGCTCTGTGCCTCTGTAGCCAGGGTGGTCAATTCAAGATGAAGCAACCTGCTTCTCATTTTAATAGCTATATTTCAACATGCCCCAGGCAACTGGACCCCTAGAAACTTCATCCACGTGTCAGGTCCCTGAATTTTCATTGAGGTGATCTCCCGTCCTCTGGAATGCACCTGTTCTACCAAAGTATCCGGAATGCTTACTACTTCCTGCTCAGCAGGCCCAGTTAGCATAATATCGTCAATGTAATGGACCAGCGTGATTATCTGTGGGTTATCAAGATGATAGAGGCCTCCTCCGGCTATATTTATTCCAGAAAGCCAGAGGCTGACATAGCCATGAGAAAAAGTGAAATAATACAGCTGTCATGCCACACTGGAGGTAGATTGCTTTGGGGCTGAAAAGAGCTAGACAGATTTGCTAAAATTAAGATACCACATCCAGGTTGCAGCTGTAATTGGATTCGCTAGCTGATTATGTTTACAATAATCCATAGTCACTCTCCAGAATCCATCAAGCTTTTGCATCTGCCAAAAGGACAAATTAGACAGGATTGTGGTAGGAATAACTACTCTGTATCTTTCAAGCTCTAATCCTTGCAATTTCCTCAGGAATGCATTACTATAACGCCAGGGAGGAAGGTGGTTTTGTTTCCTCAACAGGTAGAATCCATAGCCCTGGGCAACTACAAGGTGGTTGCAGTAGGATTGTGCCTGATCCATTATTCCCAACGACCCACACCCACCCGTAGAATTCATGTTTCCTGTTCCGTTATCTTAGGCCCCGGCAAGTTCCTATTCCTGTCTGTGTGTACGTGTGCGTGCTTCTACCAGGTAACTGGAGGCTATGACGGTGGGTTGCTCACTCTGGGCTCCTCGTGCCAATGGACCAACAGACAAAGGTATTTCCAGAGTGCCAGGGGTAGTCGACCCTGATCCACATGAATAGCAAGGATTGCTACCTCATAATGGATAAAGGAGCATGTCTGCAATTCAAGGGAATCACGGGGGCAAGTCCGGCTGTGTCTCTGCCCAGGGGTAATGATGCGGGAGAGCTAGGTTCTTGTCTCACGGGAGAGGAGTCTTGTGGATGAAGGAGAGTGCGTAAATCCTTGTATTAAGCAAGGATACAGAAAAAGCTCTCAGGAGTGATGGGGTCCCGACAGGGTTGCCACCGAGGGCTTTTAGGGACGGTCTTTTATAGAAAGCTAACCAGGGAACTTAAATCTTTCCAACATCTCTATTGATAGCACCATTGAGTAAGGACTAGTGGTAACACCTTCAATGGCTTACTTCCTTTTTAGGGTCCAGTAATTCTTGGTTGGTCACAAGGAGCTGTTATAACAAAACCTCGCCTCTGACACCTAGGGCAGGGTGGTCTGTTTTGTTCCCTTATCTCTGGTTTCATCTCCCACATTTTGAATTTTGTGAGCCTGATCCTATGGCCCCCTACGTCTCTCTCCCTGCCCAGCCCCGCCTGTCCCTTACTCAGTAACTCTGAATGGGCAATTGCCACCATCGCCTGGCAAGAGCAAGGTGAGGGGGCTGAAGGTCTGGCTCATCCCACCAGGCAAGTAACCCAGACCAGCAAAAGTGCTGGTTGAGAGTGAGGGAAACCTAGAATGGTTGTTAGAGCAGGAAGATGGTGAGTATCAATTATGGCCCTGGGACCAGCTGTAATAAAGGGATTTAAGTTGGTCTTATAGCCCCTTTTTAAAGAGATGCAAGGGGCCATCAGTTTGAAGAATTAGATTTACACTTCTCTCTTGGGGAAAAAGTGACAGCATTATTTTTCTCCACACGAGATCCAGATATAAATGGGTAAGAATAGATCTAAGTGGCATAATGGATGGTACAAGAGCCAGTTTATTTCACCCCAGATGTCCTCAGCCTGACTTGCCCAGTCCTCGCCCCAGGACCTAAGCCACTTGCCATATTTTCTGGCCAGACTGGCTGCAGGGATGGCCTATTCCATTCCAGTGGTCACAGCCCTGACCACCGTATCTCCCAGCTCTGGTTGCCTCAGGCTCCTCATGGGGTTCAGGAGCAGGTGTCAGCACAACTTCTGTCACATCCACTGCCATGGGAGCCACAGCAGCTCCTGCACCAGGTCTGACCCAACTGGACCCTTGGGTGCTCTGGCTTCCCCACTCACTTCCCAGAGGGGTCAAATACGCAACCTGCAGATGGGAAGGAATTACTGTCCCATGCGGAGGATTCTGGCCAATGAGGGAAGGCACCCACAGATAAATGGCTCCCCCCCACCCAGATTGTTTTTAGTTGCTGCGGTTCCATATGGCTTCTCTGGAAGGGTCCTGTAAGCAATCCTGGTCAGCATGCCTGTAAAGATGGTGCCAGCTCAGTACAGCACCACCTTGTATGTGTTCTCTTGACTTCTCTACCTGATTATTCCTTTTACCTCGCTCCTGTGTCTTTCCAAAAAAAGCATCAACACATGTTTTGCCTCAAGCCAGCTCTGTGTTCTAGAAAATCTGGGTTAGGAAAGAGGTGTAGTGAGAGAATGGAAAATCTAAAATTGAAATTGTGGCGAGACTAAAGTCCTTGTAAGGACAATGTCTAGAATGCAACCACAGAAGCGAATGGATTAGACAGAATGGAAGGCAAGTTCACCGACAAGAGAGTATCGAGGAACCTACGAGTCCAGGGCACTGGAATATCATCAGTGTGGATGTGGAATTCCCCAAGAATGATGCCGGAGTGTTAGAGTGATCGAGGGGCTAAAATCTTCTAAGCATGGGGAGGAGGGCAGAGACACCTGCATACAGAGGGGATGCGGATAGTCTCGTCTCTTCCTATTATGGAAGCAAGGGCATTTGGGATTAGCAATGAGGAACAAGGAGAACATGTAACACAGCTCCAGGCCCAGTGCTGCGAGGGCTGTAGGACAGCAAGCAACTACCTCTTGAGAGGATTTCAAAGAAAGCAGGATCTCCAGACAAAAATCACATTGCAGAGCAAGAAGATGAAGAGAATACTCGTAACAGAGGGCAAGGATGCAGAATATTCTGCTGTGGAATGGCCTTGAGCTCCAAGGGCACAGTGAGAGTTTTCGGGAGGAGTTATGGTAGATGGGGTCAGAAAAGCTGATATACAAGCCACACAAGGATGGGACCTGGGAATGAGCATGGTTTGGGGGCTGCAGGCACAGGATAAGGGGCCGGGTGAGAGCCATCCTGAGGAGCCCAAGGCTGAGAGAGGGGAGCAGCTGGGAAGGAGGAAGGAGGGAGGAGAGCAGCTCCGGGGGCTGGTGCCAGTGCCAAGTATGCATCTCTGGCCCTGCTTGTAAAGGGCAGCCCCGCAGGCATGGGGGATGGGTCCTGCTCTGAAAGCACGAGTTCCTCCCCTGGGACTTCTGTGGGTGGGGAGGCCTCTAGAAGAACAGAGTGTCCTTCCTCCCCCGCTGAGTGTGCCTACTAGCCCCCTGCCGGTCACAGTGACAGAAGCACTGGCTGCAAGGGACTGCACGTGCTGACTGTGGGCTGACCGGTCCGTGCTCTGTCCTTTGGTTCTGCATTCTGGCAAGCGACTGTTTTCGTCTGCTGGCATTTGCTGATGCCTGCTTCTTCCTGACACCTTCCTATCCTTTTCATTCCTTCCCCTGTTTTACATAATTCTTTAATCTTTATCTTATGAAAAGGAGTCTATTTTTAATTTCTTGACATTTCTCTCATAACCTACCATTCTTTTCCTGTAACTGACTCCTTCTCTTACCTTAACTGACTTCGTACAGTTTGAGCGTGCTCAGCCTAACACGGCGAGCCCAAACTGTTTCTCACGTGCCCAGCAATGTACAAACTTCCCTCCTCCTCTTGGTCAACTCTTCAGAAGGACTTGGTGACCTGTAGGCAATAATCTGAATTTACTGACTGCGTATTAGATTTCTCTTAACGAACCTTGCTACTTGCTTTCTTCTAATGCAGATTTCCTCTCTGCTCAACAAGTCCACACCCAGTATTTCCCCAACTTTTAGTTATACTTTTCCATCTTCCACAGCACTTCCCTCATCTTTTACAAAATTCCAACCCCTCCCACCCTCTACAAGCACCCTCCTCCCATGTATAGTTTTTTCCCATGTTTACCCTGCGTCTTTCCAGGATTTCCTTTCTCCTCAAACCTACTCCTATCGTTTATATTCTGGAGTCCGCCCAAAATACCAGTGTGTGACTCATACAGTTTGGGATGGTCAATATAACATTTTAAATCAATAATATTGCAAACTACTTGCCCATTCCTACTGTCTTTTAGTTCCTTTCGTGAAAGCTTCCTCTATTTAGGATTTTTGTGAACTCCTAGTTCTTTTAACAGACTTACTGGCTCTGACTCCCTGGGGTCAGTGTTCCCCTCTCTGGGGTTCATTCATGTAGGGTCACATGCTCTTCCGACTGAACCAGCCAGGCGCCCCTCACAGCTCTGTTTTTAAGCTGGTCTTTCAGACCTTGTCAGTTCCGCCCAGGTTATCTCTGAATGCATCCTTCTTTTCTTGAATAAATGACAGGATGCTACAGGCTGTCTGAAATGCTTCCTATCTCAAGAGGTGGAAACAGTTTGTTTCTTTCCCAGAATCTTAGCCTTTCTTCCAGGAGAAAAGTATTAGAGTCAAAATCCAGCTAGTGCCTCTCATCAGCCAGAGGAAGGCTTCTCGATGCTAGAGTATTCTCAGGCCACTTTATCACCATAGAAAGAATTTTTTTCCTTTTGGCTTTTTACCCCCCTGTTTTGCATATCATGTCTCCATGTTACCTTAACCAAAGTTCTTGATACTTTTCTCTATTTTTTTGAGAGATACAGAGTGAGCTGGGGGAGGGAGAGGGAGAGAGGGAGACTCTCAAGCAGACTCACTGAGCATGGAGCCCGATGCGGGGCTTGATCTCACAACCCTGAGATCATGACCTGAGCCAAAATCAGGAGTTGGACGCTTAACCGACTGAGCCATCCAGGCGCCCCCGTTGTTAGTTTTCTCTAATGTGAGATATTATCAGTCAGCTTCACCCCCCTTTTTTCAGCTGATAATTTTTCCATTTTTCCACCAACACTGACATACAAACTTGTCAGAGCAAACCACAGCAGTTAGTACGGCTCTGTCCCACCATTTTTCCAAGTCTCCACTCCACTCTCTTAACCCTCCGCTCCAGCATCCCTGGGCTCCAAAGTGTGCGTGTCCCTCCGACCTGACTCATAAGCACCATCGCATCCCATCATCCAGGACCCCTCTGAGAGTAACTTTCCCTCATGAGAGGGGCACGCACTTCACAAAGGTGAATGGAGACACAGACCCAAGGCTTCCCAAGGCTCCACTTCAACTTCTCTGGTTTTCGCCTTCTGAGTCTTAAAATTTAAATCTGTTTTCTTCCCCTGTATACTTTCCCTTTTCTTTGGTGCTTTTTTTGGTCATCGGTAGTTTTAGAACTGATCTCCACTTCCTCACAGATCCTAGGATACGTATCTTTCACATCCCTTTCTGATCCTCCCAAGGTGCTTATAACACCATTTTTGGTTCCTGTATTTATTGCATTTGTAACTTCAAATGCTAACTTACACCTTTATTTCGTGTTTCATAACATATAGACCGTATCTCTTGACCCCAGCTCTTACAGAAATAATGCCTTTGTTCTCCATTTACCTTTGCTTCTACCTTCCATCTGTTTCTATCATCTGTACTTTCATTTTTGTATTTTTAAGATTAAAAGAATTTATATTCTCGGAACGCCTGGGTGGCTCAGTCGGTTAATTGGTTAATCACCTGCTTTTGGCTCAGGTCATGATCCCAGGGTCCTGGGATTAAGAGCCCTGCATAGGGCTTCCTGCTCAGTGGGGAGCCTGCTTCTCCCTCTGCCTTTCCCCCTCCCCCTGCCTGTGCTCTGTCTCTGACAAATAAACACATAAAATCTTAAAAAGAAAGTATTTATATTCTCTTCTGTTGCCATAATACATTCTGTTCAATCAAAAAGTTGAAAATGAATAAGCAAATATATACAGTCTCTATCAGGTAAGAATATTTCTGTTTTATGCAAGAAGAAACGTGACCCAGATTCACTTACGTAAAAAGCGAGTTTATGGACTCACAGAAGAGAACGTCCCAGAATAGGGTTGGCGATAGGTGTGGCTTAAAGCAGGAGCTCATAAAATAACATCAGGACCTAAGTCCTCTCCATCTTTTGGCTCTGCCCCCCGCCCCCCGTGTGTCAGTCTCAACCTCAGAGAGGCTCTCTGCCCTGTGACTTTCACGTGGCAGCCAGCAACTTCTAAGACTCCATCATTCCAGATTTATGACCAGTAGGAAAGAGAAAATCTTTGCCTCAACGTTTCCAGCTAACATCCTAAGTTTCCCTGTGACTGGACATCTTAGGGCGCATGCTGCCTTTTAACCAACATTGTCACCAGCGAGTGCTTTCTACTACTTGGCTTCAGCCTGGCTTACGTGTTCCCTCCTGAGACTTGAAGGCAGAGCCCTGCCCGGACCAGAGGGCTGACTGGAGAAGGACCCTGAGCTAGTTAGGAGATACATATCACGTATTCTTTATTTCTTCCTAGTTTCCCTTTCTCTCCTCCAGGCACCAACTTTCCTCAGCCCCAAAGCCTAGCCCCCCTTCCCTCGCGAATATCAATTCTTATAAACAGAGAAGCCTGGGAGGGAGTTTCAGGCCTCCCACCCCCAAATTCTGAGTAAGCTCTCCTGGAACAGTCAGCTCCGGAGAACCTCTTGGAAAGGACCCTGAGGAGAGAATTATAGGATAGAGTCATCAGGGAAGGATTCTGAAGCAATTTTTTTTAGAGAGGGAAGAAAATAGTCTTCTAGAAATAAACATGGCTTTCATCACCTCCTGAAGTGTCTCCAGATTCTCAAGCACAGCAAATCTCCTAGATCCGTATTTTCTGCAGCTTCACCTTCCTGGAGTCACCCCTCCTCCTGCTCCAGCCTGTTCTGGCTGCAGAGCTCTCACCCTCAGCTCCCTTCATTACCCTCCTGGCTCGAAGTGCAAGTCTGCATCTTTGTGGCTTTACTCACTGGCCTCAGTTTATCCTCAGGAACTTCCTCATCGGGGATATGCTGGGAGATAAAGGTCCTTTTTCCTTGTTTGTCTGAAAATGTTTCTAGTCTACCCTTACACTTGACAAAAAAATTGTCAGGATATAAAATTAAAAGACTGAGAACATTTTCCATCAGAAATCTAAAGGCATGATTATTCTGTCATCTTCTAGGACTGACAACTACAGATGAGCAGTCCCATGTGAGCCAAATTTTCAAGTCTAATTTGGAAGTCACCTCTTTTTCATCCATCTTTGAAATTTTTAGAATCTTCTTTTTATTCACGGAGTTTTAAATTTCACAATGATTTAGGGATGCCTGGTTGGCTCAGTCAGTTACGTGTCTGCCTTTGGGTCAGGTCGTGATCCCAGAGTCCTGGGATCGAGTCCTGCATCAGGCTCCCTGCTCAGTGGGGAGCTTGCTTCTCCCTCTCCCTGCTGCTCCCCCTGCTTGTGCTGACAAATAAAATCTTAAAATAAAAAAATAAAATTTCACAATGATTTATCAAAACGTGAGTCTTTTTTCATTCATGTGCTTGGAATATGGTGGATCCTTTCAGTCTGGTGACTTGTGTCCTTCAGGTCTTGTCCACCCGGTTTTATCCATTTGGAATTTCTATTAGTCTAGTATCATGAGTCCTTTTTCTCAAATTTGTCTTTATCTTACAATTTTTCGTTGATTTGCTTATCAATTATATACACTTAATTCCCAAAGCTCATTCTTGCTTCCTGGTTGTTCTTTCTCAGAGCTGTTTCAGCTCGTTTTATTTTGGTTACTCTCTTTCATCTTGTAGGCTTTCAAATATCTGGTAATACTAATTTATTTTTAGGAAAGAGCCACAAAGACCGGACTGGGACTCTGTGAATACGTGCTGGGCTTGTTTACTGGAGAGCCTGGCTCTCAGCTGGTCAGAGTGCAGACACTAGAAATACATGATCTCACAGTTGCTTGAGAGGCTGATGCCTGCCTGCTAGGGTTTCTGGGCGGGAATGGGGTGGGAGAGGGTGTAAGAAGGGTACAATGTTCCATCTATAGAACTTCAATTTTATTTCCCAGTTTCCACGCCCAAATCTTCTTTCTTTCTGTGACTCTTCCCGGTGTTTCCTAGTCTCACGGTTCTCTTGGGTCCTGACTCTACCCAACTCTGTCTCCCAGTCCCCTAACAGTCCAAGCTGTTGCTTCCTGCATCTTGCATCATTAGGAACTACGACTCCATCCGCTTCCTTTCTCTCAGAAATGTGTTGACATTTCTGCTACACTGATATCCCCCTCTTGTTTTCTCTTTGCTGTGCATTTATACCTTTTTTTCAGTCATATAATGGGTTTTCAGGTGGGAAAAGACAAACTTGTGTTTTCCCTCTTGAATCGGAAGTTAATAGATGATTGTGTATGAGCGCTAAAAGCAAAAAAACATAAAAGGACTCCAACATTCAGTACCACCTGTCTTCTTAGAAGGAAACCCCAGGCACGCTCCCCTTCAAGACAGAGGAGACTCACCATGGACACGCTGTAATGGCTCCTCTGGGCCATGGCTCAGCTCTGTAGGTCTCCATCTTCCCTGTTGTGAGGGGAAAACCAATGGAAATGGTTCAGATGAAAGGATCTTCCTGATGGGATGGATGCAACAGCAATCACATTGGCCTGAGAATGTGACGGGGGCCTGATATTTTACAGGATTCTCTCTGTACCACTCCATGCTACCCTTCCGTCCCACCCCCACCACTCCTCAACAGTCCAGTTGAATCTGCCTCTCACTGGGCTTTTTTTTCCCCCCAAAGCTTTCCCAGCAGAAGGGGTGAATGTATCATTCATTACCTTATTTTTTTTTAAGATTTTATTTATTTGACAGAGAGAGACAGCCAGCAAGAGAGGGAACACAAGCAGGGGGAGTGGGAGAGGAAGAAGCAGGCTCCCAGTGGAGGAGCCCAATGCGGGGCTCGATCCCAGAACGCCAGGATCACGCCCTGAGCCGAAGGCAGAGGCTTAACGACTGAGCCACCCAGGCACCCCCATTACCTTATTTTTCTTAAGATTTAGTTATGTTCTAATACTCATTTACTTCCATGATTTAATTTCACATAAGGACTCAAGTTTAATAAACTGTAACATAGGGGTGCCTGGTTGGCTCAGTCGTTAAGCGTCTGCCTTCGGCTCAGGGCATGATCCCAGGCTCCTGGGAGCGAGCCGTGCATCGGGCTCCCTGCTCCGCTGGGAGCCTGCTTCTTCCTCTCCCACTCCCCCTGCTTGTGTACCCTCTCTCGCTGGCTCTCTCTCTCTCTGTCAAAAAAAAAAAAACAAACAAACAACCCATAACATACGTCTAACTGTATCATGTTGACCAATACAAAATGGCTCTGCATTCCTGATACATTCTGAGCCAATACCTGTTATTTATATTCTGGACCTTGCCTCCATGTTAAGAAAGAGGAAAACTATCTGAAGATAAGATTGTCATATACAAGATGAATCTGGCTTCATCTTTTAAAAATGCAAACCCTCAAGTTTGAATGACCGCAAACATAACCTTATAAAATAGTCTTATTCTAGTAGAGTGGGTATTTGCCAAAGAGAGCACCTCCTATTTACCACCATTACCTGTCACATTGTGGGTGCTTGAGAGATGTTTGCTGGGCCAATGAGTATTGGGCCAGAACTGTTTAAGTACCTTTTGCTGGGGTCAGGATTCATTCTGGAGACCAGAATGGCACTCATTATGCAGGCTACTGCAAGCTGTGGGGAGACAGGCGTCTAAGAGGCTGAAGAATAAGGGAAACCTGTAGTTGAATGTTTGGAAAAGGGGAAGGAGAAATCACTAGCATTTAACTACTTTTCAGTTCGAGCTGAAGAGGATTCTGGTTCTGAGTTCATTTAAAAGGTACAGGATGTTTAGAGAACATTATTTTTAACAGCGGAAAACCAGAAACAGAATGAATGTCTAACACTAAAAGAAAACAGTTACTGGATAGAATAATAATGTAGTCTTTTTAAAAATAGGCTCTATTTTTTAGAACAGTTTTAGATTTACAGAAGAATCGAGATGGTAGTACAAGGAGTTCCTACATATCCCACACCCAGTTTCCCATATTACTGAGATCTTACATCAGTATGGTATATTTGTTACAATTAACAAATGGATACTGATACCTTATTATTAACCAAAGTCCATGCTTTATTTAGATTCCTTTAGGTTTTTGCCTGCTGTCCTCCTTCTGTTCCAAAATCCCATCCAGAATACATTATGTTTAGCTGTCATGTCTCCTTAGGCTTCCTTTGACTGTAACAGTAGATATAATGTAAGTTTTTTTAAAATGATGAATTTACAAAAAAAAAAAATGTGAATGAATTTACATAAGGGAATAAAGACCAAAAAGGAACATAAGGAAACAAAAATACTGTGTTGAGGCATCAAGGTTATGGTTGAAATGTACATATTTATATTATTTTCTTTTTAAAATCACATTCCAGTTAATGTTGGTTCAATTATAAATTCTCAACTCTTCACCTCTACCTCTCCCCATCACATTTTTACAGCTTTTGACTCACAGATAAGCACCCTGCAGACATCAGCTCCAAAACAGCTGATGGGGACGTACAGGCAGGCCCCCGGAGTCTCCCTTGAGGTTAGACTGGATGCCCTGAACCGGGAGCAGAATGACACTTCTTCTGAAGTCCTCATCTCTTCCTCCCCCCATCATTTTGAGACTGAGATAAAGTAGGTATTTGAACCTCACCTTTAGGGAAGCTTCTCAATTTTTGAGGCTAGACGTCTAATTCTTTAATACGCTGAGAGGACAGATTCCCTGCTCTAGTTAGGGAATACACACCATGTGGGTTTTTTTTCTCTATTTTTCTTTTTTCTCTCCCCCAGGCACTTTCCTTTTCTCCTTTCTTCAGCCTCAAAGCACTACTCCCCGCCATTTGGAACTAATTCATGCACCTCATAGGTCCAGACTCTGCTTACACTCTGCTGGGAGACTCTGCCACCCAGAAGCGTGGAGAAGACTCAGAGTAGAGGCAAGAGCAGAGCAGACTTTTTGGAACTTCAAGGGTTTTGAAGCCACTGTGCAGAAGCCGAAGGCCCTGGGGGAAAGGGTGTTCAGAAACTCACCACCTTCTTTCCTCTTCTTCCTGGGAACACACCTGGAGTACCTGTCCAGCCTCCCACGCAGATGGGTGTGGTCACAGGACCGAGTTCAAGCCAGCCGAATCTGGGCAGAAGTGGTGTATGTCACCTCAAGGCCTGGCCTGTAAATAAAAGTCTTCTCAAGTGAGGAATGTTGGTGAAACAGAAACAATCATGGTCACCCAGCCTTACCGTCTATCTGCTCAGCATACACGCCTGTCTTCTCATACATACAAACCCACACGCCCCATGAATGTAATCCACATATCGCCTCAAACTCGCTTAGTCACATGCAACTTCTGCATCCAGCTCCAGGTTTGGGATCTCCGGGTACCACTTGTATCGGGTCTGGATATTGTTTCTCCCATTCCAGCAACCCCTGAATGAAGTGATGACGGCTCCCTGCCTTCCACCCAGCAGTTTTGAAATTTCAAGTCTGTCACTAGCAACACTTCATTTCTGTATTATCAGGCCTCTCGGGTGACAGAAATCCAAGGTGTTTGGCAAAGTGAGATAATCCTGAAGCCAAAAGAGAATTAACTTGGTCTCTGTGGGATGTGGCATCTATAGCATTTAGAATCGGAATCTGTGGGGGGAGGCCGGGAGAAGGCTGACTCGAATGCATGGAGAGGCCTTGCACTTGCAGAGTTACAGGGAGGGCTTTCAGATCCCACAACCCCCCACCCCCACCCCCTGCACCGTCTGCCTACACGTCCCTCTTGGGTTCTTTGAAACATGTTTGTGTTTTTATAATAATTAACCCTCCCTTTCTGCCTCCCAATCTTTTTTGGCTTAATTAATTTGAATTGGTTTTCAGAATTTGTCATTAAAGAATCCTAAGACGATGAAGCAATGTTTAGAAATGCCAAAGGAAGGAAGCATGCGCTAATGATCGGCGGGTTTCATCTACTTCTTCAGGTCGAAAGAGTGGATTCCAAACCCAGGCACTGCAAATTCGTTATCAAGTCCTACTTTTCTATGAGGGTGTGATAATCACCTTTGAGAAATTCCCCTGTGGAGATTTATAGGGGAGTAATATCTTTAATTAACTGACATTTCATCAAGTCTGGAGATCCCTGCTAGAAAGAAAATCTTTGCTAACCCCTGAATCAGAGTTTTAGGTTACAAATCTTCACCATCATTCATTCATAACCTCCTCATTCTTGCCTCAAAGGGCTGTGCTTCTGGAAAATTACTTTGGTAGCAGACATAGCATCTATCCACAGGGAGGAATCTGGACACTAAGAAACAAATTAGGAAGTAACTGCAACAATGAAAGGGAAACATTTTCCCTCAAATCCTGGCAAAGTAAGAGGGAATGGGGGCACGTGGGTGGCTCAGTTGGTTAAGCATCTCTCTTCGGCTCAGGTCATGATCCCAGGTCCCAGGATCGAGCCCCAGTCAGGCTTCCTGCTCAGCGGGAAGCCAGCTTCTCCCTCTCCCTCTGCTTGTGTGCGTACTCTCTCTCTCTCTCTCTGTCTCTGTCAAATAAATAAATTTTTAAAAAATAAGTAAAATAAAAATAAAAGAGAGAATGGGTTCGGGAGATGCGCAGATGGGATTTCACAACTGAGCAGGTGTGAGATTTGAAGGAGAGGCCTGAGTCAATGAGAACCCAGGGCTCCATCTGCAGCATTTCATTGTGTTAATGTATAATTAAAATTAAGTTACATTACATTTTGCCCTTCATATTGGCAAAAATTAGAAAGCTAATTAATGCTAAATGTGGTTGGGGATAAAGAAATACAGGGCCACAGATACACTGCCAGTGGCAGCACAGCCTGTGCGATCATTCTGGACCCCAATCTGGCAGTACTAGGTGAAATTAAGATGACCTGTGCCTTATTTACCCAATTATTTCCCTGAGCCTATATCCAAGGGATGTTCTCACACGTGTTGAAAGGGGAGAGGTACAAGGGCGCTCATTGCAAGTGTTTTAAGTAGAGAGTGGGAGGCAATCTACTTACCTGTCACCGGTGGACTGAACAGGTAAAATGTGGGGGATGCTTCCAGCGGAGCACGCTGTAGCAACCAGAAGCACCCAACTAGGTGTACTTCAGCACCACAGCTAGATCTCAGAACCACAGGACCTGATAAAAAAGAAATAGTGAGCAGGGGCACCTGGCTGGCTCAGTCAGGAAAGCATACGATGCTTGATCTCAGGGTTGTGAGTTTGGGCCCCATGTTAGGTATAGAGGTTACTTAAAAATAAAAATAAAAAATAGTAAGCTATAGCTTTTTTTTTTTAAAGATTTTATTTATTTATGTGACAGAGAGACTGCCAGCGAGAGAGGGAACACAAGCAGGGGGAGTGGGAGAGGAAGAAGCAGGCTCATAGCGGAAGAGCCTGATGTGGGGCTCGATCCCAGAACGCCGGGATCACGCCCTGAGCAGAAGGCAGACGCTTAACGACTGCGCTACTCAGGCGCCCCAAGCTATAGCTTTTTACGTAAATTGGCCACTTACATGAATGAAAAACGTATATACCTAACATAATACATTTTAGAAGAAACATAACAAATAAAAAGATACGCATCACATGTATTAGAGTGTTGCCCATTTAGAGAAAAGAATGGGAGGAATGAGAAAAAAAGAGAATAAATCAGTAAATGAAGAAGGGAGAGGCTTCGAGCGGACCAATAAGGACAGAGTGCCATGAACGAAGGAGCATTACAGACTCAACCCTCTGACCTGAGATGAGAAGAGATGAAGGACGTAAATATCCCACAATATCACTGAGACTTGAGGAAGCCCTCGAGTGGCGCTCTTCCTTGGAAGGTATGCTTTGATCAAAAGAAGCACATGTGGAAGAAAGGCAGGCAGAGAAGCCTCGCAGATCAAGATGTGCTTGACCCTGTGAACGGCCATGACGCTCAGATCATGAGCACGGTAACAGTTACTAGGTTGAGACACAGGAGAAAGGCAGAAAACACGGTGGGAACGGGATCCAAATTTTTGACTGAACGAAGGAAATGGATAATATGTCCCTGACATAACCAAGAAGGGCATACTTGTTAGCGGAACTCATTTATGCTGAGAAGCACTGGGGGTTAAGGAGAGACAGCAACAAGCAAGATCTTACAAGTTATCATGTGAACTAAAAAATGACCGTCAAATTCACGTTGAAAACGTATTTTTCCTCGAGATTATAAAGGGTCAGTGTCCAAAAGGAACCAGGTAACTGGCAGCTCCGAATTGGAGAATTTCTGGGGTCTATGAGTAGGAAGATGGAGTCTCGAGGAAATGAAGTCCTCTTACGGAAATGAGAACTTAGGGGAAGGGGAAGGAAGAGCTGAGGCTGGGGGATGGGGGTGGCTACGGTTGGGAGGGGTGTGGGAGTGAAGACCCAAATTCTACACTCAGCAAGAAGTATTCCAAGGGAGGAAGTAAAATTCCCTTAGAAACTCTAAAATTTAACCATATCCCGTAATTGTCCCCTGAACCCTGACACAGCTCTGCCGGTTACCTGAACCTCAGATGGCCCCTCATCAAACTGGTGGCACCCAGATCCTCAGGACGGTGGATGAGTATATTCTATTTTCCCACCTCTCTCTCATCTCCTAATTCAAGTTCCCCTGTGTCAACCGCCTCTTTCCTCCTTCAGTCAAATTTTTATTAGAAATAAAAACTGTAGTCAGGATGTTAAAATAAATGCTCTCGGTGAAGGGTAATTTATAGAGGAAGGTCGTGGTTCTTGGACTTCCCATGTCTCTTCTAATGGAACATTCTGATACACCTCTCATGATTAAGTCGTATTGAGTCCAGCACGACGGGTATGGCTCTGAAACAGCACTCAGAGACTTCAAGATGAGAAAATAATTGAGAACAGGAATCTGTCTCACTCATCTTTGTAAGTCCCTGAGCCTACTTGGGCATTTAGCACACAGAAAGTACCAAGGCAGTGACTGACGTGTCAATGAGTATTGACAGAAGCCAGAAGCGCGTAACTACCTCACGCCGAAGTCAGGATGCACCCTGCCTGGATTAGGGCTAAAGATGCAAGTGAGGTGAAGTTGGTTGTGAAGAGGGGCTGCGAAAGCTCAAAACCAGGAAGGCTTTGCCAGTCTCGGAATGTGGATGATGGCCAGTGATTACTAACTTCCCAATTTGTTATAGGTAAATATAAACAAGATGTTTACGGAAAATTACTTAGGATAGTGAAAAAAACAAGAAACAAGTTTGAACAGGTACTGGAATGTTCCAGAGAAATTAAAAAGAAAGCACTGACATTAGAATAGTTTGTGACAGAGTGAAGGGATTTTAGGTGAAATTTAACTTATTTTTATAATGTTGCACGTTGTCATTTTAAATGTTTAAAAGAGAAAAGGAATTCAGTGAACTTTTCACCTTGTACCTAGTCACTGAACAGATACTAACTTGAAAAAAGCACATGGGAACCCACATGCAGGCCTGCTACTCATTTAGGTTTCAACACATGCTCGGAACAATGGGCAGAATATTCCCTCTCAATTTTTCACCTCATCTCTCCTATATCATTGTGAAGAGAAATAAAATGGGTTTTTGGCATATTGAGTTTAGACAGGGATCTCATTCCATTGCCTTGGAAGTCAGATGGAGAATATTTTGTAGGCCCCCAGGGAGAAGTATCTAGGGACAGCTGGAACACACTCAATACATCAATTTCAGTTTTCTGTTTTCCTCTGTCTCTTCTCCCAGTTGGTTCTGCACCACCTACATTCTCCTTTCCTTTAGTCACAAAACACATCAATTAATACTAGATGTTTGGGGAGCTGCTGCCAAGTTCACACACTCAATATCTGATCAAGCTCCACTAGAAAGCTGTAATGCATGTAAGTTCTGGATGGCTCTAGATAAAAGGAGTGATCAAAGTAAACAGGGCTGCCGCGGTCCTGTTGTCCAGTTTGTGCACTGCTTAAAGATGCCTGGCTGAGTATGTGAACGAGCAGTCCCTACTTCTTCCCCCAAGTTGTGCGCACTTACCTTTTCTTCATACAGAGATGTTGTCCATGTGTCAAAACTGTGGCCCCCAGGAGCCGTGTCTGCTCAGAAGAGGGCACTCTTATCTAGTCCACACTGAAGGCGTTTTCTTCCATTCATTCAAGGCACATACTCTTAGCAGAGAGTGGGTTAGGGTTACTCAGAGAAATCTTGGGAGGGAAGGACTTGAAGACAATTCTGAAAGAAAAAAAGATGGCTTGTTTAGAGAGAAACTAGCAGGGCCCAGACAATTAGAGCAGGAAGAGATACCGCAGACACTCTCCGTGTCCTGCCTGCATTCCCCTCAGACTGCCATCTCTGCCTCTGCTGCAGTTCTGCACCTGAAAGGCTGTCCCAGAACTGTGGAAAGGTGTTTTGTTCACCCAGACTCATCGTTCTGGAAGTGCTGGGGAATGAACACTCCCTGGGTCAGCCATCAGCCAATGTCTGATGAGACTTGGTGTAAAATACCCCAAATGCCCTGGTTCTCTAGTGAGGTAATCTTGAGGTATGTTTTGCACCCTTTTCTGTAATTTTCCTGTGGAATTAAGCTCCACTCGGCCCCTGTGGCAGCTGGCTTAGTAACATACCCCCTTTCTGGCTGTCTCCTTTCCCTGTGTCCCTTCCCGAACTCCCCTGCAGGTGGCGCCTGTACCTCCCAAATAAACTGCATGCACCGGAATCTTCCCGTCAGCTTCTGAGGGCATCTCGGCTGAGGTACGCGCTGTGGGCCTTGCTGGAACAGACACTGGTCCGGGGTTGAGAGGAAAGTGGATACATGAGTGGGGCGGGAGGCCATTTGTTTAAGGACTTACGAGACCAGACCGAGACCTTCCACCCGATTTAGGAAGCCGTTCATGTGTTGGGTGAAATAGGAGTATTTTTCTTACAATTTATTATTTTCACATTTAATGTGTTAATTCCTAGATTTCTATAAATCTTGCATTTTCCAGTTGAGTTCTGGCTATTAAAGGCTTGCCTGAAGTCAAAGACTGCAGCCTTCCTATTAGTTGTGTGTAAAAAGAAACTCTAGAGAGAAGTCTTATTACAGTGAAGACAGGGATGAAATTCAGAGCAATGAAGCCATTCTCCAGAGCTTGTTAGAGAAAGATGAAGGCTGAGAATAGTAAGAGGATTTTTATTTGTAGCCATCCTCTTCAATACTTTATAGCCTTTTAAAAAAGGGACTTTTTAAGGTTATCTGAAGTCTCCTTAAAAACACTGAGACTTCAAAAATTTAGTATTATTTTCTACGGTAGGAAACCTCGAACCTCAAAGAATTGCATAATAATTGGTTGTCATGGGAAACCACATGATTGTAACTGGTGTCTCTAACTCCTAAAGGTATAAAAATAACCTAAATCCCTTTGTTCTGCAGAAGAGTCTCAAAATTCTCTGACTCTTCTCACTTAATCCCAGAAAAAAATTAATAAAGTCTGTGACTCTGGCAGATTCTGTCCTAAGACAATGCATTTGAGAAATTTAAATTAGAAAGCGGGCAAACCTACTGCATCCTCTCGGCCTTGAAGGCTTAGAAATCTGGGTTAATCTTTCTTAGAGGTGTTTCCCCCTGCCACACAAGTTCAGAAACCTGGTATCATCTTGAAATGTGGACTCCTATCAACCAATCTCACAGAGACTGCCACATTAAAAACAACAACAACAACACTAGCTTGTTCATTGACTCTGGAACTCTTTCTGCAGAGGGGACTGGAGACACATTCTCTGCTCGCAGCTCTTCTGCCCTGTAGGCAGGCTACCCAAGGAGTCAAATTATCATCAGAAGTGTGTTTGGTGTGCAATCGATCACAATTAAGGGAATTCGATCATCTGAGTGGTTGGCGTCAGATTAAGGACGATACTCTCATCTTGCTCTCAGGACCAGAGTATATGGTGGATTTTTTTGGTTTTTGTCCTCCCCCCTCCCCCCCATGGAGACTATTTGGATGGACACCACAGGGTTCGTCTTTGGGATTCTCTTTTTTCTACATTTTTCATGCCTAACCAATAAATCCCCTTCTGATGAACACTTTCTTTAGATATTTTAAATACATTGGCCTGGTCCCAAAAGGCATGGGTTCTTAACTAGGGGTTTATGAATAACTGGATGGTGTTGAATACCTGAAAAGCGAATGCATATTTTGCGTCTATGGACATTGTCTTTAGAGAAGATTGATAGCTTTTACCAGACTCTCAAAGTGATTTGTTATCAAAACAAGGTTAAGAACTAGAGACAGAAACAAAGTGAAGTCCTGCCAGCCTGGGTACCCACTTCTCAGAATGATTTTCTGTATTTCTACCCTGACTCAGTATGTGCTGTTTTAAAGCACTAATTCTTTTGGGGCACTCTTATTTCTATATTTAAGGGAAAGAGAAGGTGCCTCCCTATAACCGTGAAAGATCTGATAGAAAGAAATGGGAGGACTTCTACAAGGAGCGATCTACGTGAGCCAAAAGGGAAGTGTCCTGTCCGACAGGATTTTAGATGCGTTAAAAAAAAAAAAAAAAAAAAAAAAAAAAAAAA
>NW_024424008.1:7623253-7678818 GCF_017311325.1 Ursus maritimus
AAAAAAAAAAAAAAAAAAAAAAAAAAAAAAATCCCAATTTACCCTCTGTTATTTTGAAAGTTCTAAAATTGATTTCTCTCTTTTAGTGGTTAGCCTGTATGTAGGTCAGAATAAATAGGGATGGTTGCTTTAAATCTGGAAAAGCTGGAAAGCACGTAGAGAAGTGGCTTCTAAGCTCATCAGACCAAAGAGGTGAAATGTGAGTTTGAATAGACATGAAGTCGTGAATTCCTAATGTGGATTTAAGCTGTAATATTTAATTTGAATACCCACAAGTGGCTTTAACAGCTCACTTGGTTTGTTTATCAAAGCCTGGACTCAGTGGTGATCTAGAGTCAATGAGATGAAGGTGTCTAAGGTCCAAAAGCACAGGGAGATGGAAATCTTGGAGTGGACCTAAGTGTGGAATCTCCTCGGCCCCCCTCATCGGTAACCCTAGCTAGGTCCAGAGGCTGCCCCCTTATGACAGCAGCACAGGTGATGGAAGCACCCGGAAAAGCAATATCCCAAAGATGGCGGTGGGAGACACCACCTCAGAACTGGAGTTGCTGATTTCAGTGGGAACAGAACTCTGGATTGGCAGAGGCCAGGTGGTGGTTCTTAACTTCAGGGTCAGGTTGGGTGATGCAGGGACAGAAAGGCCCTTAGAGTGTTTTGACTTTCAGAGATCTGTGATGGCAGCTAATGGATCATGGGGTTCTTAGGAATGAACAGATGGGCCGTCTACTAAGGTATGGCTTTAGCTATGTATTTGGAAAACAGAAACGTGACGTAAGTTGTCACAGTGGGACTATGTTGCCTTATATCTAATTATCAAACCAAGTCAGATCACAGGCCTAGAACCCCTCAATTAAGGGGGAAAACTCGGTCCCTTTAAGGAAGGACCCAGAAATGTGGCTGTATTAAAAACTTTCCTCCAAGCCTCCCTGAGAAAGACCTACATCCAGTTATTACAATGACTATGCACTGGGAGGGGAAAAAACCTGTTGGGAGCTAGTAGGTACTATTTCTTAGTTGATGCTATTCACTGGGGTACAAAATACCACCCTGGTTAGAATGCGGGTATACATATATATACTAGTATAGGGTAGATATACTTGGTAATTGGCTGAATTCCTCCATTGGTTACCTAAACCCTTCCTTTATTGTCTCTTATTCAATCCATCCCTATGGCCTCATGACAAGGATGGTCTGGAGAGGAGCTATGTAGACAGGCTTCCTGGAACGGGCATAGCATATAAAGACAATCATGTCCCACAAAAATGCCCAACAGGAGGCATATACTATATTTCAGTCACTCAGTAATAGTCATGTGGACAAGATGACTGGTCATGTAGATGTCAGCCTCTTGCCCCATCCACCTCACCGACTGCCCAAGGGGTCAGGTACAAAGTGACATGGTGGTGAAGGAACAACATAAATTCCCTTCATCAAAGTTACTTTGGCTACCACCACTGGTGAGTGCCAATAGCAGAAACCAACAATGAGTGCCCAATATAGCACCACTCCCTGGGGAGACCAACCAGCCAACTGATGTTAAATTTATTTCATCGAAACCCTTCCTTCATTGAGGACTGAACAGTGTCCTCATGGGAATATATTTCCAGATTTTCTTTCCATGCTCCCAATGCTTTCATCAGAATCATCAAAGACCTACAAAGAATACCTTATGAAAAATACCACCATGAAATCCCCATACGACAGAACTTCTGACCAAGAAACTAATTTTACAGTGAAAGCGATGTGTCAATTGGCTCGTACCATGGAATTTATTGGTTTGGGATATACATTATTACCCAGAAACAAATGGCCTTAAAGAAGAATGGAATGAACCTCCTGAAGGCTCAGTTATGGTGGCGGTAGCAACATAGCACCCTAACAAGTTGGGGAGCTATCCTCCAGGAGCAGCACGTGTTAAACCAGCAACCAGTATTTGATGTGTCCTCCACAGCTGAGACACACATGTAGAGGAAGAAAGAGGGTGGAGGTAGGAATGGTCCCTCTCATATCTAATAATCCAGCTAAAAAATATCTGCTTCTTGTTCTCACAGTCTTGGTGTTGGCAGGTGTAGAAGTCTTAATTCCTAAGTGAGATGACACTTCCAACAAGGAACACAGTCATGGTCTCACACAATTAGAAGCTGAGACTGCTCAGCTGCCATTTTGGTCTCCTTATGACACTGAGCCAACAGGCAGACGTGGGTTTTCTATTGTCTGCAATACCTACTCCTAACTGTTAAGGGGTAAGTGGGTTATAGGGTATTTCAGGACATCATAGTCTAAGACAGCATCAAGAAGAAATTCTAATTTTGAGTTATCTCTGGCATACCAATGATTTTATTTTTTTTAAAGATTTATTCATTTGAGAGCGTGAGAGCATGAGTGTGAGAGGCAGAGGGAGAGGGAGAGAGAATCTGTAGCAGACTCCGTGCTGAGCATGGAGCCCGACCTGGGGCTTGATCTCATGACCCGAGATCATGACCCGAGCCTAAACCAAGAGTCCGATGCTTAACCGACTGCACCACCCAGGCGCCCCCCAATTATTTTATTTTAAATCGACAACCAGGGACATGTGGTCTAACATGTAATGTACAGAGGTGGGAATTCCCTTTTAAACTTTGGTCTGGAGAAAGCCTATGGAAGGCCAATCTAGCCTACAGATAGAAACAGAAAACTCAACCTTTTGCAAGTCACATAGGAAAGGTAGCAGAAGTGGAAAAGCCCAGTTTATGATCACTAACTGAAATGACAAAGTCTTCTGACACAAAGGCAGTTCAGAAAGAGAGAGCAGGGAGAACTCAAAGATCACAGAGAGGCCTACCATTTGATACTCAGTTCTGGTCTGACAGGGCTCCTCCACCGTTCCCAGGCTCTGTGGTGCTCCAGATTCATCCAAGATGTGTCTGATCACGGTGGGAAATCTGACCAGATTCAAAGATGGCAGTAAGACTGTGTTATTAAATTCAAGCTCCATGCAGGAAGAAATGGAAAACACCAGAACGAAGCAGTTCCTTGACATGCCTTGCTAGGGATGAGGCCAGTTGCACAGAGCAAATGATCATATCCTTGAGAAATTTTTCATGGAACTTCCTTAAGACTGAAAGTGTCCAGGACGCAGGTGTAAATTCAAGTCTGGAGTTCTGGATCGCAGGGTGGAGGTCCAGGGTCATTTGCACAGAAAAGAGGTACCAGGAGAGCAGCTAACACTGACTCCTCATTCTCACGGTCTTATGCTTCGTTGCAGTCCTTGTTCAACTTGTAGGTAACATGCGTGTTAGATGCAACAGGTCACCTTTTGATCCCAACTTGGTGTTGAATAGTAGAGGTGATGTTTTCCAGTCCTGGGCCCACATCCTCCAGACAAACTACTCTCCCTTCATATTTCATGAGACAAGATGACCCCCAGAGTGGAGGCATAAACTAGGGTCTGTTGGAGACTGTGGATCCTAAATAGGAAGAAATTTTTTATTTCATTCCTTTTTTTGAAAAGATTTTGTTATTTATTTGACAGAGAGAGCGAGAGAGCACAAGCAAGGGGAGCAGCAGAGGGAGAGGGAGAAGTAGGCTGCCTGCTAAGCAGGGAGCCCTATGTGGGGCTCAATCCCAGGACCCTGGGATCATGACCTGAGCTGAAGGCAGACACTTAACTGACTCAGCCACCCAGGTGCCCCCAGACGAAGTGTTTAATGATAATGCTAAATAAAAGCCATACAATGTAATTCTCCATAGGGAAGCTAGTATGGATTTGTTATACATGTTGCATACATGAGCTCTGTGGCAGGAATGCATGTAATTTCATGCTTAAGCAAGAGGTCCATGGTATGGGCTCTGCATGGACATGGTTGACAACACAGCTGATGACTGGTCTGTAGGCTGTACTGAAGAAATGGAAGGAGAGTTCTCCCAGCGGTTATAAGAACTGGAAGCAAATGAAAACTTTAAAACCAAAAGTAAGGGGCACCTGGCTGGTTCAGTCAGTGGAGCATGTAACTCTTGATCTCAGGGCTGTGAGTCCAAGCCCCATGTAGGGTGTAGAGATTACTTAAAAATAAAATCTTAAAAAATAAATAAATAAAATAAGTAAAAGTGCAGAGAGAAAAATGGAAGAGAAAAAAAAACAAAAAACCCCCAAAAAACCAGAATGAGCAATACGGCAATCTCCCCAGAGCAGCCCTCGTGACCTCCACTGGGCACATCACAACAGAATTTAGCAGCACTGTAGAATCCCATCGAAATTCACATAACTTTCAGTAAAAAGCACTACACTCATTATTATTTGACAGGAGCTCTTCAGCGTTTCAATCTAGGGAAACGTTCAGTTACAGAGGCTGAAGCACCAAGTTTCATTACAGTGGAAGATGAAATCTACCTTTTGGGCAATTTACCTTACATCTTGTTTCTACTCACCCACCTTATTTTAATGGAGAGGCCTCCTTCTTTGACATCAGAACCTTCTTAGGAATTTCTATTGAAGAATATGTTTTTTTATCCACGTGAAGATGGAAGTGCTGGTTCCAGATTATGAGGTGTTCTAAAATGTCAACATTAAAAGAAGAAAAATAAGGGGTGCCTGGGTGGCACAGCGGTTAAGCATCTGCCTTCGGCTCAGGGCGTGATCCCGGCGTAACGGGATCGAACCCCACATCAGGCTCCTCAGCTATGAGCCTGCTTCTTCCTCTCCCATTCCCCCTGCTTGTGTTCCCTCTCTCGCTGGCTGTCTCTATCTCTGTCGAATAAATAAATAAAAAATCTTAAAAAAAAAATAAGAAAAATAAGAATAGTATTAAATATAAACTTTGGACAAGTTTTCTAAAATGACAATAATTTCAGGGGCACCTGGCTGGCTCAGTCAGAAGAGAGTGTGACTCTTGATCTCAGGGCTGAGAGTTTGAGCCCCATGTTGGGTATAGAGATTACTTAAAAATAAAAATCTTCCAAAATAAAATGAGTAAATAAATGACAATAATTTCAGCTGCTTCTCTGGTAGCTCAGGTGAGTCTGGGATGGTGTTCCAGGTGGGAGTGGTGAGGCCATCACGAAAGAGAGGAGGGGGTGCTGTGCTGCCAGAAACCACCAGGGCAGAGAACCACAGCACCTCCAACCAACTGCTGAAGAGTACGAGGTGCCTAAAAAGACAGGGATGATACCCTGGAATAGAAAGCAGCTCAGGCAGCTTCTAGTCTAGCCAAGCTCCTAGCCCCTCTTGCTGTACAGAAAGCTCAGAGATCTGCTGGGCACCAGGGAACATGAATCATGGCAAATACCAGAATGTGTGGCCAGGGAAAGGGTCAGGGGAGTCGGGAGATGAGGTTCCAGGCAGAATGGTGTGGCTGTGTCCGTAATCCTGGCCAATGACCAGGTGCCCGAGCTGAGGTGGTGGCTGTGGTAATTGAGGGAGGTCAGGGGACTGGTGTCCTCCGTAAGGGGTTCTAGCAGGAAAAGAGCAAAAGCTGGTGGACTGAGGTGTCAGAAAAAAAGATGGTGGACCCTGAGATTTCCAGTGTGGATAGTCTGCAGATGCCGAGTGGGTTGGAGGACATTTCCTAGAAGTGGTTGGCTAGATTGAAGAGGAGGTGAATAGCGTTGGAGCTGAGGAGATAAAAAATCTGAAAGGTTTTGAGTGAGTGGGCTGCACAGGGGACCACATGCACAGGATGATACCTGGAGTGACGAAGGTTAGAGGCAGGAAAGCCAGAGGACACAAACCTCAGTGATGGCCAAACCGTAATGGCTGAAAATAGGAACAGAGAACATAGAGAAGGGTTTCCCTCTCCAGCCCTGAGAGAGAATTGCCATCAGGGGCAGTCTCCCCTCTATCCAACGCTTCCCAAGGTATTCTGGCTCTTAGGGTTCTGTGCATTTCCACCCATTGTTCCTTCTGGCCTGAAGTCTCTGACTTCATGTCCTATTTCACCCAATCTAAGACACTATCTATTCAGTACGGGAATTATCTTTTGAGACCTCCTCCCTCAAATATCACCTCCAATGTTAAGCCTTCCTCCATACTTCCAGGCAAAATTAAATATCATACCATGCTTTATGCCCCTGGTTTGCGGTCAGATGACCTTGATGGTAATTCAGGCTTGACCACCACCAGTTCTGTGATTTGGGGCGAGTTACCTGAGTAATCTCTGTCTCAAATGCCTCATTTGTAAAATGAGGATACAAACAGCTCAGTAGCATTTCTGTGAGAATTAAAGGAGCGTCGTCCATAATTTTCTGCCTGGGGCACACAGACATTGCTTAACAATTACCATCTTTTCCCCCCTGGAGAACCTGGTACGCATCGTGGCCATACACCCACCATCTTGTTGATAATCATTTGTTTATAGTCTGGTGATCTCAGAGCCCTTGTCTCCGGGTTCCATCTGTCAGTGTCTGGCTTGAATCAAGGCTCCAGCACGTGTTGTTGAAGTAAGCTTAGCTGAGATGACAGAGTGCAGCCAGAAGTGGATCTGTGCTGCAGAGGGATTGGGTATCCAGCAAGTTTCAACCAAATTATGCTCCGGAAGGTGGTGGAAATAAGAGAAATGTTTGGGGTCGAAATGGGACCACAGAGAATGATTACAGGAAACTCTGAGCTTTTACACAGAGGGATTGTGAATCTGGATCAAGCCTAATGAAAACAGGACAGCCAGCTACACAATCCAGCAGAGGGAAGCTGCAGCCTACCATCTTGGGTCCAATTCATCCAGATTCAGGTGCCTGAGAACCCCAGGAGAGGGAGCCAGATCCCACCAAGAGTCAGAACGCCAGTTATCGCTGGTTAGTGGAGAAAAGAATATATATGTTGCAGCGAAAGATGAACTTCCATGAGGTCCAGACCCAGAAACATATTGCTGGGTGGACAAAGACAAGCATGGAGGAACTCCCACGGTGGCCAGGGAGCTTCAAGTCCCAGGTAGGAAAGGGCTTTCTTACCAAGGCCCCTTAGCTTGGAGCACAGGAGCCTGGGAAGTGGTGATGGAAGGGGCTGAGGGTCCCATTAGACCTGAGAGCCCAGTCAACAACTTTGGGTGACCATAAATTCAGAGAACCGAAGGATCTGTCCTCACAGCTCGAGCTCCTTGGCACTCCTGAGACTTCAGGAATCCCTGGAAGGCAAGAGGAGTCCTGCTGGCCAAGGACGGGGAGCGCTGAGTGCCTACCCTCTTTTTTGACCCTAGGGTGAAGGCTGAAAAGTTTGAGGGGCCCCTATCTTGAGAAACCCCACAGAGAAACCTTTCTTTCTCCTCCTCCCATCTGCAGGAACGAAAGAAAGCCCTGCATTTGTCTTGCTAACAGTCTAGCCTCCTCGTCCTGCTGCTGCTGCCTGCTGAGGTACATAACCCTCCCCTGCCTGGCACCTGTTCTTCAAGGGGTTTGCAAAGAGGGGTGTAGGAGGGAGGGAAGGGGGTAGGGAGCTGGCTGGCTGGCTGGCCAGCATCAGGATTGGGAAGCACGGTAACACAGGATTATTTCTGTGGCCTGTTCACATCCCCCAAGACCCCTAACGCACCTACTGGTTCTGATTGCAAAAGTATACGCTTTGTTTTCAAATTTACCACCTAAGTCCCTAGCCTCTTGACACTTCACTATGATTAAAAAGCAATATTTTTTTATGTACTGTCAGCAGTAACAGTCTTAAAAATGCAATTTAATTCTGATGAATGTTATCGTCTAAAGAAATAAACCATTTATAATCACACCTTGCTTTTCTGGGACTGGTTATTTCTACAGGTTGTATTATTTGCTCAAGAAATTCTCTCCAGGCATTAGATTTGATGCCTGCATTTTAACAGTTCGGACGGTTCATGACTTATACTTCTCATAGATATCCCTGAAGCCCTGATTGATGGAGCCAGAAATATAAGAGCTGTCTTAGATAAATCCCTCTCCCTACATTACCCCACCAGAAATTCAAGCAGTTACCCAGCCCTGTCAATTAACTTTAATGATAGCTCCCAAATCTAGTGCTTGCTTCTCACTCCGATTATCTCTGAGGAAATTCGTGTGCACGTTCTGATGTGCAGACAGACAGCCAGGAGGCCTAGGCCCAGAGTCTGGCGCTCTGCTCACCAAGGGAGGGTTTGGCTAAGAGGCACAGAACTTAATTCACTCTTCATTCCCCACTCTCCATGCCTGAAGACTACCCTGCCCTCTGCCTACCCACTAGTGAGACATATGACAAAGAAATAAGTAAAACCATAGGGAAAAATGGTAGAATAATAGACAAAAAGATCACGGGAGAGAACAGAGTCAAGAAGACGACCCTCAAAAGCATAGGCACTCTGGAGATGGCAGGCGAGGCCACAAGTCAGGGGAAAAGGACAACTCAGTGAACGGTGTTGGGACAACTGGCTTTGAAAAAAAAAATCTGAATTCGATTCCCGCATCACACCCTACATAAAAACAATCTCAAAAGAAATTAGCAACCTAAATGTGAAACATACAACTCTAAGACTAATACGAAAAATGTGGGAGAATATAGTTTTTTAACCCCACAGCAGAAAGTTCTTTCTCACCAAAAAATAAAACAGCCAAGAGTTTATTTCTTGCTCATACCTAATTCAGGCCACAGCGGGGCACTGCTCGTGTTCACCCAGGGAAGCAGGGTGCTAAGGCCCCCTCACAGAACACGCTCTCATGTCACGACCACCGTGGCAGGAAAAGGGAGGCGCAGTGGACGGCTGCTGCCCTACACCTGGGCCCTTCCGCTCCAGCTCCCGCGTCCAGGGAAGCCACACACATCTAACTTCGAAAGGGCCTTCCAAGGTGCTGGAAGGAGAAAAAAGTGCTAATTGGGGAAATATTTCTTAAATAAGACCAACACACACACGTAAACTGTAGTAATAACAATTAGCTACAACGTACCGGGCGCCTACTGTGAGTCAAGACACTCACTGCTCTAAGCGCTGTCCGTGTTTCCGCACTTGGCCCTCACGCTAACCCTTGCGGTGAGTTCTGTCATTTTCCAAGTTTATAACTGAGGCACTAAGGTTATGTAAATGGCTGTCAGTGAATAAAACAGAGGTAAGAAACAAGGGAAGGGAACACATCAGAGAAGGGGGGGTGGTAGTTGACAGGAGGGGCTATGCTAATTAATTCTTTATATATTCTTGGACCAAGCCCTTCGTTGACTATACGTGTTCCAAGTATTACCCATGCTATGGCTTACTTTTCCACGCTCTTGATGCTATCTTTTAAAATAGAAAAAGAGGGGCACCTGGGTGGCTCAGTTGGTTAAGTGTCTGCCTTCCACTCAGGTCATGATCCCAGGGTCCTGGGATACAGCCCCGTGTCCTCCCTGCTCAGAGGAGAATCTGCTTCTCCCTCTCCCTTTGCCCCTCCCCTGCTTGTGGGCACATCCTCTCTCTCAAATAAGTAAAAATCTTAAAGAAAAAAAATTATTCATTTTAACGTAGTCCCATTTATTCAGTGTTTTATGACTGGTGTTTATTGTGCCCAGTTTAAGAGAATTTTCTCTACACCAAGATCAAGAATTTTTCCAATGTTATTGTAGGCACCAATGGCAGGCTGCCACAAAATGTGCCAGTGATTATTATTTTTTAAGATTTATTTATTTTAGAGAGCACAAGGGAAGGGGCAAAGGGAGAGAGAGAGAATCTCAAGCAGACCCCACTGACCTTGAGGCCAGGCGTGGGGCTTGATCTCATGACCCGAGATCATGACCTGAGCCGAAATCAAGAGTCAGATGCATAACTGACTGAGCCACCCAGGGCCCTGCATAGTGATCATTTTAAATAAAAGTTACTTCAGAAACAGCTGGTGCAAGGACACTCAGACCCTCCTCTGTGCCCCTGAAAGCAGGAACTAATCTCCCATAGGAAAGGTACCTTCTGTGTACAAAATAAAAAGACATCCTTATCACCAGAGATAGGAACTTGAAAGCCGAGAAAGCTGTAGAAGCAAACCATGTGACTTTTTTTCTAATCTACAACTTCAGCCCAAATTCCGCTTAGAATTCCTCATTAATTCATGCTTCCAAACATCTGTTTTCTTTATCCTGTCAATTCCTCACAAATTTGCCTTTGTCTAAAATGTATAAAAACTGCCTGCCTCAGTCATTTCTTTAGGTCTCACTTGTATCATTGGGTCTCTGTGTGCATGTAATAAAACTGCTTGGTTTGGTTTTTGTTTTTTTTTTTTCTGTTAATCTGTCTCAGGTAAATTTAATTTTTAGTCCAGCTGGAAGGCCCTGAAGGATAGAGAAGAATTTTTCCTTCCCTACATTATCTTCTAGGAGGCTTGTTATTGTGTCACATACAGATCACCAACCCACCTAAAACCGATTCTGGAGTATGGTTCAAGGAGTCAAATTTCATTTGTTTTCCATATAGACATCCAATTAAGGTCAGGGTTGGAGTAGAAAAGGAGCCCGCTGCTCTATGTTAACCTTAAAAATAAAGAAGCCAGTTATTTTGCGAGTAAAAATGGGTTTCTTCAGGACTAGCAGAGAACTGCAAGCAGGGACAAGCAAGCTATGGCAACACCATAGGAAAGTCTGCAGAACAAAGGAGAGGAACACTGCGTGAACCAGACTAACGCCATCTTGGACAAATCCGCCGCGATGACCACTGTGACGGAAATCTTAACTGCAGCAACCCCCCCCCACACACACATTCTTTCTTTCTTTTTCATCCAACCACACCCTTAGGTTCCCCTTAGGGCATAAGGTCCTTGATCTGCTCTGGAGACATGACTATGACAACATTTCCTCCTGGGTGGTCTACTAGCACGTACTTCCCACCCTCTAGGGCTATAAAAGCAGGTCTTACCGGAGATGGGGCTGCACAGACCTACACGTCTTGCCATGGCGCAAGACACACTTCTGTCCGTAATACGTCCCTCTAATAAACTATTTCCTGTCAAGCTGGACCTGTAGGGCTCTTTCTTCAGCATTCCCCCTTCAAAGGTCATTTTGGGGCTACCTCCCCTTCAAACAACAAATGAGCTTTTATTGAGGAAAGGGGATGTTGGGATGGCTGCTATAAACAAAAAGTCCATTGGCGTAAACTAGGAGTTTGAAGCATAGTGGCTCTTCATTGGCTGAGTTGCGACCGTCTCTCATTGGCTGCCACGGTGGGGGTGGGGTAGGAGGAACGCGTTCAGGCTCTTGCTGGAATAGTAAAGAAGTATCCACCTGTGGGGTCTGTAATTGATAAGGAGGGCTAGGACTTCGGAGTTCCCTCGGCTGTATCTCAATTTCATTCTAAACTGGGTTTCTTTTCAGTAACGCGGGAAATTTCATACCCTGCCTGGATCCCAAGTGACTGTGTTTAAGAGAAAAACAGAGATCATAGCAAGAAATCGTTAGATGGGTGGGGTACGTCTACTTACAGCAAGAACACAGGATCTAAGACTGAAAGCCTCAGCACCTGTCAGCGATTTGGGTACTTAGCAAGGCTTGGTAAGGTCCTTTCCAATGAAGTTCCAGCGACATCTTCCTTTGATAAAACTTATGCGATCTCAGTCAACAGCTTTGCCACTACTCTGGGAAGGTCAGTTGGTAGGTTGCACTCAGAATAGGATACTTAGATACGCATCATTAGTGCTTTAAAATAATGGGACACAGCATCGTCTGGCCCACAAATGCTCTGTGCTTGGGGGGAGTAACCAGAAATTGTACAGGCCTCCCACGGGCCTGGATGGGGCGGATCGTGTGTGGAAAGCCCTGGTTTTCACCTTGCAGTACATGACATGCTCATAAGAGCTATGGAAGAGGCATGTGGCCACTCTCGACCAGTTTCTGCTTAAACCCTGACCAGTTTATCTATTTTAGAATCCCATTTTGAAGTTTCACCACTTTCTCTGACTCCAGATCATGTGAGCCATAATGGCATTCATGAATCAATAGGCTTTGCATCTATTCATAGGCGAGGTGAGGATAATCCAAGCTTAAAAATAAACCTTTAGAGGGGCACCTGGGTGGCTCAGTGGGTTAAGCATCTGACTTGATTTCAGCTCAGGTCATGATCTTGGGGTGGTGAGATAGAGCCCCATGTTGGACTCCGCACTGGGTGTGGAGCCTGCTTAAGATTCTCTTTTGGGGGCGCCTGGGTGGCTCAGTCGGTTAAGCGTCTGCCTTCGGCTCAGGTCATGATCCCGGGGTCCTGGGATCGAGCCCTGCTTTGGGCTCCCTGCTCAGCGGGGAGTCTGTTTCTCCCTCTCCCTCTGCCCTTCTCCCTGTTTGTATGCTCTCTTTCTCACTCTCTCAAATAAATAAATTTTTTAAAAAAAGGATTCTCTCTCTCCCTCTCCCTGTGCCCCTCCCCTCCTCCAAAAAAACAAAAACAAAGAAACCCCACCCCCAAACCCTTTAGAAAATCTTTAGAATTCTTTCACCAACAGACATAGTATCAATTGTTGTGCCTGGGCTTGCTTTAAAAGTGCATAAATTTACTAAAATCTATTCATGTGGTCAACACTTTGCTTGAATAAAAGCAACTGGAATAAGATGTATTATCAACCTCCCAAGGGGGGTGGAGTCGCTCTCCTCATCTTGACAGGTTTTCCTACACTGCAGTCTTAAAACACATGTAGTTCTCCCAATACTGTTGACAGGTTCTGAAAACTGGTGCATTCCAAACATGCTAAGTGTTCCTGGAATTCCCTTTGTGTTTGTGGGTGCCCTACCTTGGGTGACACGTACAAAGTGAAAGAGAAAACGCTCGGTGCTGCCAACCAGCGGTTCAGGGAGCACTGAAGATGGTCTGGGCAAAAAACGCCGTGGCCAGACTCCAAAGGATGACTATGGAGCCTTAGAGCAAGGCAACATCTGAATGAGAAGCTGGAGGATGTCAGTCGATTACAAATGAGAAGGAATGTGCCTGAGAACAGGAATGGCTACAGTCTATTGTTAACCCAGCGGAGGAACAATGTTTTAGGACTGCTGTAGTTGAAGGTAACAGAAGCACCATAAGAAATATTGGCTCCTGGATTAGTGAGGGACTTGGGCTTTTTCCACAATTGCCTACAGTCACGAAGTACTCAAAAGCATCGTGAGAACGGATACAAATGCAAACAGACTTTTGAGAAGTGAGAGTACAGGTGCAGGGGATGCTACAAGTTTGCTACCTGAGCAGAAAATAGAGAAATTTCTCTACCTCGTGTTGAGAGCAGACTGCATAACCCAAGACCGTTCTTCTGAGCAATCAGTCACTATTCACGAGGGTTTTATAACCATTAACTTTAGTATGTATGCGTGTGTATTACGCGGCAATGCCTTTTCTGCACCACTTCACATTCTCCCGGCCTCGCTTACACTCTCCAGGCTCAGCTGCAGCGAACGGTTCCTCGCTGGCTCCCGTTGCCCCGCGGCTCCTTAGATGCGCACTGCCTCTCCCTTTCTGCCTTCTGGCTTCTCTGGCGCAGACGCACGGAATGCCTGGGGGAACCCACTTTGCATTCAGTCCTATGCAACTCAGAAGTGTGGGCAAGTCAAAATTCCGTGGGGCAATTCCCAACCAATGGAGGACCTAAATCAGAGGATAAAAATGCCTTCCTTTTGTCCCCCCAGTTAGACGATTCTGAGACTCATTCATAAAGCTCCTCAGAAAGCCCCCCCAGGATGAAGGCCCAGCTGCCCCCAGCAGTGGTCTACTCCATCATGCATCCTTATATTGGTTTTCCTCCTTTCTACCCCCCAGGTCCTGCCCTTCTGCTTTTTTAGGGTCACTTCCTAAATAAGCCACCTGATTGTGTAGGCAAGGCAAAAAAAAAAAAAAAATCCTTTTCCTCTCCCCTCTTATGGTCAGTTTGTGAGGCATGTGAATTAAACCAAAAGAAGACAGATTCATGAAAGAAAGAACCAGAGTATATTTATGCATGTACACACATACACTCACGACCACACACACACACTGTGTTACTCAACAATGCGTAACTCAAACAGGTGGTTAGAATTTGGGGCTTCTGTACCTAACTTAGAACATAAAGAAGAAAAAGAGAAAAAACACTTATGGGAAAACAAATGACTTTTTGGAAAGATAAATGAGACTTTGGAGTATAGATGAGAGACATGATAGTCTCATGACAATGTCTGTTCGGGTGTGGTGCCAATTCTAGTCTCCAAGATTATATACAGAGTTGTTCCCAAGATGGGATTTATGACAATTGAGTTCTTCTGGGAGGCTCTGCTTTTAGGTAGATAAGGGATTCCAGGAACTCAAATGCCTTCAGCTCAAAATAATTCCTATGCCAAAGGAATGTTTTGGGGTGGCATACCCTGATCACCTTCCAATGTAAGCCCATGTCTCAGGTTAAACACACAAGCACATATTATCATATTAAACAATATGCATAAATGACAGCATCTACTTTCTAATCTTAATGAATATTATCAATCATATTACAAAGCAATGTTTACGATACATTGATTAATTTGCTCTCTTAATTTGAATATTTCAAAGACCAAATGTATTTATATATAGAAAATAATCCATAGGTTAATACGTTACCTTGGAATTAACTTAACCAGAGACGTAAAGGACCTATATTCTAGAAACTATAAATCACTCTTGAAAGACATTGAGGAAGACATAAAAAGATGGAAAGATATTCCATGCTCATGGATCGGAAGAATTAACATAGTTAAAATGTCCATGCTACCCAGAGCAATCTACACTTTCAATGCTATCCCGATCAAAATACCGAGGACATTTTTCAAAGAACTGGAACAAATAGTCCTTAAATTTGTATGGAAACAGAAAAGGCCCCGAATCTCCAAGGAACTGTTGAAAAGGAAAAACAAAGCTGGGGGCATCACAATGCCGGATTTCGAGCTGTACTACAAAGCTGTGATCACAAAGACAGCATGGTACTGGCACAAAAACAGACACATAGACCAATGGAACAGAATAGAGAGCCCAGAAATGGACCCTCGGCTCTTTGGGCAACTAATATTTGATAAAGCAGGAAAAAACATCCGGTGGGAAAAAGACAGTCTCTTCAATAAATGGTGCTGGGAAAATTGGACAGCTACATACAAAAGAATGAAACTTGACCACTATCTCACACCATACACAAAAATAAACTCCAAATGGATGAAAGACCCCAATGTGAGACAGGAATCCTATCAAAATTCTAGAGGAGAACATAGGCAGCAACCTCTACGACATCGGCCAAAGCAACCTTTTTCATGACACATCCCCAAAGGCAAGAGAAACAAAAGATAAAATGAATTTATGGGACTTCATCAAGATTAAAAGTTTCTGCACAGCCAAGGAAACAGTCAGAAAAACTAAGAGGCAGCCCACGAATGGGAGAATATATTTGCAAATGACACTACAGATAAAGGACTGGTATCCAAGATCTACAAAGAACTTCTTAAACTCAATACATGAGAAACAAATAAACAAATCAAAAAATGGGCAGAAGATATGAACAGACACTTTTCCAATGAAGACATACAAATGGCTAACAGACACATGAAAAAATGTTCAAAATCATTAGCCATCAAGGAAATTCAAATCAAAACCACACTGAGATATCACCTTACGCCAGCTAGAATGGCAAAAATAGACAAGGCAAGAGACAACAATTGTTGGAGAGGATGTGGAGAAAGGGGATCCCTCCTACATTGTTGGTGGGAATGCAAGTTGGTATAGCCACTCTGGAAAACAGTGTGGAGGTCCCTTAAAAAGTTAAAAATTGAGCTACCCTATGATCCAGCCATTGCACTACTGGGTGTTTACCCCAAAGATACAGACGTAGTGAAGAGAAGGGCCATATGCACCCCAATGTTCATAGCAGCAATGTCCACAATAGCTAAATCGTGGAAGGAGCCGAGATGCCCTTCAACAGATGACTGGATTAAGAAGTTGTGGTCCATATATACAATGGAATATTACTCAGCTATCAGAAAGAACGAGTTCTCAACATTTGCTACAACATGGACGGCACTGGAGGAGATAATGCTAAGTGAAATAAGTCAAGCAGAGAAAGACAACTATCATATGATTTCTCTCATCTATGGAACATAAGAACTAGGATGATCGGTAGGGGAAGAAAGGGATAAAGAAAGGGGGGTAATCAGAAGGGGGAATGAAACATGAGAGACTATGGACTATGAGAAACAAACTGAGGGCCTCAGAGGGGTGGGGGAATGGGATAGACCGGTGATGGGTAGTAAGGAGGGCACGTATTGCATGGTGCACTGGGTGTTATACACAACTAATGAATCATCGAGCCTTACATCGGAAACCGGGGATGTACTGTACGGTGACTAACATAATATAATAAAAAATCATTAAAATAAAAAAAATTAAAAAAAAGTTAAAACCATAAATTCAAAAAAAAAAGAAAAAAAAAGAAAAGAATCCATAGGTTAGAAATCCACTGGGGATTATATAACCACATACTTTATTTTCTCTGTCTCTAGATTTTAATTTCTTTACAAACCTCCCGACGAACAATGGTAACATATTAATCTAGCTTAATATTTTATCACCTGCGATTCAAAATCATTTACAGGTTTTAGAAAATATGCTAAGTTAATATTAATCAATCATGCTGATTATAAGGATTTGTAAGGGAAATATGGTAACAAAACTTACACTTCTAAGTGAAAATTATAGATTCACATAATTTGTCATATTGGGTAAATATTATACAAGTTCCAGTACTACAAGAAACAATTTATAAAATACCGGTTATTATTTTTTTTTTTTAAGTTTCACTTATTTAAGTAATCTCTACACCAAACGTGGGGCTCAAACTCACACCTCCCAGATCGAGTTGTACACTCCTCCACCTGGGCCAATCAGCTGCCCCTAAAATACTGGTTCTTTAAAAGAATTAAATTTCATTGAATACTTGTGTTTACATTTACATACTCTTAAATATCAGTGTAAGTAATAATAACCAGGAAATCTGAACGTTCCATTTAATTAACTTTTGGGGGGAAATTAAAAGATTAAATTCAAAGTCTTGCGGGAACGAAAATACTGTATTTGCAATTTCATTTCCTACTGTGGTAAAATCAAGACCTATATCACCCTTTAGCTAAAATTCACAACATTACTTATTTTATCAAAGGGTTAACCTTGACTGAGTATATTAAAGGCACATATATTAACATTTAATTTCCTTGCATTTATTTATTTTTCCACTTTCTATCTGTTTATTTGAGAGCTTTGCCTGGAAAACTCCTCGTTGATAAAGACACATTGTTGCAAAATACCTCAGGGACGAATAAGACAGAACTCCATCTGATAAAGAATGTCTACAGGCAGCATTAGATGGCCGTTGCTTCCTTCTTTTCTCTTTCCTCGCACAATTCCAAATCACAAACAGCAGCTGATTTCAAAGCCTCATCTGCTCCACCCAGCCCTACTCTGGCCGTGAGGGCTTCTGTTACACTTGTTCAAGATTAATTCCGAAACTGAGAGGGATTTTACAAAAGGCACATTCACATCCGGAACACGTTCTTCCTCCTTAACACAAGGATTCTCAGGGACCCACACAGATCAAGAGTCCGTGATTTAGGATTCTGGCAAGATTCTTGGTCAAACAAAACCAACATTCAGAAGACACTCCCCAAGGGTGAGGGTAAGAGTTGCTGGAACTCAATCAGTAGTGGGTCCCCACCGCTGAGCTGGGCAGCAAACATCCTTCTGTCCTTGGAAGACATACCCCTGGCTTGTGCTGCAGGGAAAACTGGACTAATTCAAACACCAGACACCGACTCAGCAGAAAGGAAGATTTTTCTCTTGGATTTCAAACCGAATTGTGTCAGGTATTTCCTTAGAAAGTCATACTACAAGAAGCATGCAGGAGATACACTGGCTAAGGTGTCTGTGTGCAGGAGAAGGTAGAAGACCTCCCACCCACAGAGCCCCTTTGTGTACAGGTTAGAAAATGCTCGGGTGTTCGTTTGAATCAGGGGAGTGAGGGCTCCAGCCCTCACCAAGATGCTTGTGAGCTCCTCCGGGGTGTAGAGGCAACTGGGATTGCTCACTAGGATTGAACAGTCTACCATTATCAGCTGAAACGGTGGCCACGTTCAGCCACCAGGGGGTGTGGTGGGCCGCGTTCACCCAGGCGTCTCTCAGCCTCCAAAGCATCCCAAGTCTGGCGGGGTGGACCTGGAGCACTCAGGCCTGTAGGTTGTTTCCCTCGACTTGGGAGAGGGGTGGGTCATCAACATGAAGTCAGAGGTAAAAGCCCCTAAGGGTCCAAAACTAAGACGTTCCTGATAATTAAACAAGGAACAAAGTACTTTAGAAAAAGGGAACTCTGAGGAGAAAATGAGGGAGCTGGGGGGTTTCCCAACAGGAGAATCCAGTGAAGACTACACTCAATTTCTTTGTCTTGGGGAAAATATAAGCTGGGTGGCAGTGTCCTGCACAAGCACACCAAAAGGAAGTCCCATAATTCACAGACCTTGGGAGGAAGCACCTGGGCCGTGGTTGCACGCAGGCCACTTGGCAAAGGGGATCAAGGGCTTCCTAATATTTATTTCATAGAGTAATAGAATTCTCTGAACCTTGATTAGGAGTCTTAGTACTGAAGGGTTTCTTACGATCTTTGTGAGTGCCAATTTTTGGCCTGGTGTGAATTTGCATATCATTGGGCCTGATCTGCATATTTATTTTGTAACTCAGCGGGGACCATGAAGCTATTAAACCAAAGTTAGATTTTCCCGTTTCCCATCCAGAAACATTTTGAAGAAAGGGCTTAGCTTTGAAAACAACAATAGTGCTTAAATTTGTATTTGTTTATTTTGTCGGTTATTTACACATATTTTGTTTTATTCTTCTAAGAATGTAAAATTTACCTTTTACCCAAAGGTTTTAATACTCAATTGAGTAGTTTCATTTTTTTCCACTGGAAGTCATTTTTTTCTAAGTAAAAACACTGTTAAAAGATTCATCCTTTTGAAGACTAATTTCTTTAATCTATTTAAATGTATTAACATAAATTACAGAGTGCAATTTACAGCTCAAGTCTTCTTGTAAACATGGTGTTCTGAGATTTGGAAGGTTTTCTTTTATTTTTCTCTCAGCCTGGAGGGCTTTTCACAAAAGGCTAGCACATTTACAGTATTGGAGGTATGGCTTGATTCTTAATTTTTCCCTCTGGGAGACACTGAATCTCTTTACCTTAGATTTATATAAGTGCTCACTGATCTCTTGAAACCGACCCAAACAAGAAATTCACTGAGGTTGAGAGACATTACGGAAGTATTTTCTGCAAAATATTTTCTACAGAGCAGGCCTAATTAATTCAAAAGTCTCTTTGATATCAAACTCGTTTCATGTCACCCGTAGTGTGTCCAGACCAATTCTCCAGAAACAAGCAAACCGAAATATCTATTGGGGTTCCAATCCCTTGGATTCCCCACTCCTGATCCTTTACTTCATACCAATTCAAAGGCAATTCAGCTGGGCTTTACCATGGGGTAGAAAATCTCACTCAAACAACTGAAGCAATTTTCAAATTATTAGGCAATCGAGGGGCACTTGGGTGGCTCAGCCAGTTGAGTGTCAGACTCTTGGTTTCTGCTGGTGTGGTGATCGGGGGTCCCGATCTCCCGGTGGTGGGACTGAGCCCCACTACAGACTCTCTCTCTCTCCCCCTCTTCCTCTGCCCCTCCCACCTTAAATAAATAAATAAATAAATAAATAAATAAATAAATAAATAAATAAATACATCTTTTACAAAATTATTAGGTAACCTAAAGATTAAGCAGTAGCATTTTTTTCTCTAAGGAGAAGAAACCATGCATACATTCCTTAAAACAGCTGCTCTGAGCCATCATACACATATTTATCCTCTAGGGGGCGGTAGTTCCCTGTTTCTGGGGGAAAACAACCCTCTCCGGGCCAGAGTTTTGCAGCTTGGATGGAGCCTCTAGGGAAAATTCACTTAGCTAGGCCATAATTTGAACAGAAAGAAAACACTCCAGCTTCGAATCAGATAAAATTCTAACCCAGAAACTAGAAACATTCATTCCAGGAGACAGAAGCACAAGAGCTCTTCCACCTGCTCTGACTGCAGGCAGGCTCGTAAGTAAGACTCTACCTGTGTTGTCTGGATTCATACCCATGAACACCTGGCAAAAGGCACAAGACAATAATCCACAACAACAGGGAACAGAAACTGCAGTTTTTCGCTTCCCAATGCTCTGTAGATGTTCTTAGCCAGTCGCACCTGATGTCCTTGTAAGAAATGGATCTCAGAGACAGGCAGGTACCCCAACAAGACCCAAATGGATTGTCATGCCTGGGTTCCCTCTGTAAATAGAGCCAGAGACAAGGACTTACCTGGAAGGGCTACAGCTACGGTGCAGATGTGAGGAACCGGTAGGCTGACGAGTCGACCCTGTTTGCTGTGGACTCAGGGGCTCCACAAAGTGTGAAACTTTCAGTGCTAAAATTGGGGAATTCCCAAGCAAACTGGAACAAGTTGGTCTTTACAGGAACTGGGGAGCTAGCCCCAGGGAAGGAGGGAAACCCAGTGCAAGGCTGAGCTGATGCATTGGTTTGCTCTTACAGGACCGAATGGGGTGCATCTCAGAATGAGGGAGCATTTACCCATGGGTTCTCATCCCCTAGTAGACAAGCATTGCCCTGGGGTGTTCATTTGTCCCACATCCAGGGCTCACATGCATGAATGAGTGCCTGTGAGTCCCCACAGGCATTTCTCACCGTGGCTTCAGAGAAGCCATGGGCAGACAGTGAGAGAAACATGGTGCAGCTGAGGCCCAGTGCTGTGGGGTCACGCCTACACAGATCCGGTTGCAGCAACAATGGCTGGAGTCGAAAACGGACTGACAGGGTGTGGGGTGGGGCAAGAAGTGTCCACTACATGAAGGTTAATTTGGCTTCCCCTTCCTTGGTGGGCTCATATTTGAGTTCCACCTAGCATCGCCAACCTCTGCTCTTAGCTTCATATCAGTTTATCAATTTAAACGAGATTAAAAAAAAAAAAGACCTCTCAAATTCTTTGTTTAAATAAGTAATTCTGGGGGCGCCTGGGTGGCTCAGTCAGTTGGGCAACTGACTCTTGGCTTCGGCTCAGGTCATGGTCTTGGGGTCGTGGGATCCTGCCCTGTGTTGGGCTCTGTGCTCAGCACAGCCTCCGCTCATCTCTCTCCCTCCCAACATGCCCCCTCGTGTGTGCGCATGTGCGAGCATGCACACTCTCTCAAATAAATAAAATCTTTTAAATAAATAGATAAGTTATTCTACAGAGTGGTTTTATTTTCCCTCATGTATATTGAGGAATGCCAATGATGCCGTCTTGGCAAAAAAAAGAGAAAGTTGACAGGTATTTGTACCTCCCCAAAAAACTGAGGGAATTCAAGTGTCATCACCAGTGTAAAACGTTATCAAGTCAACTGTATTGAGAAGTCGGGGCTGGTATATTGAATTAAGAATATGCAGACTGTGGTACAAGGCACCCACACGGTCAGCAGGTAGCTCCCCCAGTATCCAAGCTCCCACTTTGGGGAAGTGAAACCCACATGGTCATTTTGCTGGAAAGTGCAGTTTCAATACACCCCACAAAGGGCAGTCCTCTGTCCTAGGGCAGGAGCCAGCGGGAGATCGAGAGCAGAGTAGCAAGCACCTATTGCCTATAAGGTGGCTGGGGCAGAGGTCCCTTTTTGTGGGCTTAACTCTGCGTGATTATTTTAGAAGGTGCTCTGGGAAAAGTAAAGCAGGAACTTATGGTGGGAATTCTAAACTTAAGTCCTTATCTAAATGTCCAAACTCTGGGTGTGAATAGGGTTGTCATACTGTAAAAGTGGCCTAGGCAGCCACTCAGAAAAACAAAAGTTGCTTTTCTCATCAACAACCAATCAAAATCACGGACTTCAGAGGTAAGGCATACGGTCACAAGACATAGCAACAATCTCTGAAGCCCAGATGTCTTGCAAAACTTTTTGGAAGTCGTATTTGCAAGGATGACATACACACACACACACACACACACACACACAGACAGACACACACACACACACATATATTTTTTAATTTTCATAATTCTTTTAAGCTCTTTATTACAGAAAATTATCAGCATTTCCTTGTACTATCAACGACCCTCAGATTTTAGCTGTTCTTTTTCCATATCCCTCTGTTAAGGACACATGAAGTGGCTAGCCACAGAAAAACTAATCATGTGATCCTAAACGAATAAAAGCACTATTGGTCTCGGGGAACATAAAGTCTAGAGACAGGCAGTCGAAGTTGTAAAATTAAATGATGTCTTCAAAAAATTGAGCTCCTTCTATTGCTTTGGTCTTCCATCTTTAGAATGTGGTGGCACGATGACTGCTAAGCCTCCAGAAATCACATCCTTGTTGCAGGAAAGACAAATGAGGAACGGTGAAAAGAACCCAAGGATATGCCAACGGCCTCAGGTTTCCTTTGGAAACCTTTCCCAGAAGCTCCCAGAAATTACTTATGTAAGTAACTTTTACTTACATCCCTTTGGCTGGGACAGGTCACATGGTCTCTACTTGCTACAAGGGAGTGTGGGAGGTAAGCAATTTGAGCTGGGGACATAGCCACCCTGAATTAGATCAGGGTCCTGTTAGTCAGGAAGACGAAGCCGAAGCCATTTTGCCAATGATTTTCTCTCTGCTTCCAATGCTTTCCCTCCTTTGACCACCCAGGTTACTCCTTTTTTTTTTTTTTTTTAAACAAATATTTACTTAACACTCTCTTCCTGCTAGTTCCATGGCCAGGTCCTGGGGCTCTGAAGAGAATTAAAATATAGTGTTTGATCTTGAAAAAGTCCTAGTTTAATCTGTAGCAGGAAGCCAGTACACAATATCTAAACTCAGTAAATGCACAGTCACCCAAACACATTATTTAAAGACATAGAAACTACACCTCGAAGATCTAAAACCAGAAATGCCTCAAAGGGGTTGCCTCTAGGGACCAGACTGGGACAGAAAGGTGCAGAGTTGGAGGCTGTTGATCCCATTATAAGCTTTTCTGTATTGCTTGCCTTTTTTTTTTTTAATCGCATGCCTACATAAATTTGATAAGACACATAAATAATTCTGAAAAACAATACTGCAGTAAGCATCCTCGTGCATAAAGAACGGTTGCCATTTTTGGTTATGTTTGCAGGGTGTATTCTTAGAATTTCTGTGTTAAAGATCACAGATACAAATTTGTTTCCAGAAAGTATGCAGGGGTGCTGAAGAGTTTAAACAGAGTGATCTATGTAAACTACCAAGCCATAGCAGGCCCTCAGTACACATTAGTTAGGAACAAGTAAATCACCCAATGTTTTGTCTGGATTCCAACTGCTTCCCAACAGCTGCCACGAAGAAGAAGTGCAGCTCTCTTGATGACATTCCTCTGGATCTTTTGCTAATACAAATACTACTGCAGTGAGCAGTCTTGTGCCAACGTCAATTCAGGGTTTTGCCAGTGTATATTTGGGATGGTTTCCTAGAAATGGGTAAACGCATATGTCATTTTGCTAGATGTTGTCATGTTCCCCACGTAGGGGTCATGCCATTTTGCACCCTCCCCAGTAATGTGTGAGTGCGTCTTTCTCTCAAAGCCTCCCGAGAGAAATTGTTGTCCAACTGGGATTTATATTCATCTGCTGGGTGAGAAATGATCTCTCAGTGTAGCTTGAATTTGCATATCTAACTGATACTTGTCATTTCCCCCTGCCACTGCCCATTCTAAATTTCCCTCGCCCTCAGCTAGCCTTTCAGCTGGTCTAGCTGCTTGCCAAAGGAACGACCTAGACCTTTGTCCGTGAGGGCTCTGAGCCCTTGGTGGCCTTGGCTTTATTAGGCCATGGATGGCTTAGTCGCCCATGCAGTGTTACTGCTGAACACAGACGCAAGAAGATGCCTCCCAGGGAATCCCCTGAGCTCCAGACATTCTCCTTTCTGCCCCACTCGGTGTCAGCAACACTGCCTCTTCGTGAAAATCAGAGGCGATTATACCCTGCCACCATTTGCCTTCCGAACCACCGGCATGGCATCCAAAAGTGACCAGGCGGCAGTCCTAGCTTCAAGTTCAAGGGAACTCTCCGTTGTCCCTTGGAGGAAGAGCCCCTCCCTAGAAACTGGGACTTCTTCCCAGCTAAGCCTAAAGTTGTAAGAACACGAAGCCCAACTTCTGCAAGTAGGTCACCGGAAATGACGGTAAGAGGGGCCACTCGTCCTCCTACCTTTTGGTTCCTGGACCTCTGCATTCTGGCTACTGGAGACAGAGTACCGCATACCAGCCATTAGTTCAGCATGGGTTGCGTATGCTCCAGGACAGCACCCATCCCGCAAGGGGGCATCCCCGGGCTAGCGACCTCACTGAGCCTTCCAGGTGACTCAGTGCGTCGGACTACCAGTGAATCCTGTGGGACTGTGCCCCCTGTCACATCTTCATCGTAAATATGGCGCTTAGGCTAAGGCAGCCCAAGGCCGAGGGCTTTGTCAGGAAATCAGGGATGTGGTCACTCTGAATTGGTGCTGGCAGAGGCCCTGTAGGCCGGGAAGGCACACCCACACCCAGAGCTAGTTTAAGTGCCTATAGGAAAGAATGACTTCCCCTTCCAGGTTAGAAGGGATATGGTGTAACCAACTTGCTTGAGCTCTGGGGGTGCAGCCACCCTGGAGAATATTGGTGGCAAGTTGGATAATCAGTTAAACAACAGAGGCGGTAGCTAGATAGGCCTTGGTGAGGGTGAGCCCCTGCTGCTGGGCCTCTGCACACCTCCACCCCTTCCCCCCTGATGCCTCCATGTATGGGTCCCCTGCCCCAGCAACGGGGCGGCTAAGGCAGAGGCTGGCTGACACGTGCCAGAGGAACCATCCTGTCCACCTGGCTGTTGCGTTCCTCGGAGGTGGATGCTTCCTAGCGGACGTAGATGCGAGACACAAACATCTTCACACACCCCCCCCCACCTCTGTAGGTCTTCTGATGATGCCTTCCACATGCTTCTCTCCCATCTTCTGAAGTTGCACCTTATACTCCTTATTGCTGAGCAAGATACACATGTTTGATGGGCCCTTTGGAATTTGGAGGCAGTATATGCCTTTCTTTCTGGCCCCTGGCCAGCCAGCCAGTGATTCACCACTGCTCAGAAGTGTGAGTCTTTATCTTTGCCGAATCTTACCCCCTATAACGCTTATGGCTGAAAGCACTGCTTGGAGCTCTGCCCACTAGGAGGATTTTCCTTCTATACTGCGTCCTAGGGCCGCCCCTGCCGGGGCTACAGTGTGGCCACAGTCCATTTTTGGCTCACGTCCACTTATGCGCGGGCGTCCCCATATGTGGACCAGGCCTGGTTGTCTTCTTTCTCCATTGTCCGGTCATAGAGAAGTCCCCATGAAGCCTGAGCGCAGGAGAGACATTATTGCAACAGAATACTGACACGTGCTCTGAGCCACCTGCTCGTATGACTCATTCATGTCTTATAGACCTCCTCAGGCCTGAGTGTACCATTTCCATCCTACGGTGGATTGCTGCTGTGCCTGTCTGCTCTGTGACTCCTTGGATCTAATACCAGCTCAGGATAGCTCCTGTCTCCTAATCACAGATGCAGAAGGCATGGCCTAGCTAGAGGGTCTGTGCCATGCATCTCCTATGGGGCTCTCCAGAGACTCCATTCAGCATCCTATTTCCATGGACAGCTCTAATGCTATAGCCGAGGGCCAGAGCTGTTGGTACTGCAACCTTGTCCTAATGCAGAGCCCTCTTTTCCTTGGGGCCTCACTTGAAATTGTTAGACTTCTGACCACCTGATAAATGGATTGGGGTGCTATTCTCAACGTGGCATATACTGCCTCCAAATTCCAAAGGGCCCATCAAACATGTGTATCTTGCTCAGCAATAAGGAGTATAAGGTGCAATAATTTGTTCTTCGCCTCCCAGCATGTCTCAGACCTAGTTCCCCTAAAACCTTCACCTATGTAGCAGGCTAATGAATCTTTGCAGGCTTTTTCTCACATCCCTTGGCACATATTTTTTTTTTAAAGATTTTATTTATTTATTTGACAGAGAGAGAGACAGCCAGTGAGAGAGGGAACACCATCAGGGGGAGTGGGAGAGGAAGAAGCAGGCTCCCAGCGGAGGAGCCTGACATGGGGCTCGATCCCAGAATGCCGGGATCACGCCCTGAGCCGAAGGCAGATGCTTAAAGACTGAGCCACCCAGGCGCCCCGGCACATATGTTTCTTATTCAGACATTCAGAGTGACACCATATTCCTGTTTACCAGGTCCAATGAGCATAACCTCATCAATATGGCAGACCAGAGTGACCAAGGTGGCCAAGGTCTTTGTGATGGAGAGGAGGAGAGTTATAGTCTTGGGGTGAGACTCTAAATGGGTACTACTGCTCATTGTGAACTGCTTTTGTTTCTCTTTACTAATGGGGATTGGAAAGAACACACTGACAGAGTTAGCGGCAAGTGCCAGAGACCGTGCTGATCTCTTCCAATAAAGATACTCCATCCAGCATAAGAGCTGCATTTGAGGCTATCATTTGTGGTTATCACATGATCTAACATAAGCCAAATGGTTTTTGCAGACACTAATACAGGTAGATTAAAGGGGGAATATAATGGGAACCACCGCCCTCTATCTTTTCAGTCTTTAAGGGGGACAATATCTGAGCTTAAACAAATTGCCGACCTACAGATTTCAGGGACTAATAATGGTTCTAGTTTTAAGCTCCTAAATTTTGGGCATGGTTGTCACGTAGCCAAAGCTCCATTGGATATGCAGGCTGGGAATATAGAAGAGAGATCTGAACAGGGCCTATAAATTTAGGAGTCATACGATGGTAACTAAAGCAGATGAGACTGTCTTGGAAATTCATGGGGCGTAGGAACAGCTTGAAGTCCCCAAAGTCAACATTACCAAACTGAGGTCAGTGATTCCTGTCTCAGAAAATGGCACCACCACCTACCGAGGCACCCAAGCTGGAGCCCTGAGCCTCTAGCAGCAGACATCATGCCTTTTTCATGATCTGGCCCTGCCAGCCTCATCTCTCTCCATCAGGCATCCTACACGCCAGCAAAACAGAACTTTGTGAGGCTCGTCAGCTGCACTGTGCTCTCTTCCCACCACTGTCCCCCTGCCCCTGCGCTTTCTGCCATCTGGAACACCTTCCCAGCCCTTTCTTCCTACCCTTGGCCGCCATTGCAACCCCATGTGTGACTACCTCTGGGCAGCCTTCCCTGACCGTCCCCAACGAGAGTTAGATGCTCCTCCTCTCCTATCTTTCTATGCAGGGGCCATAGCCCACAGTACTGAGATGACGGCTCTGTCTCTGCCAGCCCAGCCCAGCCTCTCCACCTGACTGTGCGGCTCTGGAAGGCGTGGGCTCTGCCTTTTATGTCTGGAGGCATCCATGTTTATGTATAACCAAGAATGTAGAGTGTCTCCTGGGAACAAATAAATCTAAACAGGGTCCTGCTTGGGCTAGGGAGATTTCAGAACGGCTGGTCTGAGTAAATGACAAGTCTGATTCCTTTTTTCTCTCTTCCCTCCATCACGTATACAGCAATAACTGTTGGTGGGCTCGGGCAACACCCATTCTCAAATCCCTTTTCCTTTGTCCCCTTAAGTGTAGAGTCTGGGAAACCTAGCTGTTTTCTCAGGCTCTTTTATTTAGTGGGGCCAATAGAATGAAACAGAAGTCTGCTAGAGGCCTCTGGGAAAGCTTTTGCTTTTCTGATCAAAAGGATACTTGGGGGCGCCTGGGTAGCACAGTCCTTAGGCGTCTGCCTTCGGCTCAGGGCGTGATCCTGGCGTTCTGGGATCGAGCCCCACATCGGGCTCCTCCGCTGGGAGACTGCTTCTTCCTCTCCCACTCCCCCTGCTTGTGTTCCCTCTCTCGCTGGCTGTCTATCTCTGTCAAATAAATAAATAAATAATCTTTAAAAAAAAAAAAAAAGGACACTTGGGCTAGCCTCCTTCCTTTCTCCCATCTTCCTGCCTGGAATATAGATGTGAAGCTTAAAACTTCATCTGGTACCGTAAGGCAACGAGCCAGTACACCCAAGGTGGCGGAGCGGAAAGTCTGAGCCTCTGCTGGCATCTTGGAAGCGCTGCCCAGCCTGCCTCCAGCCCTCCCCTGGGTGAGATAATTAAGTGACCTGATTGTTTAAGACACTGCTTGTCAGGTGTTCTACGGCAGAGCGGAAAGCTCTGGCTATACATCCAGACAGAATACACAGAGCGGCAGGACTCGCTGCCAGAAGAGCGCTCCGTGTCAAGGTCATGCTGGAACCCATGTTAAAAGTAAACCCATCAATTAACGAACACACGGAGTTGCTTTTTGTTTTCTGTTCTTTGCAGCTCTTGGTGCTGTGGGGGAGACTTGGAAACAGAGATGTAGCCTCCGTTCTTGAAGAGTTTACAGTCAGGTGGGAGGAGGTCTGATGAAACACCACGCTGAACGGCATGCAGCGAAGAGCTGGATTTTATCAAGCTCGGAGGAGAGGAAGCTCTGTGGAGGGGAGTGGCTCAGACGGGGAAGGTTTCCTGCAGGTGCAGGGGCTTGAACCGGGCCTCGGCCGAGGAATGGGATTTGTTGGCTTGTCATTAGCCCCTCCGTGATCTTAGCCTCGGAGGTGAGCTGCAGGCGATGCCTGCTGGCAAGCCCCCAGCGCCCAGTAGAGGCTCATCAAGTCTTAATGCCCTTCTGGTTTAGAAAGATGTTTTTCTCCCTCTCATGCATTTATTCAACATGTCTTTATTGAACTGCTCCAGGCGCTATGGATACCACTGCGGGCAGAACACACACAGTACCTGACCTCAAAGAGCTTCAGGTCCAATGAGGGACACAGACAGCAATCAAAAGAAAACTTGGGACTGGTAAGGTGCTTCCTTACCTTCCTTTAGGCCTCTGCCTTCCCAGATGGGCTATACATCCAGCGTCCGGTTCCCGTTGCCCGAGCCTCTCGTTAGAGAGCCCTGCTTGCTGGGCCCAGGCCACCCCTGTGTCGCTGCAGCCTGCGAGCCTGTCGTTCCTCTCTGCCCGCCCAGGCTAATGGCCCCGTACTGCCGCCCCCATCTCTCTTTCTGAGTCACACGTACAGCGCACACCACAGCTGACCTCCATGCCCCTCAGTCTTCCTGCCGCCCGGTGCCCTCGCTCCAGCCCCAGCCGGCTGGCTCTGGCCACACCCTTCTGCTGGGGGGCGGGGGAGACACAGCTCCCTCTTCCTGAAGAGCCCCTCACTTCCCCGTCTTCCAGGAAGCCCTCCTCCTTGCCCAGAGCTGAGTGATGACACAGTTGATCATCCCAAACTAGGATACTCTGAAGAGGGGAAGGGGGCACTCAGTAATCACATCCGACCACGAGCAAACCCAGGCATGCGGTCTCCTAACCAGAGCGCCACGCCGCGGTCTCAGGCTCCAGACAGCCTCTGCGGCTGTTACCTCACCATTTCCCTAACTGTGTTCTGTGGAACACCTGGGAGACACCCATGGGGCTTCACAAAAACAAAAAGAAATTAAAAACTCCACATTGAAACGATTTTGAGAAACACTGAGTGAATCCAAGATAAACAGATTTCCTTCCTGCAAGACTTCCCCAAATTAATATGTGGTGGTAAGCATATAGCATGTCAGGTCCCCCAGGCCCCTCTGACGATGGCATCCTTGTGCAGAGAGCACACCGTGGAAGAAACATACTTGGAGAAACACTGTCCTAGGCAAATAGAGTTGTTCGCAGAGCTCACACCTATCTCTGTCCTAGAGTTTGGTATTAAGATATCAACACCACAAGGGGGGTGGGCTTAGGCCCAGCTCTGCTCCTTTCCAGCTGGGTGCCATTTTGCATCAGGATGCTTTGGCTGCAGGTGGCAGATATTAGTGGGTACCAGAGTTTGTTACTGTCATAGCAAGAACGCCTGAGCAGAGCACTTGCAGCACAGTGGTGTCCTCCAGGACCCAGGTGTTTTCCACTTCTTCATCCTGTCATCTTCAGGACGCCGCTTATCTCCTCTCGTGGTCACAGGATGGCTACAGCAGCTCCAAGCATAGCCCAGAGGATCAAAGCCTTCCAGCAGAGAAGGACATGTCCTCCTATGTACATGTTTACCATTTATTCTTAGGAAAAAGTTTTCCAGACACCCCCCATCCCTGGAGAAGTCATCTCCTCGGGTCTCAGTGACCAGTAGGGTGACCGACCATCCTAGTCCGTGCTGGGACTGACGAATTTCCAGGGACTCAGCACTGCTAGAACTAAAACGGGGACATTCCTGGGCAACTTGGAAGTTCATAACTGGGTAGGAATGGACCACATGACGGCCTAAATCAATCATTGGTCAGGGGAATGGAATTACTATGATTAGCTTAGACTAATCAGGTTTTATGTCCTGAGGCAAGAGAGGGGGCCAGCTTTCCTGAATATGGAATGATGAACACCCAAACAAATCCTGCTTTCTCACGGTAAGGAAGACGGGAAAGCCATTGGCGAGCAATCCGCAGGGCTGCCTTATCTGTAAAATAAGATGCAATGAGCATTCTCTCCTCAAGAGTTTGTGGTAGAGATTAGATAAAATGACATATGACCAGGCCTTACCAGGCATCTTTATATTAAGCACTTGCTGTGTGCAACGCTCTGTGCTAAAGGCACTGGGTTGTGTGGTCACTAGAGCCACAGAACATTCTAGGGGACAGGGACGTAAATCCCATGTTACGGTTGTTCCTGAGACACCCAGAGGTGAAGTGATTTGCCCAAGGTCATACAGCTGGGAACTGTAGAGGCAGGTGTCAAACCCGAGTCTGTCGCCCACCACGATGCCCATCTCAGTCTCGCTAGCCCACTGCCTTGCAGAGTTGTGCCTCAAACGCTAATTTCCTTGCCTTTCATCTCCAGCACTTGGCACAGGGCTCAGCATATAGCAAGCACTGATTCAATATTTTTTTTAATGAGTGGGTGGTAACAGCTGATATTCCTGTAACCATAGGGTTTACAAAGAACTTTTCCTGAATTTAGGGTTTTCTCCTCCAAATCTGGTCCTCTGCCAGGGCGCCTTCTCCCAGCAAATGGCACCGCATCCATCTAGTTGCACAAACCAGGAAACTAAGAGCTGTCACCAACCTCCTTCCTCCCCGCCAGACATCGCCTCCAACCCATCGCCCAGGCTGTCTCTCCAATGCGTGCACCCCACTCCATCCTCCGTGACCTCGGCCCATGTTACTATGGCGTGCTCACTTGAACTGCAGCGGGAGCTCCCTATCTGCTCAGGCGCCCAGCCCTCCCCCAGTCCGTGCTGCAGCCAGAGGGCGCGCCTGTTTCTGACCGGGTCCCCTGCCGACTGCGCACCCTTGATATTCATTCCTTTGGGGATCAAGCTCAAACGCCCAAACACCGCCTGGCTCTCTGGCCTCATCCTCCACAGTCCCTCTCATAGTGCATAGTCTCCCAACCATCCCCCTCCACTGACCTTCCTTGAGACCCCCCTCCTTGTGCTGCCTCCTGCCTTGGGATCTTTGCACACGCCGTTCTCTCTGCCCTTAATTACCTCAGGCCTTAGCCTGGGTGCTCTCTTCCTGCTAAGACCCACTGACTACCATGACCGGGTCAAATCCACCTGTTAGAGGCTCTTACAGCATCTACTTTCCCTTGATGGCCCCGTTGGCACAATTGCCATTTTACATTTGCTTGTGAGTCTGTTTTTTTGTGTTTTTTTTTTCTTTTTAATTAATCCCTATAAGGGGCTTGAACTCATGACCCCAAGTCAAGAGTTGCATGCCCTGCTGACTAAGCCAGCCAGGCACCCCTGCCTGTGAGTCTTTTGATTCATGTCTATCCCTCAATTAGCCTATGAGTTTGGTGTGGTGTCTGCATTTTTTAAAAAATATTTTATTTATTTTTTTTAAAGATTTTATTTATTTATTTGACAGAGATAGAGACAGCCAGCGAGAGAGGGAACACAAGCAGGGGGAATGGGAGAGGAAGAAGCAGGCTCCCAGCGGAGGAGCCTGATGTGGGGCTCAATCCCAGAACCCCTGAGCCGAAGGCAGGTGCTTAACGACTGAGCCACCCAGGCGCCCCTGTTTGTTTGTTTAGAGAGCAAGTGAGCACCAGCACAGGGAGGGGAGGAGGGAGAGGGAGAATCCAAGCCGACTCTGTGCTGAGGGCAGAGCCCCACACGAGGCTCATGAGTCTGAAGAGTCGGACCCAGGCGCCCCCGGTGTCTGGTTTTGTTGACCTCTGTAGCCTTTGCGATGTCCAACCAGGGACAGCACATAGCATGTTTTCAACAAACGTGTGTTTCACTATGACCTAGTTGATGAATCAGTTAGTGTTTCACCCAGGTTACTCTGAGCTCCCTCCGGGCAGGGCTCTGCCTTAGTGTTTCTGTGTCACATACACACACACACACACACACACACGCACACACACACCACCCCCAGCAGCTAGCACAAGGCTGGGCTGGGCAAGTTCGTCATGAACACTCTGGGGGACGGTGACCACACGGTTGACAGAGATGGGAGTGCTTGTCAGAAACAACCTGTAAGGGAGTGAGGCAAGCAGGACAGGAAAGGGGAACGAGCTGAGGATGGGTATGGTCTCAGCACACCCTAGCCTCGGTCCTGTGGGAGAAGGAAAACAGAGCCTCAATCAATGATTGCACTGAGGAGTTGTTCCATCTCGGAGCAAGGAAGCCAGGAGCTTGGGTGTACCTTCCAGAAGGTCTTCAGGGATTGGGCTGTCCTGCCGACTGGACTCAAGACACCAAAGCCGGGAAGTGGTCAGCTGTGTCCCCTCCCCCCTCCAGGCCCTCTGTCCCTGTGCCCTGAGGCACCCTTTCCCGGCCACACCCCCTGTGCTATCTCCCTGGGCTGACGGAACAAAGCCCCACAAACTGGGCGGTCTCATAGTTCCGGAGGCTAGACGTCCTCCATCAGCGCTGGCAGGCCGTGCTGTCCCTGAAGGACCTAGAGGAGGGGCTTTCCTTGACCGTCTGCCAGCCTCAGTGGCGGCCACACTCCTCGGTGTTGCTTGACTTGTCACGGTGGCATCATCCCATCTCAGCCTCCATCTTCAAATGACCTTCCTCTGTGGGTCTCTGTGTCCACATTTCCTTCTTGTAATGACCTCAACTGAATTAATCTGCAAAGACCCTATTTCCAGAGAAGGTCACATTCACGTATCAGGAATCAGGACTTGAACTTTTTTGCGGGGGGGAACACCTCCAATACGCTAACCCAGAATGCCCCAGGTAACTTCTTCCAAGCTCTTTTGAACCTGCCCTTTCTGTCTCTGAGGCCAAAACCCTCTTCCCGGGAGCTCTCCTCCCACTCCTCGGCCTTTGCCAAAGATGAAGTTATGCTCCTGGTTCCCAGAAACGCACCCCAATGAAATCCTGCAATTCATATCGCTGGCAGTTTGACAGGGGCCAAAGGCTTTCACGCCTTTTCTCATTTAATCCTCACTACGGCCTTGAGAAGGCTTATTATTATCCCCACTCTATAGAGGAGGACACTGAGACTCGGGGAAGGTAAGTCCTTACACAAAGTCGCACAGCAAGGAATGGCCGGACAGGGATTTGATGCAGGTCTGCCTGATGGCAGATGCTACGCCCTTAACCTCTGTGCTCTTACTGCCCAAACACTTCCCTTGGCGGGATATCCGTCAGCCACTGAGAGGATCCATGTAAACCCATCTAGAAACTTAGAAAAGTGTCATGAAAAAATTGCTAAGAGAATAAGAGAGAACACAAAATTGGGAGCCTGCGTTTGGTCACTAGGAGAACCCAGGAATAAGGAGTCACAGAACACATTACGAGATGAAAACAGTGGCTTAGGAGAAGTTTGGGGTGACATTTCTTTAGGGAAGAATTTTCCACTGGTGAAATTTTAAAATTTATTTGATGATGATATAGTATAAATTCAATGATTTTTCTCCGTCCTTTTACATGCCCCACTCATGGTGAATATCACTTGGCATCCTGGAGCCTGCCAGTGTTCTGGAAGCCAGTTTGTTTCGAATGATATTCACCGCTGGTCATGCAAGCATGACTCCACTGTGAACATGATTTCTCATGCAAGCATGGTTTTACTGAGCAAGCTATTTTCCTCAGTTGAATGAGAGAACTCTGGCACATCCACGATCATGGCCGAGATACTCCTCAAGATATGCAGGCCAACCCCAGATCCCTCGATGGATGCAGTCACTCAGACTGGATTTACGATGACTCGCATTTCATTTAAACAGTCAGTACATTTTTGCTGAGTGCCTACTCTGTCCTAGGCTCTGTGCTGGGTATTAAGGATATAGAAATAAGCCAGACTGAATCTCTCCCTTCAAGGAGCTCATGTTTTATTGGGGGAGACAGGCGATTACAGCAATGGGATCAGTGCTTTAAGAGGACTCTATCAGTTGAGATTTGGTTGTGGGCCCAACAGCGTCTGGGGCATTTGGGGGAAATGCAGGTGGTCAAGGCCAAGTTCAGAGGGTGGGTTGTATTCCAGGCGGCCACCACCGGAGGCTTAGAGCAGAAGAACAATATGGCCAATGGCCTCTGGCCACCACGTGGGGGACTTGCTGGTGGAATGGGGGCCTCCGTGGGAGTGAGGCAGACGACATGGCCTTTCCCTTGTCTGGCTCCCTATGTCTCACCTCTTGACAGCACAGCCCGCCAGAACAGCGCTCCTCAGAGCCCTTCGGGCACCTTCCTGATAGAACCCAGGTCGCATGTGAAACCCAAGCTGGAGTGGAATGTGGGAAATGTTTTCCAGCCTCTATACCACAGGAAGGCAGTCTAGAAGGGATCAGGCAAATGGATGCTTGCATCTGGGATTCAGGAAAGATACATGGACGAGTGGGCTGGGCCGTGTCATAGGCGTTTTGCCTGGGTGCAAAGATTTGTGAGGATAGTGACCTGGACCAGGTACAATGATGCTTCCACTTTGATTCACCGCTGAGTTCACCTCTGAAACAGCAAATGAGCTGGAGGAGATAGAGGCACAGTATGAAGCTAGCTGCCTGATGTCTTCCTAACTTGTCATACAGGTGCACTCGAAGCCTAATGGTCAAAGCAAAGAGTGAGAAATCCACCAGGGAAGGGGAACCCTGGCTGCCTGCTGTCTACCCTTTATTTCACTGAGCTAGAACTCAACACTCAGGGATCTACTTACTGTCACGTAGGGAACTCCAAAATCCTATTTTGATAAGGAGCAGTTCTAAACAATGAAATACAGAAGTGTCCTGCATTAATTACAATGTAAGTGTTGACAAGAGGCAAACTTAAGCCCAGAGAGACAGAGACAAATTAGTTTTTCCTTCTCACCAGTCACTAGACAGAGGGTAGAAAGCCTTGCTTCTAGGTGGGGATACCTGGTCAGGGACAGATCCTTGGTTATGGATCAGGAGCTAAGGACAGAGACCACCACTGGTGACCCTTCTCCTCTCCTGAGGGGGGTGTGAGTGTGAACCCCAAGGATAAGAATCTAGAGGTCGAAGTAAAATAATTTCCCCCGTATCTGCATCACTATTTTTCATTTGTTATCACAGAATTTCAGCAAAATTTTGTAGAATGCTTTCTTAGCATGCTTTGGGAATTACGGGACATGTACTTATCCATAACTGATGAAGACTGGATTGAGGGGAGGGAAACTCAGCACGGATTCAAGACGCATTATGAATCTCAAACAGGAGATTCCTGCTTGAAAACCATACACAAGCACATTGTGATAAAACTGCGGAAAACCAAAAGCAAAGAGAAAATCTTAGCAGCCAGAAAAAGAGAGGCATTCCGGTCCTTTCAAAGGAATAAGAACAAGACTGATGGCTGACTTCTCATCAGAACCAATGGCAGTCAAAAGAGAATCGAATGTGATCTCCAAAGTGCTCGGAGAAAAGACTGCCCAACCTAGACTTCAACAGCTGCAGAAACATCCTACAAGAATGAAGGAGAAACAGACATTTTCAAACTAGTCCAAACCAGAAGGATTCAGCAGCAGCAGAGTTTCCTGACCTGCACGAAGGAGACGCTAAAAGGGTATTTTCAGGTAGAAAGCAATGGCTCCAGAGTACTCCAGAGTACTCAAAGTATATACACACACAAGAACATCCCTGGGAACAGTGGTCCTAATAGCCAAAATATTAATATCCAAATGGCTGTCAGCATTCACTCACGGAGTACTAGTCTTCAATAAAAGTTAGTAAAATAGACTCATACGCCCATCCAAGCAGAGTAATAAAGACCAGATTTACCCGCCTCCTTGAGCTAACAGCAACAAAATGGACAAAGCGTCCGTGTTCTGAGTTGTGGTCAACGCATGCACGGAGTCCTGACTGTCACTTTCCATCAATCCACATGCCTCTTTTGAGCAGCTACTGTGCCCCAAACTCTGAGCGGGGATGTGGGAAACCAGAGCCGAGGCAGATCTCTTCCTGCCCTTGAGGGGCGCCCAGTCTACAGGAGGAGAGCGAGCACGTGCCCCTGACCGGCTTACGCTGCCTGCACGGTCCAAGCTGAGAGCCGCAGGGATGTTCAGAGGCAGATGTGGAGAGAAGAGGGCACCTACTGCTCTAACCGGCCTCCCCCTTCCCTCACCCCAGCACTAGGCAGAGGTAGGGGCGCTGGGATGTGGGAGGAACAAACCAGCTCACCGGGCCGGGTCTGCTGGGTGGGGCCGACGTGAGGCCTGACGTTGGTGGCTCAAGGAAGCAAAGACTGCCCTCCCCGGGACAGGGGTGAGAACCTCCGGCCAGGCAATGGGAGCTGATACTCAGCCTGCTCTGTCTCTGTATCTTGTATGATCTTAGAGCTCCCTGTCCTTTCTGAGGCTCGATTTCCTCATCTGACCCTGGGGATGCTCTAGAAGCAACTTTTGCTCTGAGGAAGGTTGCTGCCAACTAAGCTTCTGGGCCTTAGTTTCCCTAGTCTCTAAAGGGGACAACAATTCCCACCCATCCTTGGGAGAGCCTCCCAATTAAGAGGTTGTTCTTTTCCTCCAGCCACTGCTCAAAGGGGGTACAGAAGCACCAGGAGTTTGTGCAGAGGTGAGGGGACAATGGTTGACTGTCCAAGGCAACATGGGGTGAGGCAAGTGCTTTCCTGCACCCCAGCTTCTCACTTTGCTCTCTCCCCCACTCATCCAGAATTATTAGTTCCCAGAATTCCACACTCCTTGCTCAGTTCTATGGTTTCTGCAGGAATGACTGAGGAATGGAGAGAGGCAGCCATCTTGGCAGGAATGGCAACACCCCCCATTCTCACACCTGTCCCGCCAATCTTCCAACTTGATGGTGTACGCTGCGTCCTGTACGGACCTATCCTAGTCAGCTCTCAGAGAACAGTCTGGTCATGGCATCTATATGCAGATTTCATTCCCACACAGCTCCGTAGGGGCGGAGCGGCTTCCCTCCCAACACACACCCTCCTGTATCCTGACGCCTTCCAGAGGGGCCTCATCATCCCGGTTTGCAGACAGGAAAACTGAGACCAGTGAGGGAGAATCTGAGTGCTCATCCTGCCAGGAGAGAAAAGAAAGTCCTGGAGGGATCAGGTGTGTGGTGACAACTCTTGCTTTGTGTTTCAGGAGACAGAACCCAGCAGTGTGAATTTCGGTCAGATAGGAGGCCTCCCCTGACATTCTTGATCCTCCCCAAACCAGCCATGCTGCCTCCTTCTCCCCTCTCCTCTCATTCCCTCCTCCCCCATCAACCCACTCTCTTTTCTCTTCCCAGGCACTGTCCAGAGTCTAGCTTGGATGCATGGCTGCCCTGCTGCTGTGGGGCTCAGGTCCTGCTCAGAGCAGGCCTCTAACCCTTTCACCTCCCTGCTCGGGGCCCTTCCAGGACACTGCAGCTGAGGCTAAGAAAATAGCACCTCCCTGCTGTCCTCCCGCGGCATGCCCCTTCTGTTGGGCCACCTCATGGCACCTTTGGCTGGCTTGCACGCCCCACCTCCAGGTCCCACCTACCCGGTCTCAAGGAGACAGCCCTGGGATGCTGAGCAGTGAGGGAAGGCTGAGGCCATGGGCACAGACCCTACACCTCCCCACTACCCAGCCTGCTCTCCTGGCCTGTCTGCAGTGCCCTCACCTCCTGTCCCAGTCCTCCATCCAAATGTCAAGACCCCTGAGCCCAGCCTCCTCCCGAGGTCCCTGCACATCCCAGCTCCTGCTCTGCCTCTCCAGCTTCATCAGCCCAGGACCAGGCCTCACAGTGCTGTCTCCTAGTTATTCTATGCCCAGAGGAGGGGTTCCACCCACCCCTGATCACAAGGCTGGTCCTGCCTCCCCAGGGATCGTTCCACAGAGGGAGGCCACTCAGCAGGCAGACACACCCCAGACATGGGGTCTCACTCGGGTAAGACTGGCGGACCTCAGTCCTGTTCAGAGAGCAGCTAAAGGGGCTAGAGAACCCCAAAAAACATTTCCCATTTTCCCTATGGAGTCTGTAGAGTGTACCCCATGTAGACTGTAAAGTCAGCCTGAAGAGTGTGTCTGCCAGTAGAATGAGCATGTGAGTCTGTGTGTGTGTGTGTGTGTGTGTGTGTGTGTGTGTGTGTGTGAAGGAGAGAGAGAGAGTGGGAGAGAGAGGGTGTGCAAACGTGTCTGTGTGTATATGAGAGGAGCGTATGTGAGCGGATGGGAGTGAGGTTAGCCCCCACAACCCCCCAACACCTGTCTTAGACCTGAGGAGGTGAGGCGAGCGAGGGTTGCGTGCCCCCTGGTGGCCGTGAGCTGCACTACAGGCCACCCACCTCTTCTCTCGCCCCTCGGCCTCTGCAATACAGAAGCAAAACTGATCCCAGATCCTTCTCTGGGGCTCCAACCCCACTTGCTCACCACCCCCGTCCCCCACCACGGTCCTGCAGAGACAGACAGAGACTCTGCCCTCCTGAATCTCCTCTGTCTTTTGCAGAGAAAGAGCCATTGGAGGGGAGTCAGGCAGGCGGGGCTCACATCTCAAGCTTGGCAGGTTAGTTAACCTCCCTTAGCCTCAAACTGCTTGGCTACGGAATGAGATAATGGTATCTACTCCACCGAATCATAGTAAGGTTTTATGTAAAATGAAACTATTAAGCTGGGAGGGCTGGGCAGCTACAAGAAGCCATGGGGCCAGCCTACGGTTCTCAGATCTGGTGAGAGCCGCCTGGTGAAAGCAGGGCAGAGACTCCTCCTACCTGTCTTCCCCTGTATCCTGCCACCCCGCCCCCCGCCACCCCAAACAGCTGCCCCGCCCGCCTTCCCACGAGCTCACCTCCTGCCAGAGGGCCACCCCACACTGGCCGCCCTGCCCGTGTGAGTAGCACTGAGCAGCCACCTGGGGTAGTTCATGCGGCCACGTGGACCCACCTTCCAGGCCACCTCCCAGGCCTCCCTCTGCCCTCACCTCCATCTAATTGGTCATCAGGTTCTGCCAATCCAACATGTCTTGAATTCCTCCCTCCCTCCTGCGGCCAGCACAGGGCACCCAGCATTAGCTCTGGAAGGATCCCTGCCCCATCTCAATCCTGCAGTCCTTTCTCTGCTTCCCAGCAGGATCTTTCTAAAATCCAGGTCCAAGTCACTCCTCTACTGAAAACTTTCCCTGGCTCCCCACTGCGTCCGAAGTAAAACCGAACTTCCCAGCCTGGCATTCAAGGCCCTCCCTGGTCTGGCATATCTTCCCTCTGTCTCATCATTCCCTGTGTGCCTTTGTATGAGCAGTTCCTTCTACCAGGAGCACCTGTCCCCTTTTGCTCACAGGAGAACAATACCTGCTCATCTTCCAGACCTCACTGCCTTTCCTCTCCGGGTCGTGACCCTGCCTGGAGCCCCATGGCCAAGAATCCCATAGGGCTGCCATAGGGTTGTCATGTCCTATGACCACATCTCCCCGGCCAGGCTGTTAGACCCTCCAGACCAGGGACAAGGACAGTTAGCTCTGGACCTCAGCACAGGGTCCTGCATGCACGAGGAGATATTTGTGAGTTGTTCACTCAATTGGGTGGCAAGGAGGGCTGTGTCACAGCATGGGCCTCAAATGGGATTAAATGTTCTCAAGGGAAGGTTGAGCTGGGGACAAACAACAGATGCGGGGGCGGGGGGGAGGGAAGTGAGGTCCCTGCAGTGTGTACACAGGCTGTGCTTTCCCTTTGTCCAAAAGCTGGTAGAAGAGGGCCATGTACACACATTCAAGGTTGGGGGGAGGGGAATCACAGGCAGAGAAGCGCCTGTGTCAACCCACACTGATACACGGATGCTGGGGTCAGCTGCACGTGGTTAGAATAGCCAGCCCCTGTCAGCCGGGGGCCCTCTCGGGCACTGACCTGCCCCTGCCTGGGGGCCCACTGGTCAGCCTGGGTCCTGTGCTGGGAGAGGACAGGGACAGACTAGCGGAGCCCAAAGCAGGGGCTGGGCAGGGGAGGGGGCTGGACTCCAAGCTCCTAAGGGAAGGCTAGGTACCCTGAAACCATTTGGCCCAGAAGAGCAGGTAGCAAGCCATGAGAAACCGATAGGCTCTGGGGTCCCAAAGGCTGGCACTCACGGCACTGCCAGTGGTCACAGGATGGCCCTGTCTCTTCCCAGCCCTCCTTCTCCTAGGAAAGGGAATCCCAGTATTTAGCACTTAATATGTCAAGCTTTACTGATCTGGAAGAGATGAACAGGAGAGGAGATGGGGGGAGAGAGAGTGTAGGCAAGAGAGGGGCAGGGTCTAGAGATTTTACCTGTCAGGGCCTCGTGATGGTCCAGTCTGGGGTCTGCCTCTCTCTGGTGTGCAGAGGCAAACACTCTCACAACCAGAAAAGCAGGGAACTAAGTCCACAGACACAACTTGGGCTGCATCCGGTGTAGAGTCAGACTCAGGGATACTCCTTTGGCAGGACTTATGGGGACACAGATAGGGTAGGCCAGGAGGGGTTCAGAGGCCTAGGCTCTGGCTGTATGGGCACTCATGACCAGTAGGCCAACAGACAGAGGGTTTAGGAGGAGCTCTAGGCTGCCTCCTCCAGGCAGTCTCCTTGATTGCTTCAGTCCCTCAATTCTTTCTTTCCAGTCCACAATCTCTGCCAGCCAACATGTCCTCTCACTGCTCCATGCCCAGGCCTCCTCATCTACCATCCACCTCTAAGCCCCTACAGTCTGGTGGGGGGCTGATCCAGGGGTACCCTGACAAGTCTGTGATTCTCCTAGAAGAGGAGCTAGGCACAAGGGGTGGGGGCTCCGGTAGCCAAGGAGTTCTGAAGAGCATTTGCTGACCCCAATTCTGTTTGTCCCATCCCCATGCACAATATCTGGAAATAGCCCCATGGGAGAGGGTTGGTAGAAAGAAATAGATTTATTCTCATGTACAAAGCGGTCAGCCCACGGGACCATATACAACAGTTGCACAGAATCCTAGAAAAACGCATCTCTCTAAAGGCAACTCAGAATAGGTAAGGCAGGTGGCCCCCCTCCCCCCACCCCACAACACATACAGAACAACACAGAGAAGGGAGAAGCCAGCAGCCGGGCTGACCCAAGAGGCCCGGCCCTATGGGGGTCTCCCAAGCCCCGGGCACGGGTAGATATGGCCTTGAAGAAGATAGAAGCCCTGCTAGGGCTGAGGCAGCCCTCTGGCTGCAGGGATGGGGAAGGGACTTGGGCTAAGAGGGGGGACACTCAGGGGGCCCCTGAAGGATTCAGGGTTGGCTCTCTGCCCTAGGGTGGCAGGGACATTCCACGGCTTCTCCTGGGACTCCACAGAGCCAAGGGACTTTGATCTAAAAGGGGTCTTAGAAAAGGGATTGTCTCACTCTCCTGTCTCACCCAAATAGGGGCAGTCACTTGCCCAGGGTCACACAGCCATGAGGAAGCACTGACTCACCTGGCACCTGTCTTCCAGCCCCAGGACCCTTCCTGCCCACCATTCCCATCCTGTGCTCTTCCTGAGCCCCCTCTGCCCGGAGCACTGGGCCGGCCCTCTGGCAGCTTCCGTGTGGGGTCCCTGCCGCTCCCCAGGCTCCAATGCCTACCGTAAGCATAGTGGGGACCCTAAGGGGCACCTTCGGCCTCATGGCTATTTCTAGTTATCCAGCAGAGCTAATGACTGTTTCTAAGACCCACTCTCTGCTCATTGAGATGTCCCACCTTCTCCTTGCAGGAGGGCCCTGGAAGAAGGAAGAGGGCCAGATCTGGTCGGGCAGGAATGGGGCCCAGGAGAAAGCATCCAGACTGCCTCAGAAGAAGGAGTGGCTGAGGAGGACTTGCCAAGATGTGGTCAGGGGTGCAGAGCAGGGCCCACTGCTCATCAGTCACCCCTGTGCTCTCCGAGGACAAATGACAAAGTCTTGGTGAGGTTGGAAGTCTTGCTTCCATTATACAGACAAGAAAACTGAGGCCCGGGAAGGCCGGTACTTGCCCAGGGTCACACGGTAAGTCCTGGATTAGAACCTAGGACCTGTGGCTCTGGTCCCAGGGCACCAGGGCCAGGCCAGTGGAGGGCTGTTAAGAAGAGGCCTGGGCAGAGAAGGGTCCCGGGGAGGGGCTCATTCAGCATCAAGGCTGCAACAGCCATTGACGGGGGCCCCAGTGCCATCCAGCTCAGGCACCTCGTACTCCTCGTCCAGGAAGTCCAGTGAATTGTTGCTCGGGAGGCCGCGGATGGTGAACTTGTGAGACACCTTGGTCCAGTGCTCACGGTTAGAGGCCACGCGTTCGTACAGCTCCGCCGCCTTCGGAAACAGGTCCTGCAGCAGCCTGGGGGTGCAAGGGCGCAGGGATAGGGTCAGAAGCCAGACTGCGAGTAGCAAGGGAGATTCGGACTATACAGCAGGTAGAACTAGCACCAGACTGTGAGGCACAGGACTGGACGCTCAAGGAGAGCATGAAGCGAAGGCCCCGTTTACAGGCCAGTGGGAGACGGCCGGGCCTAGAGGCTGCGGGGTGGGTCAGCTGGAGCTGGGCAGGCCAGCCCAGCACCCATGTCTGCCACAGCCGGCCCCATCCCCCCAGGAGGCCCCCGAGCTCTCTCACTTGTAGATGGGCATTGCGATGTGTTCCATAAAGCTGATCTGCAGCTCGGGGATATAGGCCTTCTCCCGGTCCATCATCTCCATCGGCCTGTTGCCCATGGCCTTCTCCTGCAGGCAGCAAGCGGTCAGGCCTGGCCCCTTCTCCCTCTGTCAGGCACCAGGACGAAACTAACCCAGCCCTTCCCAGCCCCAGGCCAGGGACCCTCCCCGCCACCTGGACACCCGAGATCACTCCCCACATACCAAGTCTCCCTGGGAGAAGAACTCTTTGTAGATCAGCTCCTGAAAGGCCAACACTCTCGTCACCTTCTGTGCGTGGGATCCGTCCGTCTAGTTCCTCTACTGCTCGGTCCCAAGACGGCAAACCAAGGCATCCCTCAGCCCCCACCTCAGGCCCAGTTTGGCAGGGGGATGGCCCCAGATGGGAAGGAGTGGCTGAGTTATGACCCCCCTTCTACCAGCCGCTGACTTGCTGTGTGACACCCTGTGAGTCCATGCCCCTCTCTGAATCTCCGCATCTGGTGCCCTGAAGTGGTCGAGGTTTCTGTCTCCCCAAAACTGAGCCAGGCTGAGCTCGGCCCAGAGAGGGTGTTGGGGCTGCAGGAGCCACACAGAACGGGGCGGGGTGTGCAGCCTGCACGTCCGCAGGGAGCGGCCGCACTTACTGCGATCTTCCTGGTAGTCTTCCAGCCCTTGGTCTGGTCGGAGAGGTCACAGGAGGTCATAAGGAGGCAGAGGAGGAGGCTGTGGTGCTGCTTGTTGGTTCGGTCATAACCCACTGTTGGGAAGAGGGCGGGGTCAAGGGCCCAGTCCCCTGTCTCTGAGGGCAAGGCCTCCAGGGCCCTCCCCACGAGGTCCAGGAAATCCAGCACCCTGGATGGAAACCAAAGGGCTGGGGCTGGATCTGCCTGGCTCTGGTGGCTCGATGCCGGAGGGGGTGGGTCTAAACCCCTGGGGCTGCTGTCCAGGCACACCACCCTCTTCGTGGTCTTTCCCCAACCCCGAGGCCGGGGGCTAAAAGCAGGCACCTTCAGCCATCTTCTGGAGGTCTTTGAAGATGCGGAGGTGATGGGCCAGGTCGGTGGCCAAGATGATGTCCCGCATCAGGTCCAGCATACGCTGATAGTCCTGGGCCAGGATGGGGGGGAGGGGGAGTGGGAGGTGTCAAGGCCTCCTGCCGGACACCCCCACCCACTCCCTCAGCTCCTTCTCCTGCCTCAGGCCACCTCGGGGCTCCCACTCCCTCACCCCCATCCCTGGCCCCATCACCTTCCGGGAAAAGTGGTCGAAGATGTTGCAACCGTGGGTGTTGAGGATTGCGATGGCCTGAGCGAAGTGGTGTCTCTGGGGAGAGAGGAATGATGGGAGCCCAGCGGGGACGGGGGGTGGTGCTCACCCCGACCCCAAGGGAGGGAGCAGGCCTGGTACAGCCCCACCCCCAAGGTGAGCAGAGCAGACAGACACAGGGAGTCTGGGGACCTCGTTCCCTTTCTGGGCTCTGCTTCGGCCCTCTGCGTGACCCTGGGAAAGTCCCTGCAGGCCCTGAGCCTCAGATCCCTCAGCTGTCACATGGAGGGACACAGTGAGGCAAGCTCTGAGCCTCTCAAAGTGGAACGATTCTGAAATGATCCCTCGGAGTCCTAGACACTAATTCATGCAGCAAACATTTGTTTGCTGACAAAGAAAGGCAGTGATGAGGCGAGGGCAAGGCCCCTGTCTCCAGACGCTGATGGGCTGTCACTCAGAGGAGCAGGCTTAGCCCAGAGCACAGAGGGCAGAAGCAGGGCTGCCAGGCGGCCTCCTGGGAGGGAGGGAGCCCCTGGTGTCCCGGGGGCATGACAGCAGGGGCAGGCTCCAGAGGGGTGTTGTGGGGGGCAGCGTGGGGCAAGGTGACCTTGCAAGTTTGGTTTCTACTCTGTGCCAAGCCCTGTGCCAAGTGCAAGGAATTCAGAAATGTCTCAGATTTCGTCCCTGCCCCCTTCGATCTGGGGGTGGAGAGGCCCAATCCAGACAACCTAAGGCGAAACTGGGTGTGATGGGGCAGAGCCATCCTAGGCCTGGTGGGGTGGAGGCTGTACCGGGCACTCCCGGATACGCGTAGAGAAACATGCTAAATACGAGGCCTCCCTGTGCAAACCTGGGCTCGGGCAGAACCTGCAGGCTGACTCACACGCCCATCCGCACCGGCAACGCTCCAAGCCCAGCCAGCGAAAGGAGCCAGACATGCCCTGGGCGGGGGTGGCTACAGCCCTCGGGGCCTGTCTGGAGAGCAGGGCTTGGGGATGGGAGGGGCGGGGTCACAGTCTAACTATGAAAGTCACCCGCCTTAACAGGATGATGGGTACAGGGATCTGGGGTAGAATGGTGGTACCTCCATGACGGAACCCTCGGAGCTGTAGAGCGCAGCCAGCACAGATTTCTGGAAAAGCCCGGGAAACCTCCATCACTCCTCATGTCCAGATGTAAGTGCCTGCCGTATCAGGCTAGGCATTGCCCTGTCCTCCCCACCCCTCACCACTCTCCCATCTTAGAGCCCATGCAAAGCCGCAGAGAGCCTCTGCCAGCTCTAAACCAGCTCCCACCTCTCCTCAGGCCAGAGGGGTGAGACTCCCAGATGCCCCGGGGAGGGTGCCCACTGCGAGGAGGGCAGAGTCTCACCGAGGCCACCTGGAAGGAGTTGTTTGTGCCTCTGTGGTCCAGGTCATGGCACATGCAGGAAATAAACAAGGCGAAGATCTCGATGTCCCTGGTTGGGAGACAGAGGGGAGAGGGAGCTCAGCCCCTCCCACATGTCCAGAACAAGAACGGCTGCATGAGATGTCCAGGAGCCACCGGACAGGAGCTCGGGACACCTGGGTCCCCCTCCTGGAAAGCAGCCCTGGTTTGGAGTTTGACAGGCTCACTGCTCCAGGGGCATGTGACCGTGAGCAGGTCCCACCCAGAAAATGGGGCTATGCAACCTTCCTCATGACACTGTTAGGAGGCTCCCAGGAGGCGGCGCATGTCGAGTACCCGCCCCACTGGCGTGCCTCCCTAGCCCGAAGAAGGGGACTCTAGCCGCCACCAGACCGGGGCCGGGGCAGCCACTCACTCGAGGTAGTTGGAGAGCTCCAGATTCTTGTAGAGCAGGTAGCAGAAGTGGGAGACGGAAAACGCGTGCATCCAGTTGTGGTAGGGGGGGTCCCGGTAGCCCTTCTTCACCATCAAACAGAACCTGGGGGGAGGGGAGAGGGCAGCAGAGGGGCCTCAGGCTCTCCTCCTCCAGCAAGACCTTCAGGCTCTGCCTTGCCCCGTTCCTTTCCTTTACTCGTGGTCCCAGGGTCTGGGACTTGCCTCTCACTCAGGGATCTTCCCCACTCCCGCAGACCGGGCCACTCCTAGTCATCTACAGAGACCCCTTCCCAGAGCTCGGGGCAATGGATGTGAGAGTGCAGGACAGAGGGAGGCAAAGCCTGGGGCTGCCTGCACGTGGAGGAGAGGGCTGGGGCGCGCACCGGGCCAGAGTCGGGCAGTCGATCTTGTAGTTGTTGATGAAATTCATGTCCTGCAGCATGCTCAGAATGGCCTGGAGAGAGCAGAAGGGAGGGATCAGAGGGACTGTCAGTTTTGAAAGGGCTCCCCTGCCTTGGCCTTTCTTGAAGCTTCCAAAATTTCAGAATCTTAGAACTTTAGATCTAAACCAGAAAACCATTAAAAAAAAAACAAAACCACCAAACCTAAAGAACCATAAAATGGTAGAGCCAAGCATTCTTGGAGCCATGAACTTTCAAGAACAGGATCTAAGAACTCTTGGAACCAAGCTCACACAAAATCTTAGAAAATCAGGGAGGGAGGTGCCAACCCTGAGGCCACATGCCCTGGGCATCGTTGGTTCTGGAGCGGCCCGTGGTGATCATCCAGTCCAGCCCCTGAGCCCTGGGCAGGCCCTGTGGCCCATGCTGGCAGACCACACGCCCACTCCATCTCTGAGAGACGCTCTCGAGGTTTTGGTGATGACTGTCTGGCCAGGAAGTTCCTGTCAACACCTAACTTAAATCTCTGGCTGCACACCCTTCGTCTCTTGCAGTCAAATGGGGGAGGGCCAGCTCACCATGGAAGTGTCATCCTCGGGCAGGGAGCGAGGGGTGTAGGTGAAACTGGCAAAGTTGGAATCAATGGCAGCCACAGGCTGGATTCCGTCATGGAGGAGTTTGGTGTATTCATCATCAGAGACCTAGAGGGGACCATCGGGGTGTTAGAAGATGGCCTCCACCCCCATCCAGTGTCCTCATCCCCCAAATCCCACAGTGGGAGGGGGGACCCCCCCACAGAGTGCACCCTCACTGGGCAGGAGGTCACTGTTGTCCAGCCCACCTACTGTGATTCCTTGCCTGCGAGAACCCTCATCTGTAACAGCCTATCCTTGGCAAAGACAGAGAACGCCCCTTCACGATACCCCCAGACGATGCCAGCCTTTCACAGACACTCCCTCGAGGGTTCCTTCTTTCAGGGGGAACGTCCCAGAGTCTAACCTCAATCCTTCCGGCCACAGCTTTGACCCTATCCACAAAGTCTGGGACCCTTTGATTTGGACACAGGCGAGAAGAAAATGACCACCACACACTCTGAACTAAAGCCCGGGACAGTTTTTCTGAAACAGAGTCTGGGAATGAGACAGAATATCAGCCGACTGCGGAAGGCTGCACGACCACTGGACCTAGGGGAGCTGTGCGAGGGCCCTGGGGGAGCTTCCTGGCCTTCAGTAATTTTCAAGGTGGGAGTTATTCCCGGACGTGGGGCACACCCTGCTGAACCAAGTTCTTCCCTGGGCTGGGTCCCGCTGCCAGCCTCGGGGCCGCACCAGAAACTGCTTGGAAGAGGCCGCCCTGAAGGAGAGCAGGAGAACAGGAGGCCAGGCATTGCTCTGGGTCTCTCTTCTTATTCAAGAGAGGACAATCAGAAAACCCAGGCTGGGGCGCCTGGGTGGCACAGTGGTTAAGCGTCTGCCTTCGGCTCAGGGCGTGATCCCGGCGTTATGGGATCGAGCCCCACATCAGGCTCCTCTGCTATGAGCCTGCTTCTTCCTCTCCCACTCCCCCTGCTTGTGTTCCCTCTCTCACTGGCTGTCTCTATCTCTGTTGAATAAATAAATAAAAAAAAAAAGAAAAAGAAAAAAGAAAACCCAGGCTGGTCCTGGGCCCCTGAGGACTGGGAGGCAGGGAAGAAACAGGTGGGCTGCAGGGCCCCGGGGGCCCGAGGAGGACAGAATCCCGGGGGGGCCTTACCTTCATGTGGTACATCATCATCTCGTTGGCCAGGTGGCTGCGGTACTGGGCCTCGTTCACCTTCTTGTACAGGAGGGACTAGCGGAGAGAGGGAAAGATGGGGCACGAGCAACACGGCTGTGGAATCTCGGAATGCCCAGGACAGGGATAGAGGGGTCAGACAGAACCCCCCTTCCTGTCCCATGCTGGCCCTAGTCCGAGGCTTCAAGCTCCAGCCCAGAGTCGGGAGCCCCCTCCGACTTTCCCTCAAACCTCCCTCCCCTTGCTCCTCCTCCCCAGGTCCTCTTGGCATTTGATCTGGCAGTTGGCACCCCGTCCTGAGCCTGCCCCAGTCTTCAGTCATGGAGCCTGCGTCCCATAGCAGGAAAGAGAAGCAAGGAAGTGGGAGAGCCTCAGGTGTATTCATCATAGGAACCTAGTGGTTGGATTCCCCGAGTCAGAGCTGCCAACTCTGGACAATGAGACCCAACATTTCCCTAAAAGAAGAGGACCAGGGACTTGGGTTGAGGTTGCTTTGGGAAGAGGGTAGGCAATAATGACAGCTGGAGTTTTCTCTGATCCTAGGAGGCTAACGGGACAAGACAGTAAATGGTATCCCCAATTTTCAGATGGGAAACTGAGGCCAGAGGTGACCAGCAGGTACTGTAGGCTGTACAGTGACCCAGCAGCAGAGCTCTGAGTCACGGACCGGTCTGGACAGGGTCAATGTGGAGAGGAGAACAGAGGGTCCTGCGCCGGCCCCGCCCCGTCCCCACTCACATGGGCTATGCTGATGCCACAGTAGATGGAGAAGGCTGTCGCCAAGTCCTCGTCGAACTTGCTGAACCATGGTCCGTTAATCTTGTTCACCAGCTCGGCCACGCCGATGACCTCTGGGGACCGGGAGAGGGGCTAAGACCGGCCGGTGGGTGTGTCCCGCGGCGTCTGCGCTCCCAGGGTGTCCTCAAGGGACCTCCCGGCCAGGATAATCCCTGCGGCCTTTCTGCTCCGGGACGCTAGGGCGGTGGGGAAGGGTCGCCGACCCTCCGCTCGGCTCCGCCCCATCCTGCTCAGGCCCCGCCCCCGGCCCACCCCCCCCTTCCCGGAGCCGCCCAGAGCTCGCACCCTGGTTCTCGTTCTTGATGGGGAAGCAGAGGATGTTGCGCGTGCGGAAGCCGGTGCTGTCGTCCACGCCGCGGTAGAAAAGCGGGTGCGCGTACGCGTCCGGGATGTTCAGGATCTGGCCGGTGGTTGCCACGTGGCCCGCAATTCCCTGGTCAGCCGGGATGCGGATCTCGTAGCTCTGCCAGGGCGGTGATGGAGTAGGGAGGAAGTCAGCGGCCGGCCGCAGAGAGCACCCTCGACTGCCCCGCCAGCTCCCCGGCCACCCTGCGGACCCCCGGCCCCCAGGACTACGGGCACACGCGCCCTCCGCGCGTCCGTGCCTCACCTCGTCATCCACCACACCCCCGTCGAACACCTTGGCCACCAGCTCATTCTGATCCAGCAGGAACACGGAGCAGCTGTGGGGAGACAGCCTTGGTCCACAGGGCCCTGACACCCCTCTCGGACCACCCCAACGACTTAGGGCAAAGCCCAGAGCTCCGTTATGAGAACCTCTGGAGGGCGGGCTGACTCCAGACATTACTTCATCCCAATGATTTTTTCCCCTTGTACTGCCTGCTGTGTGTCAGGGACTGTGTTAGGAGCTGGGGACCCAGGGCCAGCAAAGCGAGCCCCGCCCCTGCTGTCACTGGACGTTACTAGTGAGGGGCACAGGCATGAAATAAAGGATCACACAAAACATGACGGGCTCCCACAAGAAGGCAATGGAGGGGAGAACAGAGGGAAAGGGAAGAAAGGATGAGGACTGAGGACTGGGGCCTCTCTCGCCCCACCCTGAGGTAGGTTCGCTTACATCTCAGCATTGCTGAGGTTTCGGGCCTCTGTGATGATCTCCTGGAGCAGGACAGAGACATCATCTGTGGGTGGGAGCAGCGTGGAGGGCCGTGTGAGAGCACCCTAGGGTGCCGGGACCAAGCCCTCCCACCTCTCCTCCCCAAAACGCCCGTCCCCACTCCCACCCCACAGCCAGGCACGGAGGAGGACAGTTCACTCACCCAGGTGAGTGAAGAGGTTCTTTGCCACTTGGAGAAGAGCCTGGAATGGAGAGAACGAAGACCATACGGGTTGCCTTTACAGAGGACTCCCCCTCTCCCGTCCCCTGCCTCCAATGGCTCCCGGGTCTTCTCATTCCTCCTCTAGGGCTCTCTGGTCAGGCTGGGGACTGGCAGAGTCTAACTGTATCACTTGGCTACCTAGTGAAGGAGTGGGAACGGTAGCCCCAGTGAAGGTGCCGGGTAATCTGGAGTCTCAGATGCTCCTTCACCTCGGGCTCCTGCTGCCCAGATGTTGCTGTAGTACCCAAGTTGAACACTAGAGGACGACGGCGCACAGTGCCTGCAGCCAGTGGCGCTGCGCGAGGAACCAGGACCTCCCTCTTGAAGGAGCCTCCAGGGCACTACTAGGGAGGTAACCTTCCTGTCATCAGTCCAGAAAGACGGGGGCTTTTCCTTGACGGGTGATGCTCTGGGGCTGAGAGCTGGGTGACTTCGTCCCCAAGAGAGGCTCATAGTAGGTGACTCACCTGGCACTCACACTTGAGCTTCTGCTCCTTCTGGAAGGCCAGGGTGCTGGTGAGCACCGTACTCGTGTAGTGGAAGCAGTGCTGGATCACACGCTCATCCTGGGCCGTGAACCTGGGGCACGGGGCAGGGGTCACCGGAGAGGCAGTGGGCAGACGCATCAGCCAACCCTCCCGCCCCTCTACCGGGGCTGCTCGCGGCACAGGCAGCTGGGGCCAGCTGCCCCCTTAGACTGGGGCTTTCTGAGGGGAAGGCTCTAATCCTCCTCTGACCAAAATGTGCTTTCCTCCTCAAACTATTGTTTCTTGAAGCCAGACCTATGTCCCCTTCCACTGACTTCGGATTTATCCAGACTGAGGCTGGGTCTCCTCTGTCAGACTAGAGACTTGCCAGGCCAGAGCTGGGTATTCGCCTGCTCTTCCCCAGGGGCCACCAGCCTCAGGGAGGGGCAGTGGCGCTACCCTGTCCTGTCCAGCTCCTGTCACTGTCCTACTCGTCCCAACTCTGCAGGCCCTGATTTGGTGCCACTATAAATCATTGTGGTTGTGAGAAGGAGCCCATCTTACTCACAGAGCTCTCTCTCATCTGACAAGACAGCCCCCAGCCCTGCTGAGGTCATTCAACCTGGCCACCAAATGACTTGTCGCCAGGGAGTTTTGGGGGGCTGGATGGACCAAGCTGGGGCAAGATCTGTGCTAGGGACATGGGTTAGCCTCTCCAAGTGGGGGCCTGGGGAGTGAGGGGGAGGAGCGGGTCTCCGAGATCTTGACCTTCTCTTGGCCATTTTTTGGCTGGTCTCAGTGCTCTGCCAGGGTATCCCCCACCCATGCTGGCTTCCCGATGTTTCGGGTCTAGATCCCTGTCCCCACCACCCTGTGTCCTCTCCCCACCTTCCCTAGCATGGCATGTGAGGCCCCTCAGTCTGGTCCCACTCACCTCTGTCCCCTCATCTATGGGTGTCTCTCACACTAAGCCATACTAAGATCCTCAACATTCTGAGAAAACCTCAGGCTCTTTCACACCTTCACACTTTTCCCCACACTGTTCACTCTGCCTAGAATACCTTTCCCACCCTCCTCCCTCTTGGCCCTGAAAATAAACTTCAAATCTTGAAGGCAGGGACCATGACTGTGTCACCCAGTGCAGAGCTGGTGCCAGAGAGACAGATGGGAGGTGTTTGCTAAGTGTTTTAACTGTACTCTACGTCTGGCCTGGCCACCGGCCCCCTCACACTCCCAGTTCAAGGGACTCTGGCGTCCCTGTTCTCTGGGCTCCAGGCAGCCTGTCTGCAGTCACTGCTCTGAGCTGAACCCCACGTTGGCTCATGCACTCATTCAGCACTCACTCCCTGAAATACGTGGGACCCAGAGATGGCTACAAAGCTGGCACCAAGCCCCATCTCATTTCCCTTCTGATGCCACCTCTCCTCCAGGTCTAGGGCCATCTCAGAGCCCAGTCCCTCAGCCAGCAGCCAGAGGTCACAGCCCCTGCTGAACCCNCTCTCTCTGCACTCCCCTCCCCAAGAGCCACTCCGAGGCCCCCTGACCAGTGCAGGGCTGGACACAGTAGGTGCCCAACGTGTACTTACTGAATGGTGTAAATGCTCCCACCGCTAGGATGCCTAGCACAGATGACACAGATCCCGCATCCTCCCTGCCTCGGTGGGTTCTGCTTCAGCCCCGTCTTCATTTCCCCAGGCCTAGCCACCTGCCTACAGAGCTCTGCGCTGGCAGGTCCGGCTACTCGGGCCTTCGACTCCCAGATCTCTGCCCCACCCCTGCAGACGCTGTCCCTGGACTTCAGACACCCCTGTCGTCCCAACATCCCCAGTGTCCACTGCGTGCAGGACCTCCAGGCCCTCAAGCCCAGTCTGCTTGCTTGAGCCCCAGGGGCCAAGCATTTTGTCAGGACCTCCGCATCCTGGATTCAGGACTCACCCCTCCCCTGCCTGTACAACTCAGGCACAAACCGCTGGACCAGCTGTGGCAGCTGTTCACATACTGAGCCCGCACCCAGGACAGACATGGCTCAGCAATCCCCACACTGTTTCTCCCTCAGCTAATCTCCAGTCTCAACCCACTTTTGCAGGCAGCTCCTACCAAGTAATGGGTTGGAGTAGGACATGAAATCTATTTACGATACTACTTCTAGACCCCAAATCTGACCTCAGTTCTTGGGAATTGCTTCCTAAGCCTCTTTACCTGACTCTGCCCTGCCCACACCTCTGTTTTCTATGATTCTTATAGCTGCCCTGTCCTTATCTCTAAAGTCCTTCAGCTTAGCCCAGCCCCCCAGCCTCTTCCCTGTAGCCCCTGTCCACAGTGTCAGTGATGCTCTGTGGGTCCCAGAGAGCTCACCCATCCCAGAGCTCACCACCCCTCCCTCAGGCAGTTCCCAGCAGGAGTGCCAAAAGAGGGTGATGGCAAGTGGGGGAAAGGCCAGTACTCTACGAGTAGATAATCCAAACTGGAGGGAGTGGGCAAAGAGAAGGGGGACTCACTTGGACATCAACATGATTTTAAACAAGCCAAGATGGGTGCTGGAGAGTCACCAGTGACCTGTGTCTCAGCCAGCAGTAGCTGCCAGGGTCTAGCACCTTCATAATCCCCGAGTCTCTTGCACCAACAAACCATTTGGTCCACTGCTGGCGGGACAGTACCCCCTGCCTGGTGCCCTTCCCCCACTGTTACCCCAGCAGAGCCCTGCCCAGCCTCTCCATCTCCCTATCCGCGTCACCCCACCAAGACTCACAAGTCTCCTCCGAGCTTGTTGAAGGCGCAGGCCAAGGCCACCACCTGGTCAGTGGCCCGGCTGATGACAGGGACGCAGAGCATGGCCTGCAGCTCACAGCCCAACATGCCTTGCAGCTGTTGCACGTCCTCCTGCAAAGGGGAGGGGTGTCAGGCGGGACAGAGGGGGGGCACGCTTCCGCCCCCCAGCCCTCCACCACACGCTGCAACAGGCAGTTCTAAGGGGCTCCTGCGGGATGGGAAGCACCACACACGGGGGTGGCTTGAGAGAAAGTCCCTGGGGCTTGTCTCCCCCATTCCCAGGCTGCCTTCTCCCAGAGACCCCGTCCCTTTGCCTCCTCCCCCAGTGCAGCCAGGCCATGGCTTACAGAGGTGAGATCTTTCAGCTGGATAGACTTCTTATCTTCCACCACACGGCCCAGGCGCCCTGTCGTCAACTGGGGAGTGAGGAGAGGTTGAGTCAGGGCCTAGCTCTCTCCAACGTCAGGCGACCTCAGACTCAACCCTCCCAAGTCTGGAAGTTTCAGCAACTTCTTCAGTAAGTCCAAATGGTGGGTAGAGTCAACACTGGGGGGTGGGGGTGGAAGGTGGGGTGGAGGGAAGGTCTGCTATTGACCAGAATCCCCTTTGGATGACATTAGGGTCTTCCCTAATTAGAAGAGAGAAAAGCAAACTCCAAATACTCTCATTGATCTCAACAGATTCCAAGAGAGCCAAATCCAGAAATATTACAACAGAAGTGAACTGGTCCCAAGTAAGCCCTTCTATAGATTGTAAGAGATCTCTCCTAATGGATCCTGTTCATGAGAGGTTGTGATCTCTCATAATATTTCTAAATAGATTCCGAGATCCAGATAATTCCGTCAGATTCTAAGAGATTCTAGCAGAGACCCCAGTCTCTCTGGGCAGATCCCTGGAGCGCCTAGCTGGCCCTAACTGCTCCCACGAACTCGAACACTGAGGACGGATGAAGGACTCACCGGAAAGCTGGTTTCCTCCTCCAGCACTTTATCTCCAATGACCTGAGGGGCAGAGCAGCGGGACCGGTTAAAGGATGGGCAAGGCTGTTCCCCTCGGACACTGGGGGCCCCCTGCCCCCCTCCACCCCACAGTGGACCTGGGCCCTCACCTTACAGGAAAGCTGGAGGTTGTCCTCGGACACCAGCAGGAGGCAGCAGCGAGATGCCTGGGTCTCCTGCTGCAGCTGAGAGGCGGGGATGAAGAGAGGGGCTGACCACGGACCTGGGGCCACCGCCAGCCCCCCACCCTCTCTCCTCTTCGAGGCTCCTCAGGTAGAAGGAGGGGAGGGGAGGGGCGGGGCGCCGGAATCTGAATGAGAAGGGGGGCTCTTGGGGACCTGAGTCCCTGGAGGAACGGGGTGGGGGGCAGGCACGGGCACTCACGTATTGGAGAACTTTGAGCTGCAGGGAAGAGGCGTCCAGGTCGTAGAGTTCCCCTGCAGTGGCGAGGGCGGGTCAGAGAGAAGGCTCATAGACTCCCCCAAGGGTGCCCCACCTGCCGGCCCGGCCCATAGACCTCCCTTCCACTTGCCGCCCGGCTCCCCCAATCCCGGGAGCGCCCCACCCCTTGAGCCCGTCCCTTCCAGGTTAGACCCTGCCCGGCCCCGGGGCCCCCGCCCCGGCCGGGTCCTCACCGCACAGCTGCAGGATCTTCCGGTCCTGGTCGGTGTACGCGACGCCGCCCTTCTGGTCTCCCGCCGCCTCCGCCGGGGGGTTCTGGACGGCTTCGGAGGCCGCGTCGGGCTCGCGCTGCTGCAGGGCCTGCACCCTTCGCAGGGCCACCAGGGTCTGGGGCAAGCCGAGCGGTCAGCGAGTCACTCGCCCCAGCTGTACCGCGCTCGCCGCCTCGGGACCTTCGCCTTTGCTCGAACCATTCCCTCGTCCTGCGGTGCCCCTCCCCCCACCCGGTCCCAAAGGATTCAGCCCTTAGCGCTCCACCCATCTGTGGGCTCCTACGGCCCCAGGAGCGTCCTTCAGTCCTCGAACAGCTAAGGACAGGCTCTGCCTCATG
>NW_024424008.1:7678828-7705143 GCF_017311325.1 Ursus maritimus
CCCCCCCCCCCCCCCGCCCAAGCCCCCAGGCTCTTAGTAGACAGGGCAGGGTCAGATTGCTCTCTGTCTCTAGCACTCACGGGAGTTTTAAGTCCGTGTTGAAGTCACAAAATCATAAAATCTCAGGAAAGAGCCTCAATATCATTACGTACATAGTCCTTCCTAAGTATTGACAAGGTATTTGACTTGCTTTATCTCACTGTACTATGAGCAGGTCAGTGCTAGCCTAATCCTCATTTTCAGATGTGACACTGAGGCTCAGAGAGGTTAAGTGTCTTGCTCAAGGTCACATAGCTCAAAGATGGTGGACTGGAACCCAGGTCTGTCCAGCTTCCTGGCCAGATCATCTTCCCACAGGATGTGATGAGGGTCTTCAGCAGCCCCCATCTTACTGGGGCCCTGGCCCCACTCACATGCTTCTCCACGGCCTGCAGGCTCCACTCTTCACTGTCACTCAGCTGGCCACAGTGCACCTGAAGGAATGAGAGACGGGGGCCAGCTGTGACCTCCCCAGCCTCCTGTCCCCGCCAGAGTGCCCTCTCCATGCCCAGCACACACCTGTCCCCACCAACACATACACACTCCGGTCTGCACGCCTCAATGATAAGCCTGCCCTTCTGACCAAGCAGAGAGCACCAGGAAAATCCCTTCCTCCAGGAAGCCTTCTAAGGCTAATACAAAGAAATAGAAATTTTCTGATCTCTGCCTTTTCAGACACTGTCCCATCAACAGCACAATCCGGGTGTCTAGTGAGGGAAGGGGAGGGTGACCTTGGACCCCTTTCCATCTCCCAGCCCAGGGAGCCCTTTAGGCCCTGAATATGGAATCAGTGGTATTAGCCTCAGCTTCCAGCTCCATCCTTCCAACTCCATCAGAGTTGGGGTTTGAGCCACCCCTGAACCTGCTATAAGGGAGAGGTTCAACATTTATGATGCATCTGCTGTGCCTAAAGGATGGGGGAATGAATGAATGGAGAGCTGAAGTGCTTGCCTTACACGTGTGTGATTCTCACCAGCCCAGCAGGCAAACTTCCACCCTGCGCATGAACCAAGGCCTGGAAAGGTTGCACTGCCTTGCCCATGGTCACACAGCAGAGTCCGGGACAGCACCAACCACTCTCAACCCTTGTCTGCCCACACTTTCCCCTCTCCGGATCCCCTCTCAGCCCTCCCACACCTCAACCTCCATCATCCTGTCCCTCTCCAACTTCCCCGTGTCAGTCAATCACGAGGAATACCCTTAGCCCACCTTCTACACTCTTCCCCCACCCCTGCTTGCATGCTTGGTAAGAAAAATGCGCGAGCGAGAGGGAGGGGTGGCAGCCTGGGAGCCCACTGCAGGCCCTGCCAGCCAGGCTCCCCACCTGCGTCACCAGCTTCCTGTGCCTACTCGGGGGCTGCTCACCACCTGCAGGGCTCCCCACAGTGTCTGCACTGGGGTCCCTCCTTTATACTCCCTCCCCACGCAGCAGCCCCCGCCCGCCTCTGCTCTAGGTCCCCTGCCTGGAGCAGATGGAGAGGAGGAGCCCAGCAGGTTCTCAGAAAGCTCACAGTCTGGCTGGGGCAGGATGGAGTGGGGGATGCAATTGGTGGGGTGCAGAACCTCATACCTGAGGAAGTAGGAGAGGGCAGACTGTGTGGATGGGAACCTAAGGGTTGGGGGGGCTCAGAGGGGGAGGGCATCGGGGAGGCTTCGAGAACTGGCACCGAAGTATGGGGCGGAAGAGAGGGGACGCTGCAAGCAGGGGTGTCATGGCAGGGCTGGCTAGTAGGTGGCATGGGGCTAGGAGGACCAGGGCGGGGGTAGGATCCACGGTGCCACAGGGGGAAGAATCTTGAGTACAAGGCGAAGGGATTGGACTGTAGCTTAATCGTACTGGGGATCCACAGCAGACGTTAGCATCTGTGGACCAAAGATGGTGCTGAAGGCTAAGCTCTGGGCATAGTGCCGCCATCCATGACTCCCACAGGACGGGGGGCGGGTGGGTGGTGGTGGTTGAAAGAGGCTGGGGGCTGGTTCATTTGTGTTGGCTTCCATAAACATGTTGATATTTTACTGGTAGTAGATGGGGGAGGTTATCCTTCTTGATCCTTCCACCTGGACCCATCTCTCAGGAAAAGGAAAGATTGGGGCCCTTCTAGGGCTGTGGGGACAACCAGTTCCTGGGTTGGCGATACAGCCTGGTGCCAACAGAGAGCTGGGAGACTGCATGAGAGCTTCAGAAGGCCAGAGACAAGGAGATCCTCCTGTACCCACTGGACCCCCCCCCCAGCGCATGCTCCTGGGATGCCTCAGCCCATCCCCACCCACCATGTGCACAAGCCCACATACACTCTCCTGCAAACCCTCAGAACCGCCCCTACGCTCACTTTGCCATGGAGATGCTCTGGCGTGTGCACACGCAGCGTCTAGTCCCAGACTCCAAGGCAGCCACACGCCCACACTCACGGCATATACACCACCCATATGCGCACTTTCTACCTGTACGCGGGGTACTTGTGTTCACGCACACACTCCTGCCCCCCACACGCAAACATGCAATCACCAGCACTCACGCATGGCTTTCTGCTCACCCACAGGAACACAGACTTGCAGCCCGCTCTTGCTAATCAGGGAGTGTGTCTGGGGCCCAGTGGGAACACTCAGTAGTGGGCACTGGTGCTGTAGAGAAGGTTGAAAGCCCAGCCCGGCCCTCACCCCTCACTGTCACCAAGCTCGACATGGCTAATTGCATGAACACGTCACGCTCGTGTAAGGAGCTGGTGTGGCTGACACAGCCGGGGGGAAGAACGGGCACAAATCACGCATCAAATGCCAGAGACCATGGGCCGCCCACTCCTGGGACTTATTATCCCCGAACTGAAGAACAGAGCTGAAGACTCTTTGCGCAAGAACAATCTGCAATCAAGGCACCTTGAGCGGCAGGCCGCAGAGGCCCAGCCCTCCGCCACGCAGCCCTGCACCTGGCGGGCAGATTCCTCAGAGAGCCCTCCACTGACCGCAGCTCCGTCAGGCCCCAACGCTCCTTGCAGGGCTCCCTGTTTCCTTGCCAGCACTTGCTATCGTTTGCAATTCTACCCTCATCTCACTCACTCGTTTGATGCTGTCTCCCGAGCCCTCCAGACCGCGTGGTCTGTGAAGGCCGGGGTCAGTCACGGCGTTGTTTCCAGCACCTAGCACACCGTGCCTGGCCATGCCCCACAAGCAGGCCTTCAGCTGCTGGATGGGGCCGAGGATGGACGGACAAATGGAAGGGTGGATAAAGGGATACCCAGAGCAGAGACTCAGAGAGAGGAATGGGGCTTGTGGAGGGTGGAGCCGGTGAGTCAGCCCTCCCCAAATATCTGCCCTGCGGCACCCCTCCTTTACCCTTTGTACCCTCTGCCCTCAGGATCTGGTTGCAGCTGGGAGGTCGGGGCGGCCTGTGCCGTCTCTGCAAGCGTGTGAGATCCAGCTGGGCAGGGTCTCTCTGATGTGTATGTATCGGGGAGAGGGGTGTCCCGGGGAAGTATATTTCTACCTGAGGCACAGGCTTGGAGGAGAGGCAGACTGTGAATAATTCAAGTACCTTTCAAGAGCTCTTAAAAAAAAAAAAAAAAAAAAAGGAGCTGCCCAGGGTCTTTGAGGAGGTGGGCATCGAGTTGTTGGGAACTTCCGGCAGCCAGAGCCCCAGGGGGCATCTTGCTCAGCAGCGTGCACCCCACAGCCCAGCCTCACCGGGATCACTCCTTTCAACCACCCTTCTCCCCACCCTTCTTGCCTCACGCTGTTCACTCCACCTAGAATATCCTTTCCCTTCTTCTCTGCCTGTCGACCTCCTACCTGTGCCCCAAAGCCCCACTCAAATGCTGCCTCCACTGTGAGGCACCCTTGGTGCTCCAGCCTCCGCCACCAGAGCACCTGCTAGCAGCATTTATTTCATTTGGCCAGTGGTAGTCTGAGGCTGTGCTGGCCTTCCCCCAGGTGGAGCTTCTAGAAGGCACAAATGGGTCTCACTCCTCCCTCTGCCCCAGCGCCCAGCCTGGATGCCCAGAGCAGGGTTTGCTAGCCTGCGCTAAATTGAAGTAACGGCAGCCCCCTCGGCCTCAGCAGCACTCGACACACATATACACACAGGCCTTTCTCCCATCCCTCCTAGGTGAAGGTGGAAACCTGGCCTCCTGTCCCAACCTGAGCCCAGGTGAGCAGGCGTCATGCGGGCAGGACGAACAAACTCCAAAAGTCCCCCTCTTGCTGGAGTTGCTTCCCTCCTGACCCAGCCCTCATGGCCCCACCCCAGGAAATCCTTCTCAGGAACCTGGCACCCCCAGACTCTTCTCCCTTAACAGAGGTGGGCAACCGAGTTACCACCTCCCACTGCCCACCTCTGCACATGGCCCCTAGCCCTGGTCCTCTTCCAAGCCACCAGCTCTGGCACAGATTGGGACCAAGAGAGGGAGGGAAGCCGTGCTGGGAACTCAGTGCCAACAGCAGATCCGTCCCCTGCGGGAACAGAAGCTGGGGGTGGGGGAGCAGCTTGCGGGAGAAACCAAGGGGCCGGCGGCTCCCTCAGTCAGGCAGATGGGGCGCCGAGGAGACCAAGCCAAGCACTCCTTCCTTCCTCTCCTCTCCCCTCCTCTCCCCGCGGCCGCCCCCCACTCCCACGGCCCTCCCCCGCCAGCAGCTCCGGAAAGGTCAGGCGCCTCAGAAACCTTTAATTCTGGTTTAATGAGCTCGGGAGGAGTCCCACGGGCGCACGAGGACCCCCTCTTCATCTGTCTGCCCCCGGGTCTGCGCCTTATTGAGTTTGTGGCTGCCTTGGTGAAGCAGATCCCCAATAATGGCCATTTGGGGGCGCCAACCCTCGGTTCCTAGGACAGGACAATGATTTTGAATGCCCACCTCCATCTGGGAGAAGAGCCTGAAAGAGCGGCTGAACCAGCCCCAATAGGGCTCAGCCAAGCCCGGCCGGTGGAGCAGAAAGCCGGTGAGCTCCGCCAGGGGGCAGCAGAGGGCAGGGGGCGCCCCGGCCTGGGTTCCCTACCTGCCTGCCCCGCCCCCACCCCCTCCCCGCTCCCGGCAGCGCATCCCCTCCTTGCAGCTGAAGCCCCTTCCCTTCCATCCCCCCCTCCAGGAAGGCCGCCCATCGGCACCAGCCTCCACCGTGGAGCTGGATGCTTTCCCAGGCCGCCCCTCCCGGTGGGCCTCCTCTCATGCTCCTGAGCTCCAGCCACGGGAATCTGACTGGCCTTCCCACACTATTTGTCTGCGCCATGTCCATGCATCCTTCCTCAGTGTCTCTCGGGCCTTCTGTGGACACAGCCCCCTGCCCCTCAGCCAGTGGGGAGGATGCAGAAGAGGAAGCAAGGTCGGGGTTGCACCGACAGCTCCGATGGGGCTGAGAGTGGAGCTTATACATGTCTGACCATTGCTGACTGGGCCGATGACTTCGTCCTGACCATTCAAGGTAGGGCGGAGGGCTGGGGTGTGGGAGAAGCCCAGAGTCCTCCCAGACCCCCATTTTCCCCACTCCAGCCCAGCTTGCTGCTCTACACACACACACACACACACACACACACACACACAGACACACACACACCAGACAGGCTCCATCCGCTGTTCCTCCCTGTTCCTCCCTGTTCCTCTCTCCCCCGTCCCACCCCACACTGTTCTTACCAAGATGACGGCTGCCACAGCCCCAGCCTCCTTGTCCACCAGCGGCATGACCAGCACTGAGGGGGAGAGGGCAATGAGGTGGTCCTGCGGGGCCAATGAGGCTCAGAGATACAAAGCCAAGCCCCAGGGAGGGAGACAAAGACACAGACAGAGAGGCTGGCACAGAGACGCAGAGAGACCCAGAGACCCAGAGAGATGGGGGGTCCTGAGGCAGCAACAGAACAACCACACAGCAATGTCCCTCATGGAAGGAAGCCCCCTCACTTCACAACTCTTCTGTGAGCCCCCCCCCAGCAACCCTGAGAGGGTAAGAGGCAGGGAAGGCTGAGCACCCCTATTTTATAGATTGGGAAACTGAGGTCCAGAAAGGGGAAGTGACTTGCCCAAGATCACACAGCAAGTCAGGTCTCCTGACTCCCAGTCTTGTGCACTTTCCACATCGAGACAGAGGACAGAGACCTGGAGAGACTGAGACACGAGGCGGAGAGACATGGCGGACAGGGGGTGTGGAGAGGAAGAGAAAGAAAAACAGAGACAGTGACAGAGAGAGCATGACAACAACACAGCCCATCTAGCAACAGACACAAGCGCACGGTCACTGCAGCCATTGGCCACTGAGCCTTCGCGTGTGCCAGGCCCTTAACATGCCTTATCTCATTTGCTCCTCCTCAAAACACCCCCTCAAGGTAGGTTCTCTCATCCCCATTTTACAGATCAGGAAACTGAGGCTCAGAGAGGTTAGTAGCACAATAGAGAATTAGATGGAGGGATTGCTGGAGACGCAGAGCAAGAGAAAGAAGGAGACAGAGATGAAGACAGGGAGAGAAGACAGATGTGATCTAGGGAGCAGGGGCACAGTCCCTCCCTGTCCCTGCCCAGTTCCCAGCCCTTACCTTGGGTGTCAGGAGCCAGTGGAGCCACCAGCCTGGCCAAGGGCTTCCCCGGCAGGTCTGCGGGGCCCAGTCCGCTGCAGCCCAGCCGCTTCCGGGAGACCACAGCTTCTCTGAAAAGAAGATGCCATCCCACCTCTCAGTCCCTGGGGCAAAAAGCAGCAGGCCCCGACCTGGGGACACACAGCAGGCTAGACCCGCACATCTGCAAGGATCTAGACAATTTGACCTGCTGTAGGGTGGCCATGAGGAGGACAGAAATAAAAGAGATGGGGACCCTGACACACCTTGTAGAGGGGCAGGCAGCCACAGTCTGGCCTCTGGTGCCCCTTGCTGGTACCCTGGGGCCCAGCGCAGGTCCCCCAGAGCAAGTAAAGGGCTCAGAGCTAGGCTGCCTACGTTAAATCCTGCTGTGGCTACTACTTGACCTGGGCAAGTGACCTACTTCCCTGAGCCTCCCAGGGCGAAAGAGTGTGGAGGAGAGTAGAATCCTAACCATCTCCATCCTCAGAAAGCCATTCTATACACCTGAAACTAGTGTAAATACTGCATGTTAACTATACTTCAATTAAAAGAAAAAAGAAAAAGAAAACATTCAGAGCAACTTGCAGTTCTTAGCACAGGAGGACTGCAGAGGTGATTGTCATAACTAAAGTTTATCCTACGTTCCCTACGTGCCATGCACAGTCCAAGCAATGCATGTAGATTAACTCGGAATTCCCAACAATCCATGAATTCAGTATTATCATCATTTCCATTTTCAGGTGGAGGTTAAGAACCTATCCAAGGTCCCATGGCTAATAAGTGGCAGAGTCGGGATTTGAACCCAGGCAGTTGGCACCAGAGCCCATAGTCTTAACTAGTGTGCTCGAACCTTCCTAAAGACCTGAGGGGGTGTGAGCTTCCAACAGGATTGGTATGAATGGGTATAGGTGTGATGGAGGGGTGGGAGGGCAGGTGGTGTAGGAAGAATGAGTTTCTATCTGCCCTCACCACACATACTACCCTTCCCCTGGCCTCTAGCTCTTCCTGCTTAATTAAGTGCTTGATTTTTCGCAAACTGTCCCTCCCCGATGATTAATTGTCCTGGGTTCCTCATCCCTCACGCTGCCTCCACTTAATTGTGTTTGTAGGAACTGCCTGGCCTGAAGAGGAGAGAAGCGTGGGGGGCTGGGACGCCAGGGTGTGCATGTGAGGTCACTAAGGGGAGCCAAGCAAAGGCCAGATATCGAAAAGAGAGGGGGTGGCCTGCAAGTCTCCTGATCACGAGGTCACAGCCTCTGGAGAAATCGAAGACAGAGAGGCTGGGCATCTTGGTAAGGGTCATGCAGCATCTAAACTGGATGCACTCACTCCTGGCCTCTTGATTCAGAATCTACAAGAACCAGTGGTGTCTCCTGCCTTCCAGCCCTCACACCCCAGACCATTGGGCTCCCGGAGTGCTAGGTTCCGGCTCTGCGCTCTCCAACTGTGCCAATCATCCCAGGAAGGCATAGGAATCCAGGGCGGCAGGAGGGCAATGCAGCCACGTTTCCTGATGACTAAACTGCTAAAGACTGGGCTTCCTGGAGGCAGGGGCCCGCTTGGTGACTCGCAGCCAAACCCCCTCTTGTTGAACCCACCCAGCCACTCGGCTTGCTGCGGGCTCGTTCCTGGGCAACCACAAGGTGGCGCTGGTCCCTATGTTGCTGGTCGGTAAGTGCTGCGGCTTAGTCCTACTGACCCCTCACTCCCCGTTTCCCCCCCTGCCGCACCCCCTGCTCTGACAAGAGGCTGCCTTGGCCTGGGGCTCGCCCCCCTCTCCACCCAGGGAGCCTGACAAAGGAGTCTGCCCTCAGCTTTTCTTCTCTTCTACACAAAACTCCCTCCTCTGTGCTCATGGCCTCATAAATCTCCAGCCCCCACTCTCATGAACTCCAGACCCGAGACACCCAAAGGCCTCCTGGAAGCCTGGATGTCCCTGACGTTGTCCAAGCACCCAGTCCCAACCTGAACTTGTTCTCTCCACCACACAGAGTGGCACAACCACCCACCGGGTCCCTTGTAGCCTGCCCACAAACTGTACTAGCTGCCTCCCTCTTCCTCGCCTCCCCCATCCAATGGGTGAATCACCTCCCATGCATCTCACAACTGTCCCACACGGAATTAGTGTCAGAGAAGGCTTCCTGGAGGAGGCATGCTGAGTTGGGTCTTAAAGAACATGCAGAGGTTATCAAGGCAGACAGGAAGGGATGTGCAAGCAGGGGGAACTGCATGTGTTGAGGCTCAGAGGAGAGAAAGAATGTGTGTCTGCTAGCTGGCCTGACTGCAAGGAGGTTAGTGTGGCTGGACAGCAGAGAGTAAGGCTGGAGAGGGCCCTGAGGAGCTGGGCATTATCCTGAGGACAGAGGGAGCCCCAAGACGGACTTGAGTAGGGGAAACTGAGGGTCAGGTTTGTTTTCAGCCTGATCGGGTCAGCTGCTGGGTAAAACTCTCACTAGAGAGGGAGCATCTGAGAGACTGGAAACATCCTGGCAGTGAGGGCGTCTAGGCTCAGTGGTCCCCAGACAGCAGAGGAGAAGCCGGGCTGGACATATCAACCTTGACTGAGCCCAGATCTCTCACAGAGCACTGGGGCCTCCAAGGGGACTCTGCAACCTGCCCAACCCACAGTCCCGGGCAGGTCTGTGCTGGGCCATGCTCACCCCAGCCCATGCCCATGCAAGCCCTTTTCTTCTGCTGCCACCCTTCCCAGAACTGTCGCCTCCTGGAGGTTTTAAAGACACCCACAGACCGTAAGGGGAAGGGAAATGCCCAGGCTGAGTCACCCCAACCCAGATAGGGGTGGGGGCTTTGTCTGCACTCACACCCCAGTGGTTCCTCCCTCAACTGAGGACCCTCTGCCCTGCCTCATCTCCCCTCCTGTCTCCTCCGTCTTCCTACCCCAGCTGCCGGGCTGATGGTGGGGGGTGAGGGGACTCCACGCCCAGGGGCCAGCTGTCCAGGTTGAAGGCTAATGATGCAGCCCTGGTGCCTGGGTGGTCATGGCTGCCCCAGTGACGATAAAGACAGATGGGCACAGAGTGGGGAGAGGAACGGGCGTGGACTTTATGACGGTTCCATCCCTTTAACAATTATTTGTTTAGTGGCAAGGGTAGAGAAAAAGGCTCTCTGTTGGGAGGGTCAATGGCCTGGAAAGAGCTGAGTGCCCAGGCCCCCTTCCACTCCTCTGAGCCCCTTCTTTGGTGAGGCCCATCCCCTTTATTGAGCACCCCACCCCCCCCCACCTCCCAGGGCCTCAAGGTGGCTCTGACTTTTCATCTCCCTGGGAGACAAATTATGATTCAGGCCAGGACCTGGACCCTCCTCTCCCCTTCCCTCTGCCAGAATGTGAGACTCCAGAGGTGGGAACAGACTATTCCCTGTGTCCCTTGACACAAATCAGAGGAACACACTGATTCTGCAGTGAAAGAGGACAGGTCAGCTCTGAGGAAGAAATTTCTCAAGGTTGGGACCTGGGACCCCCAGATGGCAGCAGAGGGAGACAAGCAGCTTTGCTGCTGTGGGCGGTGGTGTCCCCATCGCAGCTAAAAGGCCCCAGAATTCACCGCACCCAGCAGCGGGTAATGAGAGGCTTCAAGATGGCAGGAGACGCAGTGAGAAGAGGAAGGCAGCAGGGCTGGGGACTGAAATAGGCTGGGAAATTGAGGGGGCACCAACATGAGGGAGACGAAGATTTCAGGAGGGCCCTCCTGCAGGCAGCCTTCCAGGAGGCTCTCCCCTCCAGCCCCTAGAATTCAGAGCTGGACCAGCCCTCACACACTGCAGTGTTCCATCTTAACTGTCTCCCAGGAGCGGGCAGAGGCTCAGAGCAATCCCGTGGCCTGGGGGTCGCAGCCACGCCCTCCTGGATCCCAGGTCTCCTGACTCCCAGCCCACAGTTCTTCTTGTGGAAAGACCCATCCCTGAGGGAGGCCACCAAGGCCCAGACACCTTTTCTGGAAGCTGGATCCTCCTTAGTGCTGGGGAATCTATGGGGCAGACCTCCTAGAGCGCCTCCAGCTGGGCCGTCGGGGATGAGGGAAATGTGGCGGGTTGTGATGGAGTGCACAGGGAAGGACTCTGCTCGGGAGAAGAGGGCGTGAGCCCGCATGAGGGGGTAGCGAACCCAAAACACATTGTGGGGATGAACCTAGGTACCTGTGAGCCCACAGAGGGGAGGGGGCAGTGGCAGGAGGGGCCTCCCCATCCCCCCTGGACTGTCTGCCCTGCTGCCGTCACACCACACTGAGTCTGTCCTCTTCCTCTGGGCCTTATCTGTCTTTATGACCTACCTCTATTCACACCTGCTGCTGTTTCCCAGCCCTGGCAGCCCTCCAGGGTTTCCTGGAGCCAGGCCGCCTCCACTGGGCACAGCCAGAGCCTCAGGTCCCACCTTAGCCTGAGGCAGCTGCCCCCGTCTCCCGCTGGGGCCAGAATCACAGAGGTCACCAGTGGAAAGACCCAGCCTCGCCCATTTTATAGAAAAAGCCTAAAGCCAGAAGGGAAGTAATTTTCTCAAGGTTACCCCAATGAGTGAATTGGGACTTGGGGGTGGAGGGCAACTAGCAACCACTGAGCTCAGACTTGGGCCGGACACTGGGCGGAGCACTGGGCATCCATGATCTCATCGCATCAAAAGACAGGTGCTACTGTTATCTCTGTTCTAGGGAGAAGAAAACAGGCTTGGAAGTGGACACAGGGAGGCAGGGAGGGGGCCGGGCTAGACTCCAGGCCTACCTGACTCCCATTCCAGTGCTCTTCCTAGCTGGGTCTTAGCCCTGGCCTTGGAGGTGGACTCAGCACCAGACATGGGGGTGGAGGGTGTGGCAGAGCACAGACTGCAGAAGAGAGAACTGACCTAAACCTTCACCCCTAATCCTCGCTGGCCTGAATGAGCTTTGATCTCTGTGTCCCCTGGGACACGGGCTGCCTCACGCCTCTTGCCCCTTGCTAGCCTCTTCCTGGGATTTCTGAGCCCCTTGCCCCTTGCTAGCCTCTTCCTGGGATTTCTGAGCCCCTTGCCCCTTGCTAGCTTCTTCCTGGGATTTCTGAGCCCCGTCTCCCAGTAGGCACTCACCTCTCCATCTCCGCTGAACTCTGGGCTAATTGCATTGGAACATTCACTTTTAATTGCCTTCCCNNTTCCCCCCCCCCCCGCCCCCCGTTTCTTTTCCTTCTTTTCCGAAAGCTTTACTGAATCTGAAGGGGGGAGGCGGTGGTTGGGGGATCCTGAGAGGTGCAGATGATCTGAGACCTCTCCAAGATGCCTGGACCGCAGACACCCTCACCCACCCTTCCTCACAGCAGAAAGCCTCAGGGGAGCATTCGTGGGCTCAGAAGGGGCAGCGCGAACACAGCGGGATGCCCCCCTCCCATCTCTGAGCCCCTGGTGGTCCTGCTCCCTCTCCCGGGAAGGCCTTCCCAGGCCACTTGAAGGAAACTTCCTGGATGGAGCAAGCTCCTATGAAACAAAGCTCTTAGCGGTAGGGCTGCTGGCTCCGAGGAGGAAAGGGGATATTCTAAGCATTTTTTTCCTGAAGATTCCGAAGACCTGCCAGCCTTATCTGCCGTCTTACAGATGGGACAGTAGAAGCCAGAGGTGGGCACAGCTGGGCTTGGTTCACACAGCCCTTGAGGGAAGAAGCTGTCAGGAGTTGCTAAGTGTCACCTGCCACCCATCCCCGAGGGGAACCAAGTGAGAGAACAGGAAGGATGAAGGCTCTGTGTTGCTGGAGAGGCACCGCCCCTCCCATGCGGAAGGGCTGGGAGAGGCCAGCGTCCAGGAATCCAGGGTCCCAAGTGCCGGGAGGGGCCTCCAGACCACGAGCACCCCCAGCGCCGGGACCTCTGGCAGCCCCAAAGCAATTCTTTCCACGAGGTCTGTGAAAGGAGAGTGTCTTGCCAGCCTCAGCTGACCGAAAAAGCCATATTCCCGGACGATTTGGCCTGTTGGAAAAGCCCCCCCCTGGGAGTGACTAGTAACACCCCCACTGGTGCCCGCGCAGCCCTCGGCTCCGGACCGAGGGCTCCCTGGGCCCACAGTGGCCCTACAGTGCTGAGTAGGCAGTGACCATGTCCTCTGTGGCCTGACCTCCTTTGGACCAGCACTCCTGCCTGTCAACACTTTCTCATCTGACGAGTTCCACTTCCCCTGACTGTCCCCTGAATGGCCAGGAGCCAGGAGACCTCGTCCCAGGCCTGGCTCTGTCTCACACCAGGTATGTGGCCTTGGACACGTCTCATGATGGAAGATAAGGAGGCTGAATTCAATAGGCTCAGAAGTATCAGGGGACCATAGAGTATGAGCCCCGTGTGCCTAAAGTCAGGGATTCCAACATTCCACCCTGACAAAAACAAAACCGGACACTTAGCATTTCTAATGGATGCAGTTTTAAGTGCTTTACCTGTGTTAAGCGCATTTAATCCTTGCAACAACCCTCTGAGATAAGTAACTATCATTATTGCCATTTACAAACAAGAACCCTGAGGCCCAGAGAGGTTGAGTACCTTGCCCTGTGTTACACAGCTAGCAAAAGGGAAGTGGGATTTAAACCCAGGCAATCGGGCTCAGAACCCACAGCAGGACCCCGTTTCTGATCTCCCCGCTCTCAGACACGGGGTTGACACCATATGCTCCCACAGGTCCAGCATTCAGTGATTCGGTGAGAACCTCCCAGGCAGTTCTCAGAGCCTGCTGGCGGTCTAATGATGAACTGTAGCCTCGACCTTCTGAGACTGGACTCTGAGGGGGGTGCAGCAATTTAGAAGAGCTCTCTAGGTTTCTAGAAGAAAACTTACCAGTGCGCACTTTCCCCGTGCTGTCCACTGCCCCAACACAACACGGGAAAAGACATTGCTTCTCCCCTCTATGGGGGGCCAGTGACCCAGCCAAGGAACCCCAGTTGGCAGGGAAGCTGAGGTCAAGATCAGATGGGGAAAGTCAGACCGGATGACTTTGGAAGGTCCCCCAGGCCTGAGATCCTTGACTGTAGGAGACGCAATGGGGTACAAAATGGCTCACCGGACTTTCCCCTCCTGGGGCAGCTCGTGGGGGGGGTCCTCACACACCAGCCGGGACTCCCCATCCAGCAGGTAGGTGTAGACAGTCTCCTAGGACAGAAGGCACTCGTGAGATACTGCGGAGAGCCCTTCCAGCTGCCCTGTCCCAGCGCTGGCGTGGGCTCACGCGTCTGTTTGTTTTCACTCCCAGGGTGATTCTAACTTGCAGTCAGGGTGGAAAAACTCCTTTATGAACTTACACGTCACCCTCTCCTCTTGGAGGGGTTCTGGGCAGCCATGAGCCACCCTGCTGGCTTTCCCTATCACCCCAAATCTGAAGTGCTAGGGAGAGAGTCTAAAGGGCTCAGATTTGCAGACAAATCCCACCCACCACCCACCCCAAGATAGTTCCCTGCTGTGACTCCAGCCTCAGCAAACCATAACAGAGTGGCCGTTCGGGGCTGTATGGCAGGAGGGGCTCAGAATGCCCTGGAAGCTTCCCCCCTACCTCAGAAACACAAACAATTCTACAAGAAACCACATACTGTGACTCAAGCCAGAAGGACTTCCTGGAGGAAGTGACCCTAAAGCTGTAACTGCAGTGAAAATTAGACACATTTGGGGAATGGGTGAGGCATGGAAGAATGGCTTCTGGGCCTGCGCCGAGTCATAGATAAGCAGTGTAAAGAGCACAGAGCATTTATGGAACTGGCAGTGGAGGCAGAGGGCACAGGAGGTGGCCTTGGGGTCAGCAGGGCCTAGAAACAGAGCTGGGGGGAGGCTGCTGTGAGCGCTGAGAGATAGGAGCAGGTGTGCATTTTGGAATGATCGCTCCCTAGAGTGAGATCAAAGCTCTATCCAAAGCTTGTCAAGTCTTCAGCTTGTCAATGTGCCTTCCCCAAGGGCCCAGAGCCGTCTTGGCCTTGGCTCCAGGCCATGTCTCGGCAGAAGAGGTTGCCCTCAGTGACCCATGGGTGAAAAGCCACATCCCCTCCAAGCAGGACTGGCTACCCGAGGGATCCATAACCAACTGCCTTCAGCACAGCCTCAGTGAGTGCCCCACGGTCAGCGCTGCCCAGCAGATGCCGTGCCCCACCTGGGGGCACCCACATGCCCAACTAAGTATCCTGAGGGACACCGTTTTCTTGGGAGGGGGAGGGAGGGCCCTCCTCTCTGCTGATGCTATCAGGGATGGCTTCTGGAGGAGGTGACACTGGAGCTGGGTGTTGAAGGCCCACCCACAGTAAGTGTGGCTTTAAGTGTGGAATCCAGTTGAAGCCGTTGCCCTTCGGCCACTGTGAGTGTCCATAGTCCCGCCAGCCACTCTTGTTGTCTTTGGCTGTCCCCACCCTCCCAGCCCCAGGAATTGTTCCAGTCCTACTTGCAGAGACCCTGAGCCAGTTCATTGGTGGTGTGGGCTGGGGTTGATAGGGCCTGAGGGGAGTGAGGGGGCAGGCACAGGCCAGTCCCGGAGGACCCTGTCCTTCAGGAGAAGGGTCTCGGCTGGTGGGGAGTTCAGGGATGGAGAAATCAGTGGGAGGGAGGCCTTCCTCATCTGTATGCTGCCTCCTTCTGGTCCTCCAGTCCTTGCAGCAGCCTGGGAGGGGCCTGAGGGAGCTGGCCCAAAGAGGTTAGGAGACCCCCCAGCACCCAGGGTCACACGGAGACCCTGGCGGTGGCAGAGAGAGAGGCGCTACACGGGGAGTGGGGAGGCAGGGAGGACAGATCCTCATCACTTCCGGATGTCCCTCTGCTTCCCACCCCCTCACTCTCAGCCCTCCGGGTTAAAATTAGCTGAGTTTACTGGAGAGAAGGAGGGAACCATCGCAGACACATCAGCACCATCTGCATTCGGGGCTGCCTGCCACAATGGCTGCTGATGAGGGAGCCAGGTGCTGGCGGCTCTCCTCACTGAGGGGGCGAATGGAGACCCTCCCCCGTTGCCCCGCCCTCCCCCCTCCCTGGGGGCGGGACCCGTGCCTCCGGCTCCCTCTCTTCTCTGGGGCAGAGCAGGTCTCCCATCTCCCCCCCACCACCACCTCCTGGGTGCAGACTGGAACCCTCCCATTCCCCACTCTGACTTCCCGGGGACAGACACCTCCCATCTCCCTCCCCCCTCCACCTCCAACTCCCCAGGGGCAGAGAAGACTCTCCCATCTCCCCTCCCTTCTGGGGGGAGGCAGAGCAGACCCTCCCATCTCCCCTCCCTTCTCAGGGGGCAGGCACTCTCATCTCCTCACCCCTCCCTAGGGGCAGAGCAGGCCCTTCCCATCAACCCTCCGCCCACTCCCTGGGGGCAGGCTAGACCCTCTTATTCTCTGGGGGCACAGAAGACCTCCCATCTCTCCCCACTCCCTATGGGCAGTTGAGACCTCTCATCTCACTCACCCCTCGCTGGGGGCAGATGACACCTCTCATGTCCCCACTAGGGGAAGTGGGTTGGGGGAGGAGGAACCCCTCCAGGAGAGGGGGTGTTCTGAGACCCTCCCTGCAATTAAACCACAGCTCCCCAGTCAGGGCTCCCTTAGCTCGCACAGGTCTCTCGGATGAGTGAAGATAGACATGTCCCACTGTCCCAGGAACCTGATTGCCTGGACTACAGCTGTCTTCCAAGCCCCCAGCTCTGGGGGTACAATTAATCCAGTGCAGGGCATCTATACTGGCACAACCACAACCACCAGGCACCCTGCCTATGAAGACCTAACTAGTCACCTCCTCCTTACCCTTCCCGGGGTAGCCTCAATGGCCAGAGGGGCCCAGGGCAGCCTTGCAGATGCTGACCTGCTAACCTCTCCACCCCCTCCTTTCCAGATGTTTCTCCACCCCAGGCCAGATGTTGCCTCAGTCCCATCCTTCTCTGGGAGGATTTATTTTTGGGCGCCAACACACCACCCACTTCCTACCAATTTCACGCTCAATAAAGCTCACTCATTAGCCCTCCTCCTGGGCTCTGAACTTCTAGAAGGTTTGAGAAGGCAGAGCTGAGGGGAGAGAATGGGGATGCTTAGGTGCCAAGCCCCATTTGTCCCTGTCATGCTGTGTGACCTTGGGTGAGGCTCCCCCCCTCTCTGGGCCTCTGGAGGTTCATTAATCAAGCAGATTCAGATACAGTGGACTTGCAGGGGTGGGGGTGGGTGAGGGGCGTCACATTTTGGCAGAGGCTGCCCTTAGCTGGTGTCTGGAGTAGGCAAGAGGAGATTCCAGGCTATGGGGACCCAGTTGAGGCATCTCCTCCTCCAGGAAGTCTTCTGTGCTCCTTCAGTGGGTTCAGACGCCCCCCCCCCCCAGGCTGACAGCTGAGACGGTGCTGCTTCAGGCCTCAGGGTCAGTTTGCTCATCCTCCTGCCTAAGGTGTGAGTAGTGGCCAACGAAGCCAGGTTGAAGAATGGCCTGGGGCAGATCACGAGGGGCACAGTCCCCTCACCAAGGCACTCTGGGCCCAGACAACCAAGGGGGCCGGTTGACCATGGGCCCAAGCACCTGCTCCCAGTCTGCAATCATCCATGGTGCTGGGATAGGTCAGAGAGAAGCCTAAAGATTTCTAGAGGTCATCTTGTCCAGCCTCCTATCTCCAGGCAGGACACTTCACCTTTACACAGACACATTCAACAAAGCTGTGCGTCTCGCTCCAGCACCTCCTGGACTTGGCATCAAGGAAGTTCTTCTGCATGTCTACCCTCAACCTCTTCTGCTACATATTCCAAAGCCCACCTGACTCCACTATGTTCTAGCTATTATCCTAGGGGAATCCTTTCCATTATTCAAGACATGATCTTTCCAATGAAGCTCTAAGTCCACTTCTGTCTCTGACATTCCAGAATTCCTGTGTAAGTTCACTCTTTGGGACTTAGCTTCAGTCCTTCTCTTTCGGGACACCCTCTCAGAACACTTACCCAAACCCTTCGCTTCCCCATGAGAGTCCTCTGGGCGGGGACCCTGCCTCTTCCTTCTTTCTCAACTCTATTTGAGTTGGTGAGGTACAGCAAGGAGCTGGGCAAAGGTTTGTGGGGTGGGGGAAACATGGGGCAAGGCACCTACCACTTTGGGGAGCACGGCCGAAAGGGCTTCCTTGACAGCCCTCTGGAAGCCTGCAATGTGGATGACGGAGCCAAGGCTCAGCAAAGCATCCTGGAAGAGAGGAAAGGGCAGTGAGAGTTCTTTCCAGTCAGGCCAGGGCAGACCCATCTGCCCAGGAAGCTAGGAGCACAAACTCCCCACTTAAACCAGAGCCCAAGATTCTCAGACACATGAATCCCAAGATCTTAAAATCTCAGAATCCAACAAGTATAAGGCCCCAGTGTGTCCAGGTCCACTCCTTAGTGATGGGGAAAGGGGGCTCCGAGAAGGGTCAGGGGCTTAGCAAAGTGCTCACAGTAACTCAAGAGATCAAGTCCAGATTAGTACTCAGGTGTCTTGTCCTTTAGCCAAGGACAACTCTGGCACAGTAGGGAAAGCACAGTGTTCCATATTACAACAAAGTAAAATAAGCAAACAAACAAAACAAAAACCCAATTTGAATCCTGTATTGGGAGTAGCAAGTGTCCAAGGGGTGTAATAAGCCCACAAGGTGGGAGAAACACAGTTGGGCCAGCCCCTGACAAGATAGAAGAGGAAGGAGAAGTCAGCCTTGACTGCCTCACAGCCTTCCCATCCCAGGAACAGGCCTTGTCCTTGGAGAGCCGGAACAGAGACAAAAAAGGTCCATGCTTCTCACTCTATTAACTTGGCTGAGCCGCAGGGATCAAAAAGAAAGGTAATGGAACAGGGGATCCAGGGCCAAGGCAGGCTCATGACTCATACTGTCCACTCAGCCATGCCCTCCCCACTAGCCCTTGAAGTTCTTTTCTGTGGATGGCCAGGTCTGTGTTCAAAAAGCAGAATGATTAACTGTAGGAGGAAGGAGACATGGCTTGGCCCCCATTCACATAAAAATGTTGTGAGGTTGAGGGTCTTAGTGAACCACAAGCTCCGCATGAGCCCATAGTGTATGTGTGGCTGGTCATAAATTAAAATGCTGAAACTGCAGGCCATATTATTAAAGATCTGTTAACCCGAATAGGGAAGATGACAGTTTCTCCACTTCTCCAGGCAGATTAGATCATCCCCAGGGCATTGTATCCCAAGTAAGGACAAGATGAGACTCGTTCACAGATGACCCATGTAAGGAGGAAACTAGAAACCAAGTCCTGCATGTGGCTGAGACTGGAGAACCTGGGGATGCCCAGTCGACAGCAGAGCAGACCCATGGGTTTCCACCTTTGACTCCAATCTCTCGGGCTCTTCTGAGCAACGGGACAGGACTCTGTGGCCCCAGGGACAACCTGGAGACCCATAAGTTTGAAGGAGGCTGGCCATGGCCCAGTGGGATGAAGGACCTTTTCTAGGCAGAGCCACGCCACATAGGCAGAGGCCACCAGGAAAGAGGGAGGAGGTGAGCTGCCTATCCCTAAGGGTGGGCAAGAACAGACTCAGAGCCCATTTTTCAGAGAGAGCACCGAGGGGAGTCCTGCGCTGGGGTCCAGGAGAAGCCTGGGGTCCAGGCTTTAGCTACTGCTTTCGGCCATGCGTCTTCTTGGCTTCGGTCTTGCCCCTCATTCCCACTGCCACCAAGTCCAGTGTTCCCAGGAGTGGGCGGCAGCGGCGGACCTCCCCCCCCAACACTCACTTGCCATTGCTCTCCCCACACCCCAGCTCCCTCCGGCCCCTCCCACTGCTCAAGGATGAGGACACATTTTGGTCGCAGAGATATGTCTCTGCCCTTGGACATCAGAAGCTGCTGATTCCAAACATTAGAATCCCCCCATTGGATTGTCCTTCAACCCTTAGGCACTCTTCATCACAGTTCACACACCCCCAGTGCCACCTACACGGGGCCACACAGCCGCAGAGCTCCACCTCTCCCGGAAGCGCCCCGCACGCCTGTGCACACCCTCCAGGAGCACACACAGGTTCACACAGGCGCAGCCATTTCCTTCTGGACTCACAGGGCCGGGGCTCAGGGATCCGTCCTTTACTGGAATTGGCGGGTGCCTGTCTGGCCTTTGTTCAGATTGGTCAGCTTTCTGCGACTTTTCAGACTAAGGAAGGTGGAAGGTGGGGACGGGGGACAGCTGTGCAGACAGTATACACGTAGGCTACTGTGGCCTTTTGAGGTCAGTTCTGCAGACTAAAAGGGGAGAAAGAGCTCACGTCCCAGATAATCCCCAAATTAAGTCTGCCAAGCCAGGCTCCTCAGGCCGAGGCTCCCAGGTCAGGGCCTCCGAAGTTGGTGCTGGTTTGGGCCTGTTCCTAAAGGGTTGGGGGGTAGACAAGCTGAGTCCTGGGGTTCTCGGCCTCTGGAGGAGTCTGCGGTGTGTCTGCTGTGAAAGTTGGAGAAGAGGGGCCGAGGTGATGGAGTGAAGAGTGGGGAGGCTTGGGGCAGTGAAGTCTCCTCATCTGACGGATGAGGAGACCGAGATTCAAAGAGAAGCAATGTCCCATTTATGGTCAGCCAGCACGTCAGGCAGAGCGGGTCAGCCGCCCATGTCTCTGCATCTCCCGCCCCAGTCTGCCTCCAGCTCCCTCCTGGGGGAGGGGGGGCTGAGAGAGGAGAGTCTGTCCTTTGTTCCGATTGGTGGGCTCCTCTACCTGCCCTTTACTTGGATTGGGGGATGCTCTGACCTGTCCTTTACTGGAATTGGTGGGCACCTGTCTGGCCTTTGTTTAGATTGGTCAGCTTTCTGTGACTTTTCAGACTAAGGGCAGGATGAAGGTGGGGAAGGGGGACAGGGAAGGAAACTTGAGGAGAGTTGGGGCAGCAGCGGCAGAAAGGGGCTTTGCAGGCTTGGCCAGAGCGGACTGGAAGCAGACGTGGCCGATGACGCCCGAGGCTCTCTGCCTGGCATCCTTCTGTCCATCCCCCTCCTGGCCCAGCCCTGCCCCAACTGCCCCAGGAGTGGGGGTGTGGGGTGCGGGACTGCACACTCTCATCCCTGGCTCTCAGAGGGGCCTTCAAGCCTTGTTCAAATGCCACCTCCTCTCGGAACCTTCCTCAGATCTCAAAGCGACTTCACCTCTACTGCATCAGCTGGGGAAGAAAATAGCTCTGATCCCAAAGCCCATGGTGTGGGGGCTCAGAGAGCAGCATGGCTGCCTCCGTGAAGGGAGGAGAGAATCGGTGGGAGCAGCTGAGAATGCACGTGTCTCTGTCCAACATACATGCACACGCCCTCACACAAACGTGCACGCACACAGAAACACAATCGTACATGCAATGCACACACACAAATACATATTTAGGCATGAGTACACACACACACACACAGCCCAGGCTCAGAGTGGAGTGAAGGAGGTCACATTTCCTGCCCTCTCTGGTTTTTTTGAACAAACATTAGTATAAATATCAACATAACAACCAGGCAATTTCCCAGACCCCAGGGGAGAATGTGTGGTGTGTAGAAAAGAGCAGCAATTTCCAGGCCTGTCCCAGACTGACTACAGAAATTCTGTGACCTTAGCAGGCTCCTTTCCTCTTCTGGGTCTCAGTTTCCTCGTTAGTAAAAATGGGTCCTTCCAGCTCTGCAACAGATAGTCCTATGGTTCTGTGGTTTAATTCAAGGAGGAGGGCTGGCTGGCTGGCTGGAGACTTCCTGCTTTCGCTGGCTCCCTACCTGCCGCTCTGTGGGTGGAGAGAGGGCCAGTCAGCACCGTCCACAGGGCCACCCCCAGCCTAGTTCTTCACTCCAGGTACCAAGAAAGGGGAGTCTGTTAGGAGTCAGGGCTCCTCTGGAGCCAGTCCTGTGGCTAGATCAGCATTTCTGCACTTTTTTGGGGAGGGGAAGGGTCTAGACTAAATTACTTCTAACTCCTTCCTAATGCCTAGGATTATATGAAGCCAGAGACCTTGGCCTTAGTTCTTCTGATGCTACCTGTGCAGGGACTGACGCCCAGCTTGAGGGTCAGGGTCACTGTCACAAGCTGCTCTCCTGTCTTGTCTTCATGAGTCTCTGTGTCTTTTCCCACCTTTTCAAACCCTCCTATTGCTCTCCCATTGCCTGGAACCTAGAGCCCACCCCTCCCTTTCTGGAAGGAAGCCTCGCAGTGCCCCTGTTGGTGGCCTAGAAGAACGTAATAACATCAAACCCAATGGTCAAGTCCCTCCCAAGACTCAAGCTGTATTACTGGGACTGGTCATATGGTCATCCAACTCTGCTTGTGCTAGGTCTCCTGTGTGGCCTGGGGGTCTCTCTGTGGGCCTTGGTGTCCCCTTCTCTGAAGCATGGGCATCCTTCAAGATCTCCAGGGTCTTGGAGCCCCTCTCTGCCTCTTCCCTTCCCTCTGAGCTGTGTGTCCCTCTCAGGACCTGTCCCTCCCAACCTCTCCAAGTGGATCTCTCCTCTCTCCATGCCTTCCTTAGTTGACGTCCATCTCTGTCACAGGCTGCTTTCCTGTCATGTCTCCATGTGTCTCAATGTCTTTTCCCACCCCAAATCCCTAGTCGTCTCAGCTGGCTTCTTTCCCATCTCTCTCCTGCACACTCCGGCCCCCACCCACTCCGATCTCTCCTGTCCACTCCTCCCCCCAACCTCTAGGCAGTCCTCTTGAGAACTCGGGGAGAAAGCACCTGACCCAAGATGGCTACCCACAGAATGGAGGAACCCAGGAGGACAGCCATGTTGGGAGAAATTGGGGGTGCCAGGACAGATGCCATCTACACTTTTCTGCTTCCTGCCCCCTGTTTGGTGATCAATATACAGTCTCTTATCTCCCTGGAGAATGGGGGCCCTTCTAGGGCAAAGGAGAACTTATCCATTTCTGCGCCCAGCACCAAGAAGCCGAGCTTCTGTGTCAGGGTGACCAACAGAGCTCCCCTAAAGGAAGCCTCCTGGGGGCTCCGAGCATGGAAGCCCCCTTTGGCTGGGCCTCAGAATCTGGCCTGAGCTCCGACACCCCAACCTCCCTCTGTGGCTCCTCACAGCCCTCACAGCATGGCCAGCCCTGCAGAGTCAAGCGATGATGGCAAGGAAGAACAAGAGCCAGCCCCTCCTCCCTCCCCAGCTCCCACCCCTGCCTGCCACCTCCCCAAGGAGCTGCCTCTAACAGACAGGCACCCTTAGCTACTCGGAGGAGAGCTACCCGTGAGCGCTAGACCGTGCCCTACCAGACCTCCCCTCAACAAGCCTGAACTGTACCAGCAGCACGAGAATAGAGAAAAGAGGCTTGGTGATCCTTGGGAGGCGTGATCTGAAGCAACAGGCAGGACAGGGACCCAGGCCACAGGTGGACTGGCGCAAATGTCAGAGCCTGGCTTGAGTGGGCCGTCAGGCTTGGGGGAGGGGCGGTACCTTTCTCAAACACCTACTGTGTGCTAGAGAGGGCCACCAGTGGCTCTCAACCATCTGTGCCCGCCAGCATCCCCTGGAGAGTTGGCTAACATCCAGTTTGCTGGCCTCACCCCCAGAGTTTCTGATACAGGACATCTGGGATGAGGCCACGAATTGCCATTTCCAACACATTCAGCGCTGCTGCTGCTGCTGCTGCTGGCCCAGGGACCACACTCTGAGACCCAGGGGCCTACCCCACCTCCAATCGTCCTGCGATCCCTGGGACGATTGTTTTGTCTTGCTTTACTGCTGAAGGGTTGGCACACACCATTATATTAGTTTCGGGTTACAACACGGCGATTCGGCAATTATATACCTTACAAAACGCTCATCGAGATAAGCGCAGTCACCATCTGTCACCTTCTACCTTAGTACAATATTATGGGCGGTGCCTGCTTTGATCACCCCGTTTGATAGGCGGGGAGAGGAAGGGGCGGGGCCTTGCTCAGGTGAGACCCGCCCATCCTCTGAGGGCAGTCTGAGTGGCTCACGCCGCGTCTGCCTCTTGAGAGGAGCGCCTCACGGAAGGTCCCGAAGGAGGGGAGAAGCGGGGCTGCTGGAAGGAGAGAGTGAGGTGGGACAGAGGGGTGACGTGGACAAGGGCCACCTGGAGCTCAGGAGCCCAGCCCTAAAGGAAAGGCCTGCCCTTCCCCGTCCTCCTCCGCCCTCCGCCCCTCTCATCCCCATCCCCTCTCCTCTCTCCGGTAGTCCTCCTCCCCTCCCCTCCCCCACCCTTCCCCCTCCCTCCTCCCGCCCTTCGCAGACTCCGGCTTCAGTTGTTACTCCAACAGGGCCGCGTCTCCAGCCTCTGAGTCACACTGGAGACACGTGCACTGTAGAATACACCTGAGCCCAGTCCTGGCGCCCGCCCCGCCCCGTGGGTACCCCGCCTCCCCGCCCCGTGGGTACTTCACCTCCCGGATGAGCTCGGCCCCCAGACTGTGGCTCTTCCCCTCCCATATGCCCGACCAGATCCTCCAGGCCCCTCACCCTTTCTAAGCCAGACTCAGCTTCTACTCCAGATCCTGCCTCCTCTAACACGCCCTCCAATTGTCCCAGGCCCCCCTGGATCCCTCGGGGGCTGGGTTTGGGGATGGATGAAGGATAGAAGGAAGGAAAGAGTTGGGGAGAGAAAGTAGGCTTGTGTGAACAGTCAGCTCTCTGGGGGCCTGACTCCCTCCCTAGAACCTCTCAGTCCCTAGCACAGGGTCTGAGGTCAGGAAAGGAGGGGATAAGGGAACAGCCAGAGCGGGCAGAGGGAGGGAGGCAAAAGCTGAGTGTGCAGAGGGGAAGATGGCCCTGGGAGGCGGACTCAGACCAAGGGGAGCCAGGACAGGCAGGCTCCCGGCTTCCCCACCTTCAACTGCCTCATCCACATGGCAGGGTCCATAGTGACCTCCATCCTCATGGCCCACATTCTCCTCGATGCCACAGCCTTCTTCCCGAGCACATCACCAGTGTCCCCCTCATCATAGCTGTCCCAGTCATTCTGATCACCTGGGGCCTCTCCATCCTCGACTCCTGGCACAGCGAGGGAGTCACCAGGAAGCAGATGTAACTCACTGAGAGTCAGTCATATGCCATAAGAGAGAAGTCTGAGAAGGAGGAAGGGGTGAGCTCCCTGTCCCCAAGGATGTGCTAACAAGAATGGGGGCAATGGGGAAAGGCCTTGGTGAGCCTGGTTGGTCTCCAGCTCTGGGCTCCCTGACCTTAAATGTCTTCAAACCTTTCTCAGCCTCACCCCTCACACAGTCTTCATGATGGGTTGGGAGCTGGGCAAAGCAAATCCAGGAGCCTCTGAAAGGCCGACACAGTGGCCTGAGAAGAGGATGGAGAGGAGCGACCTGCTGGGCCAGTGTCAGAAAATTTCTGTCTCTCAGGAAATAATGACCAAAGGAACAACTGGATACATGAATGAAAGAACAAACCAATGAAGGAATGAATGAGTGACCAACCTCCCTTCTCTGGGTCTCCCTCCAGGAACTTTTCCTTGTTGCTTCCTTTCCCAGGCAGATCTGAGCCTCCCCCTGGCACTCACAGTCCTCTGCTCCCCCCACCAGGGCATGGCATGCACCGATGCATTGCCACTAGTTCCCATCCGGGTCTCCCATCAGACCGGGAGCTCTTAGAAGCCAGAGGGTGTGTCCTGTTCATCCCCAGGTCTCCTGCTTCATCCAGCCCATCACTGGTGTCAGGAGATATTAGCTGAGCTATAAAATGATCAGATGGACTCTTGAGCACCCAGAGTGTTGGGCTGTGAGGGGTACATTCCATCACCGAGTAGATGGGAGAACCCCATGACCTCTGGAGGCTCCCAGCCCGCCAAGACAGCTGAGACTCTCAAAGTTTCCCAGGTCTGGCACAGTGACTGTCTTCGAGAAGGAGCCTGAGGAACGAGGGTGCCTTGTGCTGAGAGCATTTGGAAGCCTTTCCAAGGCAACTCCATGGGCCAGAGGGTCCTTCAAGGCTTCAGGATCAGCTCCCAGAACAGAAGGGGCTGGGGACAACATGTCAGGATGGAGGGGCTCTTCCCCGAGAGAAGCACTATCACTATCACCTTCTTTCATGACTGATGTCACCTCCTCCAGGCAGCCTTCCTGGGTGGGTCACCTGTCTGCCTCCCAGGCCTCCTTAAAATTCTGGCAGGACCAGTATCAAGAGGGCCCTAGGCCTCATGGAGCCTAACCCCCAGCTTGATGGGGGTAGCTTACGGCCAGGGGAAGCAGGCAAGGACTTGCCCAGAGCCTCACCTGGAGTCAAGAGGCCCACGCTCCAGCTCAGGGCACTTCAAAACACACTGGGCTCCCTCCCTTCTGAGCACTGTTTGCCTTTGGGTCCCCTCCAATTCCCTGCTTTGGCCAGGGGATGGGCTGAGCCCCTCTCAGATGTGGGGTGGGGCTGGGTGTCTTCCTCCAGGCCAGGCGCAGGGCTTCTCATCTCTCTTTCTGTGCCAGACACAGTGCTCAGAGTGGGAGGTGAATGCTGGATGGCACCAGCCTGGCACAGGGTTAGTGTGGGCCTACAGGCGGCAGGGAAGAAGGGCTGACCTGGAGGTACTGGTGGGGGTGGAGGGAGACCCTGGTAGAGCCTGTCTTCTGGGACAAGTCAGAGAGCAGGGCACAAAGCAGCTGCCACCGCCATCAAGGCCTGCCTCCGGGCTCTCCCTGACTCTGTCCTAAGCTCTTCCCTGCCTCTCAGCCTCCCCAGGCTCTCTGTGTCTGTCCCTCTTACTGTCTGTCTGTTCTCTGGTATGTGTTTCTCCCACAGTCTCACTGCTGGTCCCATGACTGTATTTGGCTCAATCTTCAGGGCCTGGCCCTTCCCAGCTGTTCCCCAGATCCCAAGACGGCTGCGGGGGGGGGGGGGGGGGGGGGGGGGGGGGGGGGGG
>NW_024424008.1:7705153-7794391 GCF_017311325.1 Ursus maritimus
AGATGGGGCTATGAGAAAGAGACTGGGACAGAGACAAGTTCAGAGGCAGAGGGACAGACACAAGAGTGAGGAGGGGACCCTGGGGACAGGGCTGGGGCAACAGGGCTGGCCAGGGTTATAAAGCCTCCCCAGCCACTGAGGGGGAGACCCTGAAGACAAAGTCAGAGTTGGAGGGAAGACTAGGGTCCGCCCTCTCCCTCCGCACAGGCTCCTGGCACCCCCTTCCTTCTCCCTGCCCCTGCAGGAATGTGTGAGCACTTTCATTGTTCCTAAAAATAGTCCTTCTTTATCGGGGGTTGGAGTGAGGAATCTTCTGGGCTGGGTTCATCTCAGGCATGCCCCTGCCTCTGGGCTCCCATCTACTCTGTGGGGCCTCTGTGAGCGCCCTAACCCTTACCTGCAGTGCTTCATTAAAACGGGAACCTGACAGTGTCCCTCCTTGGCATAAGACTGCCATGGCTTCTGGGCCCGTAGGCTCTGAGCTCCCAGGCCTGTTGGGAGCTATTTGTCAAGTGCTCAGCATCTCAGGACAGGGCCACTGCCTGTTCCTACTGGCTCCCAGGCTCTAGCTTCTACCCAACTCTCCCAACCTTATTTCTCCCACCCTTACGTTCCTCCACCTCCAGGCCTCTCCTCCTCTTGTCCTTCTAGGCCCAGCCCTGGGCTGCTCAGCTCTGGTGGCCTGCCCTGCTGTGCTATCCTCTGTCCGGCCCTGTCCTCCGGCGCTCGCTACTCTCACTCTGCTCCCCTCAGCAGCTCAGCAGGGGCTTGGCCACAGGGCCCCCAGTAGATGCAGGCTCTGAGGTAGAGGGCTTCTCCAGGGAAGGGGGGATTGGTGGGGAAACTACAGGTTCTGGGGCCCCGCACCCTGCCCTGAAGCCTGGACCCTACTGGCCCCCTCCATCTCCTGTCTCCCGCTTTTGTTTCTCTTCTGCACCCTAAGCCTGGAACGTCTCTCTGTCAATTTCAGTCTCCAGGGCGAGGCCATCTAGTCTCATCTCCTCCCTGCTTCCATTTCTTGGATGGGGAAACTGAGCCCCAGCGAGGGGAGGTGATGGAGGCCTACAAGCTCATGGAAAGCTGGCCACAGGCCACAGGCCTCAGTCACTGCAAACTCTTGCACGGCCCCTCAGTGGGGCTCCAGAGGCAGCAGCGGGCACTTTACACAACCCACCACCCCACCCGCCCTGCCCGGGGCAGGCAGTCTGGCATCCAAAGTTATTTGCCTTTGGAGGGCCCAGGAAGCCAGAGAACAAACATCCGGAGTCTCTGGAACTTCTGCTCTCTCTCATATCCCAAGGATCCGGGAGCCACCAAGCGGGTACACCAGCGTGTGTGCACACACGTACACACACAGTCCTGGGCTGGGTAAACATGGGAGCCCAGAAGATCTCTTGGGACTGTTGTGCCTGTGAATCTGTGCAAGTCCCAAAACCTGGGGGAAAAAGATGATCAACCCCCACCCCCAGCTTTATATTAATTTTGTCTTGGAAATGAAAATTAAAATCGCTTTTGTTTAAAAATTGAGCTACCCTATGACCCAGCCATTGCACTACTGGGTATTTACCCCAAAGATACAGACGTAGTGAAGAGAAGGGCCATATGCACCCCAATGTTCATAGCAGCAATGTCCACAATAGCTAAATTGTGGAAGGAGCCGAGATGCCCTTCAACAGATGACTGGATTAAGAAGTTGTGGTCCATATATACAATGGAATATTACTCAGCTATCAGAAAGAACGAGTTCTCAACATTTGCTACAACATGGACGGCACTGGAGGAGATAATGCTAAGTGAAATAAGTCAAGCAGAGAAAGACAACTATCATATGATTTCTCTCATCTATGGAACATAAGAACTAGGATGATCGGTAGGGGAAGAGAGGGATAAAGAAAGGGGGGGTAATCAGAAGGGGGAATGAAACATGAGAGACTATGGACTATGAGAAACAAACTGAGGACTTCAGAGGGGAGGGGGGTGGGGGAATGGGATAGACCGGTGATGGGTAGTAAGGAGGGCACGTATTGCATGGTGCACTGGGTGTTATACACAACTAATGAATCATCGAGCCTTACATCGGAAACCAGGGATGTACTGTATGGTGACTAACATAATATAATAATAATAATAATAAAAAAATCATTAAAAAAAAAAGGAAAAACCTTACGAAACCCAAATAAAGTATAAACTTCAGTTAGTAAAAATAAATAAATAAATAAAATCGCTTTTGTGTGACTTTTCTGATTGCAAAATTCTGGAGACACTCATCAAAACTGATACACTCATCAAAACCGATCATGGTCCATTTACGTCCATTTATGGGCAGCTCCCACTTTGCTGGTGACCTGAACACGTGTGGGGCCTGCCCATGAGCCATCCACAGCGCATGTCGCTGCGGGCTGTCACGTGGCCACAGCAGACTATGCCCCATAGGCCACTAGAAGACTGTCCATGTGAAAACACACAGATCTGTGATTCTGCGAGAGGGTGTGTGTGCGTGTGAATGTGTGAGCATCCCTGTGTCCACGTCTGTGCCTGAGTCATCTGCATGTGCAGGGGACCCGTGTCCCGCGTGTGTGCAGTGAGCGCGGGGCTGCTTTTGTCTCTGAATGAATGTTTGGCTGAGAGTGTCGCTGTCTGTACGTGTGGGGGGTCTGCTTCTCGGCCTCCCTGCACTGCCTCCCCTCTTCCACCACCTGTGCCAGACCCGGGCTCACATGCCTTTCCTGCCACGTGTCACCTACGTGGCACTGGACAAGTCTTTTAACCTTCCTGGGCTCCGTTTCGCCATCTGCAAAACAGTGCCTTCTCCTCGAGCTGCTGAGAGGACCACCCTGTTACCATAAAGGTCCTGCCCAAGTGGGCTCCCAGCTGGGGGCGAGGCCACTTCTGTGCGAGTTAGAGACAGGTGACCCCAACTCTCTGGCCAGATGCAGCCTTGAGGGGCATGGATTGGTGGGGGAGGGCAGGCTGGGTTTTGGCACTGCCCTACTTCTGAGGGACCCCTGTGCCAGGTATAAGTTGTGAGGCTAGAGGCCGTGGACCTGCAGGTGAGGACAGAGGAGCGGCTCCCTTTCCGCATCTCCTAGTGCGACCTGGGACTAAAGGGTCTCTGATTCTAGAACCGGGGTGGCCATGTTTGAGATGAGACTCTGAGGACACCCACCCCCTCCTCTTCCTCTGGGGCCCTCCAGCCCTTCCTCTCCAAAGCCCAAAAGAAGGCTTTACAGAACCACGAGAGGGGCTGACTAGACCTGGCATGTGGAGACGAGCTAGGCTGACCAGATGCTCAGAGACACCCCCACCCTCAGCTCAACGCCCATTATCCGAGAGTGAGACCGAGACATGGAGAGGACCAGGGACCCTCCCAGGGACACCCGTGAACCCCGTCAGTCCAAGCTCCTGTCTCAAAACCTCTGTAGAGGCAGTTGGGGAGACCCCAGCTTTGGACTCTGTTGGCTACTGGAGTGCAAGGGAGTAGGCGGGGTCCTGAGAGACAGGTACAGCTACACCTGTGCCCCGCCGTGGGTGTGGACCTCCCACCCAGCCCACCCTCCCCACCTGGGCCAGATCCCCTACTGGTGTGATTAACCAAATTATAGGGTTTTTCTTGAGCAAATTGCATCGGCCTAATTGAATGGGTCTGCAGGAGCCCGGGCTGGAGGCTGAGGGGGGTGAGGACGGCAGGAGCCGGGGAAGGGTGGGTTGGCAGCAAGTGGTGGGGCCAGGCCAAGCAGGGGACAGAAGGAGGAAGAGAGGGGAAGAGAAAGGCTGTGGGCACAGGAGGACAGGACATCACTCGTTCAGCACACCTATTCTGCACACCCACAATGCTCCCGTCACAGAGCCGCCTGGGCACAGGGACGTGAGGAGCGTGGCTCCCCTGGAGACCACTGAGCCATCGCTTAGTGCCAGTACCGCATTACTCAAAAGTGCTGTTTCATGTCATCCTCCCAACAGCTGCATTTTATACTTGAGGGGACTGAGGCTCAAGACATGAAATGACTTGCTAGATGTCAGAGCCAGACAGGACTGTCGGACACCACAGCCCTTGCTCTTACCCAGTACCTGCACTTTCTGCTCAAGTGCTACCATCCTGCCCCCAGGACGCCTTCCTGGGGGTTCAGAGAAAGAAGGAGGCCTCACACCGACTCACACTTGGCCTGGACACCATTCCTGTCCATGTTGGGCACTTCTGCTTATCTATACTCTGATGGCCAACAGCTGAGGCTGGGGCTGACCCCACATGGATCACACCTCCCCCCCCCACCCCGCCATGGGCCATGGCACAGCCCTGACCCCTCTCACTCCCGTGCAGTGTCCTGTTCTGCGTCACACTCATCACCCCTGGATGACACACAGAGACAGGATCGCTGTCACTTTCACACGGCATGTCCCACATACTCAGTGACTCACAGCCATTTCACGGTTTCCACAGCGTCACACATCACTGAGTGTCCCAGGGCCACACACCGTGGTACTATCACTGTGCCCTCACTCGGGGCAGCTCATCCTCAGTGTCATACATCATGTTCCCAATGCTCCCCAGTGTCACCCTCATGCAGGGTCATGCACACACTTCAAGCTGGCTCTGCGTTGCACTGTCACATTTCAGCATCATCTGGGACCTTCTGACCTTAAAAAAAATCCACCTTTGGTGAAATGACATCATGTCTGAGATTTGCTTTAAAATACTTCAGCAAAGCAACCTATACGATGAGAGAAGATATTTGCGAACTGTGCATCTGATTAGGGGTTAGAATCTGGCATGTATAAAGAAGTCCTACCACTCAACCACAAAATAAACAACCTGACTTAAAAATGGGCAAATAACTTGAATAGGCATTTCTCTAAAGAAGATATGCAATGGTCAACAAGCACATGGAAAGATGCTCAACATCACTCATCATTAGGGAAATGCACATCAAAACCACAGTAAGATACCACCTTTCCCCAGTCTTCCACCCATTAGGATGGGAAGGAAGGAAGGAAGGAAGGAAGGGAGGGAGGGAGGGAGGAAGGAAGAAGGAAGGGGAAGGAAATAGAGAAAGAGGTGGTGGGAAAAAGAAGTGAAGGGCAGGAAAGAAGTGTTGTCGAGGAGGTGGAGAAATTGGAACCCTGGTACACTGTTGCTGGGCATGTAAAATGGCTGCTGTGGAAAACAGTATGGTAGTTCCTCAAAAATTAAAAATAGGGCGCCTGTGTGGCTCAGTTGGTTAAGCATCCGACTCTTGGTTTCGGCTCAGGTCATGATCTCAGTCAGGGTCATGTGAGCCTCACGTGGGCTGCATGCTCCACGGAGTCTGCTTGGGATTCTCTCTCGCTCTCCCTCTGCCCCTTCTGCTCATGCTCTCTCTCTCTCTCTCTCAAAATAAACACATAAATCTTTAAAAAAAAAACAAAAGAAAAAGAAAATGACCATATGATCCAGTAATTCCACTTCTGGGTATATATCTAAAAGAATTGAGAGCAGAATCTTGAAGAGATGCTGTACCCCCGTGTTTATGGCGGCATTATTCACAGCAGCCAAAAGGTGGAGGCAGATGAAGTGTCCATCAGTGGGTGAACGGATAAACACGTGGTCCATACAAACAATGGAATAGTATTGAGCCTCAAACAGGAAGGAAACTCTGACACACGCTACAGCGTGGATGGACCCGGAGACACGATGCAGAGTGAAATCAGGCAGTCACCAAGAGACAAAAATACTGTATGATCCCAGATATCTGAGGCACCTAGGAGCCAAATCCGTAGACAGAAAGTAGAATGGTGGTTGTCAGGGGCTGGGGGCGGGGGGGTGGAAGGGAGCTGTTTAAAGGGTAAAAGTTTCAGTTTTGCAAAATGAAAAAGTTCTGGAGACTGTAAACATACTTAACGCTACTGAACTATACACTTAAAAATGGTTAAGATGGTAAATTTTAGGTTACATGCATTTCACCACAATTAAAAACTAAAAAATAAAGTACTTCAGGAAAGAAAACTGAAAAAAAGGCGGGGGTTGGGTGGAGTCAGGAGGGATAGATGAACTAAACATGCCCAAATCTTGGTAACTGTTAGATTTGGGTGATGGCCATATGGCAAGTTTATTGTATTGTTTTCTCTACTGTTGGGTGTATTTCAAACATTCTATAATTTTAAAATGTTACTCTCCCTTGACCTCACACCTTTTCCAGTGACCACGCCCCTTCTCCACACCCCTTGGAGTCAAAGGTCTGCAAAGGGTTTACTGTGCTTTGCCCTTGCCCCCCACTCAGCACCCACCCAGGCCAGGGCTGGCTTCAGCCCCCCCCCCCCCATCACAGACGTGGTTCCTGCCAGGCTAATGCGGGGCCAGGCCAGCACCGTCTCCCCTGTCCACCTTACCTGCCAGTGCGGCCACCTCCTTTCCCCTCAATCCTCTCCCCTTCCGGGGCTCCACACTCTCAGTAGCCCCCACCTCCCTGGCCACTCGTCCTCTGTCTCCCGGCTGCTCCCGCTCACCTCCCGGGCCTCCAGATGATGGAGTCTGCGGACTTGGGGCTGGGGCTCGGTCCTCAGCCCTCACCTCTATTCTCACTGCTCTCGCCCTAGGTCATCCCAGCCACACCTGCTGCCTCCCAAAGATACCCCAGCCTGGCCTCTGCTGCCCACTGGACACCTTCACCTGGATGTCTGACTTCCATCCGAAACAGATCTCTTCATTTGTGCCTCCTTGCCCTCTCTCAACCCCCTAACCCTGGCCTCCCCCCGGTCTTCACCCCTCTCAGTAACGTCTCCACCATCCATCACTTGGTCCCTCAAGCCAGAAACCTGGAAGCCAGCCTCGCTTCGCCCTTGGGCTCCTCTCATTCATCAGCAAGTTCTGTTATTTCAATCTCCCACAGATCTCCAAAGTCCATCCATTTCTCTGCAACTCTTCCGCCATCCCCTGAGCACAGGCACCACCATCCCCTGCCTGGGGGGCTGCCGTGGCCTCCATCTGGTGTGCCCACCTCCTCTCTGCCCCTCCAACTCGCCCCCCCACACACTCGGCAGCCAGAGCAATCTCAAAATCACGCATTGGCCGGTGTCACTCCCCTGCCTGGGCCCACTGGGGACCTTCCCGGGATGGCGTCGTGCACGGCGTCGCGTGGTTACCCTTCTCATCGTCACAACCATGACACACAGCATCACACGTTGGGCACTGGGCTTAGAGCGCCCACAGCAACACTCACGGGTTCTCACACTTGGTGTCACTCTGTGTCACACCCTTGGCGACGCACTCAGCCTCGCTAGATCACATATGCTTGGAGCACATACTTGGTCTCACCATTCGGTGTCAGACGCTTGAGCCGCAAGGACCACACCTGTCATCGCACGATGTCACCCATCTGTGTTTACATATTTGATCCTCGTGGTGTCGACACCCTCAGTGTCACATACTTGGTATCATTCAGCATCACACAGTCCATATCACACAGGATCACAGCGTCACGTGCTTGGTGGCACATCCACTGTCTCACACGCCTTGACAAGTGGCATCACACACTTGGTGTCACTCGGTGTCACACAGTCAGTGTCACACACTGACTCACTCACGCCCCACACAGTATCCCATGATGGAGGTCGCATACTTGACAACACACACCATCACAAGCTCAGGGTCGCATAGTCAGTAGAATACCCACCGCCCCACCATCCGTGCCTCGGTGTCCCCCTGGGTCCTATGAGCTCCCCCCCACCTCGCCCCCACCCCACTGGGCACAATCAGCAGAGCTGCTGCCCCATGTCTGCCCCATGTCAAGGCTGTTTCCTGTTGTTGTGCTCAGAGCCCTTAGCCTGCTTGTTCCTTCAAGGATTTCCTGTTGTCAGGGCCCAGTCAGGCCTGGTCCGGCCTGGGATACGTGGCCCAAAGCGCAAGAGCCGGCCAGCGGGAACCCTGGGCCCTATGCCCCCCACCCCCCATTCTGGTCGGGCCCGTGGAATTTTCCCCCCATTCAATCAACCTGGATTCCCCATGTGCCCGGGCTTGTGCTGGTTCCACTGAAAGGTGGCCCTGTTCCACTCCCAGGGTGCCCAGGAAGGGGGCTCTTGGGCAGTCGGAAAGAGGCCGTCTACCCTGTCCCAACAGCTTGGGATAAGACCTTAGCTGGTCTATGGGGCTCCGACTGAAGCTGCTGGGAGCCAGAAGAGAAAGACAGAAGGTAGAAGGGGAGGACAAAGGGTTAGGGGGTTAGAGAATCAGGGAAGACTTCCCGGAGGAAGCCAGCTGAGAGCTGGCAAACATGAGGACGAGGAAGGAAAGGCATCCCAGGTGGGAGCAGCAGACAGCAGAAAATGCTTAGAGGTGGGGTTGGGGAAGGAGACAGCACTGCTAGGAAGAAAGACAAGAACATGGGAGAGGGGCAGGTTGTGTTGTGGAATTTGGAGAAAAACAGATTTCTCTCCTACCCTTCCTCCCTCCCCTCATTCCAGCCTTCAGCTTCTGGCTCCAAGCGGAGCCTGGGGCACTCCCTTCCTGGCCCTGACTTCAGGCCGCACAGACTGCCCCCCGCGGGCGGCTGCCAAGCCCCCTCACCTCCTGCCCCAGGCCAGCCTGCAGGAAGGACACAGGGAGGCCAGCACACGCTCCCCACACGGCCCGAGATAAATATTTCCCAGGAAACGGAACTTGTTCTCTCAGTGTTTACAGCCAAGGACCAGGCAGGGTACGGGGGAGGGGCCCGCCTGACGAACCCTGTCCTGGGGCTCACAGCGTCTACCCCAACACTGCCTCGGACTCGCTGTGTGCCTCTGAGCCAGTCTTTGCTCTTTTGGAGCCTCCATTCCAAGCCCTCAAGGGGGCCGGACCTCCCCCGGCCTTGGCCTGCCCAATGCCCAGCCCCGCCTGAGTTTGTGTCTTTTCTAGGTGTGCGTCTCCGGTACCTGATGCCTCCTCCTTCAGACTAGGCCTCTCTGATTGCAGGACCTGTGTTCACCCGTCTCCTCCTGGTCCTCTGGTCAGGGGTGAGGACAGATGGATGGACTGACAGAGAGATAGACTGGGTGGCAGCTGAGACCACCTCCCTGGCCCCAAGTGCCCATACAGCCTGAGCCTGTGCAGCCCGACAGGTGGGCACAGCCAGATGGCAGGGCCTCAGGACCCCCACTGATGCCAGATGCTATGGCCAACGTGTGGCAGCAGCTCCCCTGGGACCATGGGGCATCACTGAGGCCCCTTAATCCTGATGTGCAGAATCCAGGAGGAGGCTGGCACATCTGTCAGTTAGGAGCACTGATTCAAGAATTTTAAACACAGGCCGGGAAATGCTGCCTGCTGGAAGCAGTCCTTCCAGCCTCACCCCAGGGCTCCCTGTGTGTGTCCTGGCTCCACGGATATGCTGGGCCTTCTCTCATGGAGACCCAGGGCACGCTGCCCACATGCCCTTGCACACCTTGCTCTTTTCACTTGCAAAGACTTTCTCAGCCTCGATGGCAATCTTACCTTACAGGACCACCCCAGCTCCTGCCTGTCCCTATCCCCCCAGCACTACGCCATCACGCTGGGCCCACTGGTTCACCATTGGTGGCCTCAGCCTCACCCCAGACTGTGGAACCAAGTGTTCCTCAGTTCTGGACCCAGGGGCAGAGATGTTTTTGGATCTGGCTTCTCAGCATCAAGCCAGCCTCCTGCAGCCCCCCCTGTGGCTGAGTCTTTGTTCCAGGCTTCTCTATCTGCTTGTTTCCAGTCCTGAGCTGGTCCTTGTTGTCCTCACATGGTTCTCACAGAAGCTGATCCCATGGACCTCTCTGATTATCCAGCTGATTTCTGGCCTCATCAGTCCATGGCCTTGACTCTCCCCATCCTTCAAAGTTCCAAGGCCACCTCCTCCAGGAAGTCTCCAAGACTGCCCCCAATCCAGCAAGTACCCCTTTCTTGGAATTACTCCAACCTTCACACAGCCATTCTCATTTAATCAAGAAACTTTACTGAGCACCTACTATGTACCAGGCCTATTCCAGGTCTCATGTGGGCCCAGGAGAGACAAAGGAGACTCAGGCTTGGTTCCTAACCCTCATGTGTTTACAACCATGTGGGAAAGGATATATAACCACATGGGCTAACAAGTCACCCAACTATAAGCTCAGGGAAGCTTGGGGGCTGTGAGTGCCCAGGAAAGGGGAGAGACTGACTTGACCTGACTGGAAGGAGCAATCCGAGAGGACTCCATAGAGGAGGAGAATCTAATCTGAGGCTTAAGAAGGGAGTAGGTAGAGAAAGAAGGGAAAGGCATTCCAGAGAAAGGGGTCAGTGCAAGCAAAGCCAGGGAGGCCAGGAAGAGCCATGTCTGGGAGCAATGGGTGGACATGAGGGGGCCCAGCAGGCAGGGCTGACAACGCCAAGGTGTGAGGTCTCTCCTTATCCCATGAGCAGCAACCGAGGAGCCAGTGCTGGGCAGGGCATTAGTGTGCTTAGTGTGGATACCTGTGCCGTCGTCCGTGTCCGCCTCTCCCCCAGCCCCTGCTCTAGCTGGGGCTCCCGAGGCCCTGAGAGCCAGCACGGAGAGCTCACGGACCCAGCGCGCTCAGTTCACTACTCAAACCGCCTCCTCCCCAACGTCCAGACAGTAATGGCCCTGGCCCTGAAGCAGGAGTCCAGGCTGAGCTTGAGAGCCCTGCCCCCAGCTGGCCGGCTGGCACAGGGGCCCGGCAGCCGGCCCGAGAGGGGTGCTAAACAGATGTCTGCCAAGGGGACGGGCGCTGGCAGCCCTGCTCCCCTGGCTGTCGCGCTGCCCGGGCCAGGAGAACGTGCCGTGCCCACAGAACCTCTGTGAGCCCTGGCCCAGCCTGCGCTGCACCCTGTCAGCCTTGGCCTGGCTTCAAGGAGCTCACCCTTGTGGGAAGCAGGGGGGTTCCAACTCCCTCCCTGGGCCAGGCACCTCACACATACATTGTAACTTGTCCCAACAGCTCTGCTGTGATTATGGCCAATAATAGTGATTATGTCCAATAATGCTGGAACTTCTTATCCCCTTTGACAGGTGAAGAAACTGAGGCTCAGGCTGGTTAAGGGAATGGCCCAAGGTCATACACCCAGAAAGTGGTGAAACAGGGGCTTGAGCTCGTGCCCATCTGACCCCAGTCATGAGGAGGCCATCATGTCTCCCCAGCCTCCATCAAGACATGGAGGCTTCTCATCAGTCTCCCCTCCCTCTTCCCTCTTTCCCTCCAACCCTCCCGATAGCAACATCCTAGGTCCCTAGTCTCTCCAGTCCTGTCCTTTCTATACTGGGGAGCGCTCAGCACTCTCTCCCAGCAGAGCTTAGGCTCACAGCCTAAGATCCTCCCTCTGAGGGAGGAGGCAGCAGGACCCAGACAAAGGAAATGTGGAGCAAGAACAGAAGCAAAGGGATCCAATGGGCATGATCCAGAGAGGCCTCCTGGTGGGGCCTGGGGGCCAGAAGGAGGGGCCGAACCTGCACTTGCAGGGACCCAGGGACCGCAGGACGGGGCCAAAGGGGGCGGGGCACAGACACAAGGAGCCCAGGCCCCAGCACCAAGGAGGGTCTCGGTTTCTCCAAAGCCCTCTCCCCTCATGGCTTCCTGGGAAGATGACAAATCCAGGCTTTCCTGGCAGGTGGCGGTGGCTGCTGAGACACTGCTGGCTCCCAGGAACACCATCTGTCCCAGCTCTGGGGGGGAGCTCCTGCCCCGTGGGGAATGCCATGGCCATAAATAAATTAATAATGACTCTCTACCCCCCCCCCCCAGCTCCCAGCTGTAGGGACATTCTCAGGGCTTGGCCCCACGTCCCGGCCGCAAGTCCCTGCTTCGCCCCTTGTGCACCAGGCCCCGTGTGGGCGTCTTCTTGCCCATCTCACCGGAGGGCAGCAAGAGAGCAAGGGCAGGACGTGAGACACATCTGGGCTCCACACTCAGATCTGCCCCGCATGCTCCCTGTGTGACCCCACGCTGGTCTCAGCTTCCCTAGCCATAAAAGGAGAATAGTAACCGTCCCTGCTTCCTAGGGAGATGTGAGGATTGAACAAGGAAGTGTGTCTAAGGCTCCTGGCCCCAGGAGCCTCCCCTTTCTCTCAGCCAGGCCCGGGCACAAGAGTAGGCTCAGGCTGTCCCACACAACCCTCCTCTGTGCCAATCTTCACAGTCCCCAGCCCACCCCGCTGCTGCTGCCCGAGGCCCCTCTGAGCACTGTAGGTGCCTATGAGGCACCCCAAAGGCGTGGTCAGGGCTGCGGATGGCATCCCTCATCTCAAAGGAAATGCACTCACTGAGCCCTTGCCAGGCCCCCTTTTGGAGGGCAGTGGGAGACTCAGGAAGGAAAGAGGCCCAGTCCCCAGGCTAAGGAGTCACAGTTCAGAGGGGAGACCTATAGAGTCGCATAACAGAGAAACCAGGGTGTTAATGGCACAGACATCAGAATGCCCCATCTGACTGCCAGGCAGGGAGAGCTCAGAGGAGGCAGCAGGAAGGACAGGGAGGGCTTCCCGGAGGAGGGGAGGCTAGAGCTGAGCCCAGAAAGATTTGGGAAGGTGAGGGAGAAGAGAGCGGCAGGAGTGGTTCTGGGGAGGCAGGATGGATAAAGGGGGGACTGCGGCCTGGCTGGGGCTGCAGAAGGAGCAGGAGGATGGGAAGCATGGATTTTTGAGCAGAAAAGGGACAAATTCAGGTTTGCATGTTAGGAAGAGCCTTCTGGCAGCTGCATGGAGAGTGGGGCGACTGAAAGCAGCCAGCCAGGGAGCCGTCAAGGGGAAAGATAACCAGTCTTGGAGGCTGGTGGGGCAGGGATATGGGGGGAGGAGAGGGATCTGGGGCAGGTGGCAGGGATCAGAGGAGAAGAGGAATTCCGAAAACACTTAGGGCGGAGAATCAACAAGGAATTGTCAGGTGAGGGTGGGGAGGCCTAGAGAGGGTCTGAAATGACTCTCTCCATCTCTCCTCAGGGGGAAAGAGCCCCAGAAATAGGGCAGGGAAGGTGATCTTGGAGCAGGGTGACCCTAGGCTGGAGGGGGCGGGGCTGGGATTCGGCTCCAGCCTCCCAGTCCTCCCAGGGGTGGGGGCAGTGCTCAGACTGACCCCCAGTCTGTGCCCCACCCCTCCAAGCCCACCCAGTCCCCCCTCCGCTGAGCTCTCACCTCCAGTCGGGCGTCTCTACTCCCTGGGGGCACTGGCTCCTGGGCAAGGAGGTCCCGGCTGGCTGCAGAGACAAGAAGGCCAGGGGCTGAGGCCTGCCAGGCCTTCTCCCCTTCTCCCCAGCTTGCCCCCGCCCCCAGCCCCAGCTGGCCCAGGGCCTCCTGTTGCCCACAGGGGGCCTCCTCAGGGAGTCTTGCCTGATTTTGCCCTGCTCTCTCCCCACACCCCCTTCTTACCCCCTATTTCAGATGGGCACCTCTGGCTCTGGCATATTCTCTGCCCTCGACTCTGAGAACAGAGCTGAGCTCTTTCTTTCAGCAGGGCCTCCTCAGGAGGGGAAACAACTGCATTTTTACTCCTCCTGAGGCCCCCCTCCACTTCCACTTCTCTCCAGGGAACTTCACGACCCCTCTGTAAGCCTCGGTTTCCCCATCTGTAAACTGGGGTCTGTAACGTCTGGCTTACACAGTCACGGGGCCGGGCTCCCAGCCAGGGCTGCTGTCATGATCCTCTGTGTGAGCCCCCAACCCCAGCTTAACACCCAGTCTCCTGGGCTCTAGTTGCCCCCACCCCCGGTCCGTGTGCCACAGCTCCTCAAATGCTGGCAGACACACCAGGGAGCCGCTCACTCAGTCTCCAGAAGCCTACCACCCAGGTGGCATCCAGAAAGCCCAGCCTCTCCAAGGCACTGCCCAGGGGCTGGCTGCCCCTCCCCGCCCCCACCCGACAAGCACACCCAGGCATCGGACAGGCACAGGCGGCGGGATATTCTGAGCCTGGCTTCATTCCAGTCAGCTGCTGGCCGCCATGCCAGCCTGGCGCGGGCGCAGGGGCTGATTTGATTTGGCAGCTTTGGAAGCGTGTGGTGGGGACGGGGAGAGGGAGAGGGATGAGACACCCATCCCTGCTAGGAAATAAACAGCCTCGGGCACTCAGCAAACTGGGGGGAGGGCGCAGTCTGTCATGGGGGGGGTTCTTCATTCCCTGCCTGGTGCCCCTCTCTTCTCACCCAGGCCCTGGACACCTGCCTGTGACTTGCTGGAATTTATGGCTCTCCTTGGGTCACCATAGGGGTGACAGTAGCTGCACCTGGCGTGTGGATGCTCGGTGTGGCTGGGGCAGGGCGTCTGGTTGTCCCACAAGTCCCTGTGTCCTGTGGGGGCTCCCACCTCGGCCATGCCTACAGCCAGGCCCGAGTGCTGCCCAGAAAGACTGCATCTGCGTGGGGAGCAGTGGTCCAGAGGTGGCCATCCCCCAGGGTGACTGTGGCCGCATGGCTGGGCTTTGACGGGGGACTGACTGCAGCCCAGGGTGTGACCAGGTCACCCACGTGCCTGAGTCTATCGTAGGGCCCGGCATGCATCGGTCCCGGCCTGTTCCTTCCCTCTGTGCGATGACCCCGCTAAGCCAGCCATGTCCGGCGGAGGAAATGACGAGGGCCGAGCTAAATACCTAACCCCAAGCCCGTCCCTTTGTCCACAGGCCTCAGCCTTCATTTCCACCCAGGCCTCCGATGGCCCACCCACTGCCCCACTGGAGGCAGGGCCAGTTGTGATTCTCCAAATACCCGTTGGCCTCTCCACCACACTCTGGAGAGGCCTGCCGGTGCTCCTGGCTCCCCATCACCAGCTTCCAGCATGGGGAAGGTAGGCGTTCACGGCTCCTCTGTACTCCCAGCCTGCCTCAGTATTTACCACGCCCCTGCCTACCCCACAGGCAGGCCAGTCCAGCTCACTCCTGGGGAGCTGCAGCAGCCGTCATATGCTGCTGGCCTCCTGGGGAGCTGGACTCCACAGCCTCCAGTTAGACAACTGCTGAGTGGGTTGTGGGTCTGAACCTCTGACCTCTACACTGAGGGGTCAAGGCTGTGGGGTCAGACCAGGACCCTAAGGGGCCCACAAGTCAGAGCTGTGCCCCAGCACCGGCCAGGAGGTTAGGGGAGGGTGGAGCCTGCTTTGGAGAAGACATAATGTCTCATCTGTCACCGCCTCCCCATTGTCCCACTGTCCTCTGGGGACCTCAGGGCTCTCCCCACCCAGCCACAGGAAGCTGAGCCCCTCCTGGAGACAGAAGGAGGGGACACTGAAGGGAGGGCCTTAGGACTAGGAGGAGACTCACCCATGACCTGGCTGTCACAGAAGAAGAACCTAGGATCATAGAACCCAGCTGTCATAAAGAGGCAAGTGAGATGGAGACAGTCTGCAGAGAGGTCCTGGAGGGCTTCCAAGAGGAGGTGTGTGGTGCCTTACAGAACACCAGGTTCCAGAACAGCCTCCTAACTATGAGATACAGGTTTTCACCTGGGACTTGTGTGTCCTCATGTTTGTACTTGCATGTGTCCGTGTCCACGTGTGCATGGGTGTTGATCCTGGTCATGGAGTCCTGAGCTCTGGTCTGTGTCCCAAGGACAGGGTCTGCCTAAGGTAGGGGTCAGCTAGGCAGCAGGCCCAGTGACAGACAAGAGAGTAATCTGGGCAAAGAAGAGGGAGGACAGCTCAGGGCTGAAGAGAGAAGCTCGTCAGCGGGTCATAACCTCAGACCTCACCCTAGCCGCCTGACACGGAGGGCAGTGTGCGTCTGTGACGTGGGCCAGCCACAGTCCTCTGTGCCCCTGCGGCAGGACCTTCCCCTCTCTGAGCTACTTTCCCCATCTGAAGAATAAATGGGACCTGATGATCTCCTGGGGCCCGTCCAAGTGTAACAATCTTTGGAGAGAGACTGACACACACAGCAGCCAGAGGGGGAGACCTGCAGGGTGGGGAGAGAGCCTGAGTGAAGGGACAGGAGAACCCAGGAGGCTCACTGTGGGTTGGGCAGCTGGGGACCCTATCCTCAGGGTAGACAATGGAAGCTTGGGGATAGCAGGGAGCAGCTGTGGCCACCTTACCTGCCTTCTGGCCTGTGGGAGGAGCAAGATGGAGAAGTGACAGATAAGGGCTCTGCCCGCTACAGGAGTCCTGCCTCAGCTCCTGTTCCCCAGGGGTTCCAGGGGAAAGGGGGAAGCTGCAGACCGGGGGAGCACCCAGCTCCGAGAGTCAGGAAGCTGGGTGTCAGGCCCTGCTGTGCTGTGTGACCTGGGCCAGCTCCCGGCCTCCCTCACCTGATCTGTGAGGCCACCAGGCTGCGACTCATGCAGCCGCTACCAGGCTGGAAGGAGCTCTCTAGAGGCCAAAGATCCTTCTCTCCTGCCTAGAGGTTCCCCGCTCACCACCAAGCCCGGCGTAGGTGCTGAGGCACGGGCATAACCCAAGCAAGCCGTGGCGCAAAAGGCCTGGCCTTGAGCCGGGCTGGGCCCTGGGCCCGTGCCACACGGGAGCACCCACTGGTCATCCGTTCTCCAGGCTCCCCGGCCTGGGCCCTTCCTTCCTCAAGCCCTTCCCACAGCCACCTCCAGGGCAGAAGCGGGGTGCTCCCTCCTCGGCCCGAGCTCCAGGGGTGCCGAGGGCTCACCAGCCCATGCCCACATGGCTCCTCTGGCTGCCCTGGCCTCTGCCCTAGCCGGAGGCCCTTTGTACTTGGGGCCCTCACTAGCAGGGGTTCGCGCATTTCCACGTCCGTGTCCAGGAAGTGTTCATGTCCTGTTTTCCCCCTCAGGCCAGGGCTGCCGGGGAAGGGGGGTAGGTGGTGAGCAGCCCTCTCTTTCCTCTGCTGTCTGTCCACATCTCTGCCCAAAGACTTTAGGGGATGGGAGGAAAGGGCACTCCTCTCTCTGCCGTGATCTGAAATAGCTGAAGAATGGAGGCAGGGGGATGAAGGAAATGACCCCTTATCCTGCAAGCTTAGGGAGCGGCAGCGCTCACACGGGCAGACCCCGCTTCTGTTGTGGCAGGAGAATCCGCCCTGGCCCTGTCACCCAGGCGGAGAGGGTCTCCTTCCCCCAACACTGGCCCGGCCCCTCCCCCTCTCCCCCACACCCTGGGCGCGGGGGGGGCCCCCCTCCATCCCGAGCTCTCTCCGTTGCTTCTCGTTATGTTTTTAATAACCTAACATCGACATTAACAAGGCAGGTGGCTGCAGCTCTTCCCAGCAGCCCCATTTAGAATCATTGAATCATCAAATCATCAAATCCTAGAATCCTGGATTCACAGAATGCCCGCCTATTCGGCTCCCGGAGTCTCAGCGACTTCAAGGCGCAGAATGTCGGAATCACACAACCACGCTTCCACGCAGCCCTGGCTGGGAGCGAAGAGTCGTGGAAGGCTGGAAGCCCACAGACCGACAACGCCGGATTCGCAGAGTCAGGCATCCCTAGAGCACGAGCTCACATAGCCCTCGGAGGTGCTGACCCCCACGTCCTCCTGTTCCAGGCGAGAAAATGCAGCCCAGAAAATGGCCTGGCACACGATGACCAGAGAGTGCGAGCCAAGCAATGCCCACCCTATGATTGCAAGACGGGACCATAACGTTCGAGTGAGCTTTAGAACTGGTGTCACTTTTACAGTAGGACACGGCCGCGTTCATGTTGCAGTGGCGCTGCTCATTCACTTTTGCTCACTTCCCCTCATGCCCCCCCCCGGCCCTCCCCAAGTCTTCCTGCGCCCCCACCCCACCCCACCGGGCACTGTAGCCGACACCCCATCCCTCAGCACCCTTCCCTCCTCCAGGTCTGTACCTCGGCCCCCTCAATAAAGACAACCACGGGTGGGGGAGCTCGAGGGGCCAACTCCCTCGGGGGTGGGGGACAGGAAAAAAAAACGTCTGCCACCTGAGGCCACGAGCCAGAGGGCAGGCTCCCCAGAGGAGGTGCCCTGAACTCAGGACTGGAAGGTCCTGGAGCCCTGGGGGTTGGCCGCACCTGAGGCAGAAGCTTCAGGGGAGCTGGACCCAGAGCGGGAGGGAAGCCACGGAGGCTTACTTACAATTGATATTAGAACCATCAAGTGTGTTTAGCATTTTCATAAATTTACATTTTAACTTGTTTTGGAATGTACTCGTACATTTTGGATTTGAATTTTATTAAATATTACGTTTCACAGATTGTTTTAATTTTTGAATTCCGAACACTCTTCGCCCAGGGCAGTTCCCGAGTCTCCGTGCTGCCCAAGAAGAGGCTGGAGCCCAGAGCGGGGTCCAGGTCTCCTGCTCCCTGTTTAGCCTCAAAGCTCCTGACCCGGAAGAGCCTCCTGAGACCTTTTGGACCTGAGAGAGCCCTGACGCAGGCCCGGGCATCTGCCCTCATGCCCTGTCTGCGCTCGAGAGCCGACCCAGACCCCCAGGGCGGCAGTCCCCCTCTCTCTGTACCTCCACAGCTGAGTGGCTCCCTCCTCCACCCTCGAGGGTCTGTCTCCTGCCCTCCATCCTCTGCATCTTCTGCCTGGGCCTCATCCCCCTTCTCTGGCCCACACGGCACCAGCCTCCCACCTCACCCCTTCCGTGTGCTCCCCACCTGTGGCTCAGAGGCTTTCCTAACAAGCAGATCTGAGCAGTCCCTGCCCTGCTTTCAAGCCTACTCCCCCCGCCCCCAGTACCCAGTTCCTTCTGGAAAAAGTCCAAATCCCTTCGCTTATAAGTCCTGCACAGTTCGGCCCTGCCGACCTTGCCAGCCTCGTCACCAGCTTCACACACACACACACACACACACACACACACACACACACACACACACCTGGGACTCAGCGCCCTGGCAGTCCAGGGTCCAGCTCCACAGAACTGTAGAACCACACTTCCCTCCCTCTGTCTGTCACCAGCAAGCCTTCACATTTGCCATTTGCTCCTTCTCTCTGTCCAGAACTTTCTCCTAGCTCATCCCTTAGCTCTCAGATTAGATATGTTTCCTCCTGGAAGCTTCCCAGCTTGCCCTCCCTCTCACTCTGGGCTGAATCAAGGGTTGCTGCTCTGCCCACCACAGCCTCCCAGTCTCTCCAGCATTGCCCTCCCCACATCGCCCACCAGCATCAGTCTTCGCCGGTGCCCCTGCCTTCACCCCACCACCTGCCCACCATCAGCCCTGGTACCTGGGTCCGCCTAGCTGCCATGGGACAGAGGCACTGTGGCTCACACGTGGGGCGGTGTGTGGCTGGGCTTTAAAGCCCACACCGTGTTCATCTCTACCTCCCGTCTCTGTTGGGCACGTAGTAGGTACTCAATAAACGTCCACCTATGAAGGCCCGGCAGTACACAGTGTGTAGCCTGGACGGGCAGGCTGGGGTGCTTGGAGTGAGTGAGAGTCCCCGGGTTGGGCTGGGGACTTCCTGGAGGAGGCACCTGGGAGGGTCCTCCAAGTGTCAGTCTTAAGACGGCAATTGAGAACAGGCCACAGGAAGTCCCCCACCCAGACTTAGGGCCAGCAGAGTGGGAGCAAAGTCTGCAGAAGGGAGAGTTGGTGGTCAGGGCCCAGCACAGGGCCCCTGGAGGGTCTAGCAGTGCATTCAGAAAAGACCTCCAGGAGAAGGGCTGCTTCTGGCTGGTCTGGGGCGGGGAGGAAGGTGGAGGGAATCAAGCTGGAGAAAGTGGGAAGACAGAGATGTGGAACAGAAAGCTCTGTCTCTTCTTGTTCGGGAACCTGGAGAGGAAAAGGCTACGGGGCAGCTGGGCAGAAGGAGTAGGGAAGGCTGAGGCGGCACGGAGATAACATGCGTGCTGACCCCAGGGCCAGGGTGGGTGTGGAGGGCTGAGGCTGGCTGGGAGCATGTCCCCAGCTGTGGCTGGGAAACGTTTCCTGTCTCCTGGCCAGGGGGGTCATTAATAATCGTTTACACGCCACAGGCAGCACGGAGGCCAGCCAGGGAGCAGCACGGTGCTGGGGCTGGAGCCCAGCCTGGTGACCAGGAGAGCTGTTTTCTGGGAAATACAGAATTGCTGTGTTCTGTCACCTTACTGTGAAACTTGGACACATCACCTGACCTCTCTGGTCTCTGGTAACACTGGTAAAAGGAGGGTCTGAAGAGGAGGCTGCCTGAAGTCCCCTTCTTGCTCTGGGCCTCGGTTTCTCTAGATGGCAGATGGGCTGCCACCCCTACAGGGGGTTATGGGCATCTGATGATTGATGTGGCCATCTGGACTGTGCCGAGCCCAGCTCAGGACACACGGGATGGGCAGACCCGGCCTAGCTTCTGAAGAGCTTGCGTTCCGATCGGGAGCGGGAGCCTAACACCATGGGGTGCACACCCGGAGCCTCGCAGAACCAAATGCACCTGAGGCTGGGGAAACAGACGGGAGGGTTGTGCGCTCGGGGCCTAGGGGGCTGACAGTGTGGCTGGGCTGGCAAGATGGGGTTTCTCTGACACAGGCAGCGGGAGCCCCAGGAAGCCTATTCGGGCACCACTACGTCAGATGGGGCCCGCCTGGTGCATAGCAGGTGCACGATAACTGCTGTAGACAAGGGAATGAGTTGATCTGTTAAAGGAGGTTGGAATCTGGAAAGAGCTGCCTAAAAGATGATGATGACGATGACGATGATGACGATGACAGTCATTCTGGCTGAAGACAAAGGGGTGGGAAGAGGGGAGGTGAAAGCTTGAGAAGCCTGGAGGCCCAGGGATGGCCATCCAAAGCCAGACAGTATGGCCTGGGAAGGATCAACTCCCGTCAAGATCCTTTTTTCCAGTTGAGCCAGAATCTTCCTCAGCCCCAGGCCACATTTCTCTGCCTACTCAACACCCCCTTCCAGGCCCAGCTTAAGCCCACCCACAGCAGGGAACCTTCTGGAAGGTGATACTCCCCTGATGACTCTGGTGGTCTGTGCCTTCCAATTGTCAGGAGTCCTGGCCCTTCTTCCTCTCAAATACCTGTCAGCAGGCCTCCCACTAAGGCTTCCCCACCACTTTCTCTGGAGGGTTTGACCTGGGTCCTCCTACTGACCGGCATCTCCCCTATCAGACAAGAGGGTCGCCAAAGTGTGACCAGGCTTCCTTTTTCAGATAAGGGTCTCCGTGAGGACGGGGACTCTTCCTCCTGTCAGATGTGAGGTCAACAAGAGGAGACAGATTAAAGCCTTCCTGGTTGACTCCCAGCCCAGGGACACTCCTGAGGGCCACACAGAGAAGGGAAGAGGACAGGTTGACATGCACAGGGGGGGCTCCTGGCTGCTCAGCACCCCAGAGATGACGTGAGCCAGAAAGGGCACCGGGCCAGCCATGGGACGAAGACCTCACGGTTGGCAAATTCACCCAGCGCCATGCCCAGCGCTCTTGCGCCAAGGAGGCCCCACTGGGGATTCCACCCAGGCCCCGTGGCCTGTGCGAGCCCCTCCCCGCTGCGGAGCATTGTGGGGTGGTAGTAAACACGTGCGCCCTCTCCCCTCCCTCCTCCAGAGCCCAGCCCAAAACACGACACAGACCAAAAGGAAAAGAACAAAGGTTCCCAGACCACGACATCACCCGCCGCCCGCCTGTCCAGCGCCTGCTCGGCCGGAAACCCCAGACAAAGGCCTTGGTCAAAGTGAGGAGGACGAAGGGCAAAGGGTAGAGGCAGCTTAGCTTGGGGCGGGCCACGACAGAACGTCACTGGGCATCTCTGGGGACCTAATTGTGAGGGAAGCAAGGACAGGATGGCAGCCAAGTCCTCCCTGCACACACACAACATTCCACAAACATTTATGGGACACCTGCTGTATTCCACACACGCCGAACATTATATACCTCGTTCCTCACCCCACACACCTTGTGCACACACTTCCTTGCCCCCCGCAGCATATCGCACGGCCCTCAACACTGCCCCCCGCCACACCGCTAGCTCACTGACACCCTTCACACACCTCTCACCACACACCACACATAAACAGCTCACAGGGAGAAAAGATCACATAATCCACATGTCACACTGAAAAGTCACAGAGCTCACACACCCACACTTCACACCACGCTCACACTCAACCTCCCACCACGCGCCTCACACACCCCACACTCACCTCCCCGACCACAGGCACACACATCCAATTAAATTCAACACACACGCCATCTAGACATAGAGACACACCCTGCATAGATAACGTGTACTCCTAATGTCCTACGTTTGTGGACACACACAGACCTGTGGTATAGACGATCCTGCCTGCCCACTGCCTCCTCCTCCCCACGGGCACGTGGGCACACAGACCCACACACACTTAGTCAACGTGCCCCTGGCCTTGGACCCCTTGGCCCTAGCTGCTGCTGCACGCTTGCCTACCCGGAGTGGCACAGACAGCCATCCCACAGACACGTGACACTCAAACACCAACTCCCAGGTCCTGACACATTTCCCAAGCAAGCCCAGGATGTACCACGGCACTCTAAGCCACCTAGGCTGCAAACACACTCGGGCCCACACACAGCTCCCCCACCCTCCTCCCCTCCACCAAGATGTCCAGTGAAACCCTTCATCAGGCCCCCACAGTGGCTCTTCCTGGCTACACACAACAGCCGAGAACATACGCAACCACACACAAAACCCCCATGCAGGCTGGCCCTACAACTCCACCCCATGGAGACAGACACACCGCATACACACGTGTTCCCTGTACACACATGTCATACATACAGCTTCCACTTCACACTCCACGCAGCCTCCCCAGCTGCACACGACAGGCAACGCCATACACACAATCCTCACACTCACCATAAGCCCACATGCGTCCCCCCAAATAATCACACTGGTGATGCCACACACAGTACTACATGACACGTCACACACGATCACACACAAGGCACACCCAACACATGCGACGTGGCCCATCCTACACAAACACACACACCCCAGACTCACCCAGCCCCGGAAACCTCCCACCACGGGTCACGAGCACCAGATTGCCGTCTACTCCCCCATTCCCCCATCCCAAGCCCCCAGCTGCCCCCAGTCCAGACCAGGACAGCGGGGATGGGGGGTTTATAAGTTGTGAACCCCAGTGCTCCACGGCACAATCCCCACCCACCTTAGATCCCTGGGCACCGCCCAAGGGCTGTGCCCTTCATGGTTAGTCCCACCAGCGCCCACACCATGCCATGCCCGACAACATGGGGCAGGCGGAGGTCCTGGGGACACTGGCCCCACACTCCGAGCCTATTCCTTCCTCACCCCAAAGCAGAGGCAGCTATAAGGGGAAGGGATGATCACAGGGTGAGACCGTAGAACAAAGATAGAGACCTAGAGAAATGCGGGGAAGTGATGGACAGACTGAGAGAGATGAACATGGGCAAAAGAGACCAAAAGACAGAAACGGAGGAGCAGAGAGAGAGGATGCCTGGAAGGACTCAGAGAAGGCAGAGGAGAAACCAGAGAATAAAGTGGGACCCCCACACCGGAGAGAAACAAGAGGAGAGGGTGAGACCCCCAAAAGGCTAGAGGACCTCCTACACAGGAGGGAGGGAGGATAGGAAAGCAGGAATCAGGTGCGAGGGGGTCCTGCAGAGAAAGACGCAAGCTGTGATAGAGACATTTGGACCCTGGGGTACAGTCCCAGGTGAGGACCGAAGACCAGATGTTTGAGTGGGAATCTGGGTGGGGGCACTGATGAGGCTGCCGAGTAGAGGTTCAGGGCGTTGGGGTGAGGTTCCAGCTCTGACTTGGGGTCCTGGCTGAGAGCTGGGGGTTCAGGTGTTCTGGGTGTACTTGGAGTCCGACATATATAGTGGGTGTTCAGGGGTTTGGGCAGGGGTCATCCACTCATCTGGGACGCAGGGGCTTCCAGGTTTGAACAGAGCTCTCGGTGGGGACTGGGGTCCTACTGTGGATTGGGAGTTCAGCGCTTGGAGTGGAGTCCCAGATCTGAAAGGGGTTGAGTCTGGGGTGAGGTTTGGACTGTGAGCTGGGGCTTCAAGGGCTCCGGGTATGGGCTGCAGTCCCAGCACAGGAGTGGAGGGGAGCTAGGGGAGGGGGCCCCACCTTGAGGTGGGTTCGGGGGCAGAATGGACCACGGAGCCGGTGCCCCGCACGCTCCTCGCTCCTCAGAAGACCCCGCCGGGCGCTCGCCCGACACCCCGTCCCCCTCGTGCCCAGCGCTGGGGGCCCCCCTACCTGCAGGCTGTCGGCGCATGGCTGCGGCGGCGGCGGCGGCTCGTCCGGCTTGAGGAAGACCTGCTGGCCCCGCCTGAGGAATTGGACAACAGCGATGAGGATGTGGTGCAGCACCAGGACCATGCTCGCAGCCGCCCGCCCGCCCGCCGGCCCGGCCGCTGCGCTCGGTCAGCGCGTCCGCGACAGCTCCGCCGGGTCCGCGCGAGGGTCCGCCCCGGCCCCGCCCCGGCCCGCCCACTCCCCGCCCCCCGACCGCGCGGCCCCGCCTACCCTCCCGCCACAGCGAGCTGCACCTCTCTGCTCGTCCGACCTGCGGACCCCCAGGCCCCCCGCGCCTGGCTCTCACCTCCCTTCTCTCTCCGCTCTCAAGACTCTTCCAGCTTGTCCGCTATTAGGATCCCCCACCAGGTAGCCAGCTCTCAGCTTCCGCTCGCTCCTCTGGCCCCTCGCCCTTCCTGTCGCTACCTCGCCTCTCGAAGCCCCTCTCTTGTCTGATCGCGTCCTCCCCCCCCCCCACTTAGAAAGTCCTGAGACCAGCGCAATGACGGGAGGGGCGGGAGGCGGAGGCTGGGGGGAAGGGGCCGTTGACCCGATGCAAGGAGCCCCGGGCCGGCTCCTCTTCAGGAGAAACGGGGATGTCGGGGAGAATTTTAGAGGTCGCCCAGCGACGGACAGGCCTGGGGCAGTAGCCAATCTGTGCGGGGGACACGTGCTCACGGACACACGAGCGCACACACGAACAGGCGCACCACTCCTGAGTGCGGGGTAGGCGCCCCGGCCCCCCAGCACTGGACAGGCAGGTCTGCGTTGGCGTCCCCAGAAGCCGGAGAGGGTGCAGGCCCCAGGGCCACACAGTCCACAGTTCGCCGGTGGGACCCGCGCGTCCGGAGCGCAGTTCTCCGCAGAGCGGCCTCTGTGCTCTGGCGCCTGCGGCAGCCGTGACGCTTCTGCGCCCCCTGCTGTCCTATCGCGGCAGCGCAGGCCGGCCCTATTTGCCGTCTGCCTGGCGAGGAAAGTGGGGGGCAGGCGGAGGGAGGAAGGGTCACCTGGGCCAGCTCCCTGCCTGGACCCACCCAGTTCCTAGCCTCCACTTGCCGTGAGATCCGCTGGGGTGGTAGGACGTGTCTGGACTGGAGGGTGCGCTTTGCATCACTCCTGGCCTTTGCCAGCGACTTGCTGCATGACCTTGGTCAGATTCCCTCCCGTTTCTGGGCCTCAGTTTTCCCATCTCTTTCACAAGACTGCCAGGATAATCAACCCCGATAAAGGTGGGAAGGCGGCCAGAATGCCCTGACAGCCCTCGCTGTGGTCTGACCTGAATCCTTCCCACTGCACTGTGGGCCCCACTTGGAGGGTGACTCAGTGAGCCCCCAGCCTCCCCACCTCATGGGGCTGATTCATCTGGGCCCTTTCTCCCTGGGGAGTGATTTCCTCAACCTTGAGTCACTGAGCCCAGTCCTGGACACAGTCCAGGCCCCTGGCACACAGGCTGGCCAAGCCCTGGCTGTGCCATCAGCTCAGGGGGAACCCCTCCAAGCCAGGATTTCTCCCACCTCTGTTTCTAAGGCCCAGCTCTGAACATGCTTCTTCCTCTGCTCAGACACCTTGAAAGACTCCCTACTACAAACACAAGAAAGCCCAAGGCCTCAGTCTGACATGGCAGACCCTCTGTAATTTAGCCCTGACTTTGAACCTCTCGCCGCCGTCCTTAAATGTATACTTTCTTCTCTACGCAGATGGGTGACTGCCTCATTCTCACCGCTAGACCCTTACCTATGCCGCCCTAGCCCTGATGCCCTCCAGATCCTGTCAGCCTGCTTATCATTCAGGGGCCAGAGGCCCACCTCCTCCAGGAGGCCTTCCCTTGCTGCTACCTTAGTCCTCTGGGTCCCCCTTCTTTGTCTTTCCTGGGTGTCATGTCTGGGAACATGGGGAGAAGTGGGAAGCTTTTCTCTCACTAAGTGATCCAGGCCAAGTCAATGTATTTTACTCTATCTTCAAATTGGGGCAATGTGGCCTACTTTTTAAATACTCTAGAAATCTACATGGGCTAGGATGGTGTAAAGGTTCTGGCCCAGAAAAGGGCCTCCCTTCCTTTTTTGGCCTCAGTTTCCTGCCCCGTAAAGGGGGTGACCAATGTAAAGGCTATATGGGAGGAGTCTGAACCCAGGGCATAAATCACCAGGCAAATCCTAAGCACCTGTCAGTCCCGAGCTTTTCTAGACTGGCTGGGACACAGGTATCTAGACGGCATCTGTTACGGCCACTGGCCGGAGCTATTCTTCAAGGGAAGCCGTGTCAGAGCCTGCAATCAAGAGCCGACCCTGGTCTGGCACAGCCACCATCCCTTGGGCTCTCGGCTCTAGGCAGGACATCCACAGCGCTCACCTCCTGGAAAGTTCTTTCTCAGATCTTCCTCAGTCATCTTACACTGCAGCTCAACGGCTGGAGCCAGAGGGTTGGAGCCCTAACTGCCCTAGACTTGCTGTGTAATTCTGAGCGGGCCGCTGAACCTCTCTGGACCCCATTTTCCCCATCCGTGAAATGTTAATACACCAGATTCAAAAAACAAACTTCTTTCTTTTGATGCTTGGCAGGATACAGAGGCTTTTTCAAAAACACCCCCTCCCTATGTAATCCCTGGAATTCTCCATCCAGCTCGCGCCCAGAAGAGGCTCCCCTAGACGGCAAAGCGACAGGCCACGCCCAAGCCCTCACTGCCAGGAAGTGACTCTTCCTGCAAGGCGAGGACCCCCCTCCGTTCCCCCACAAATCCCTGTCTGCTCCGCATTCTGTGAGTGGCTCCGCATTCTGTGAGTCCGTGTTGGGTTCTCACCCTGGCTCATGCCTGGGACTCCCCCATCCCAGATATTTTTAAATGTTCCCAGGTGATTCTAATTTGCTGCCAGGTTTAAGAACCCTGGCTGATGGGCTGCCTCTTGTTCCCAGCTGACCTCAGTCCCCTGGAATCAAGGGACAGGGCTGGCCCCTAAGGCCTGAGTGCGTACATCTGGAGCTGGGGGACCCTGTGTCTGAGGGCCTTTAACATTTATTCAACACTTACAATGTGCCTCCCATTTCAGCTTCTCAACAACACTAGAAGGTCAGATCTGTTATTAGCCACATGTTACAGGTAAGGAACTCTGAGGCACAGAGAGACCAAGTAACTTGTCCACAGTCACACAGTAAGTAATGGAGCCAAAATTCAAACCCGGGCCATCTGGCTCCAATCTGTGCCCTAAATTCATGCTCCACACACATCTTGAAGAAAGGCATGTGAGAAAAACAGATTTTCCCACCTCTCCTTTTGCCCCCAACAATGCAGTGACTGAGGGTTCTATGCTCCCAGTCCCTGAACCCTCTGCCCATCTCCGCCACCACCACAAGGGAGCCCAGCCCCAGGAATGCCACACCCAGCCCCTCTACACGCTGCTTTTCTTCGTCACCCCACCTTATGGGCCGCTCTAACTGCCCGGTGGCCCAGCTACTGAGTATTTTTAGGAAAAAGTGACTCAGCCAACAGCCTGTCAACCTGGGTACCAGGCCCCCCAAACCTCAGGCCCTGTCCAGAAACCGGCTCTTTGTTGTTCCTGGTAATAATGACACCCCTGTGGGCCACTGTGCTCACAAAACACTTCCTTACCTGGGCCAGGAGAGCCGACTTTCCTGCTCGCCATCTTTCCAGCTGACAGAGTAGTACCGGCACACCCCCAGGAGACCCCCAATCTGCTCTCGTTCCCCATGCCCACATGTCCTACTTCCATAAGCCTGTCTGGCGCCTGACATGCACCCATCCCGTGGCTGGTAACCATGGTCGGATTCCTGGAAGCTGAAGTTCAAATCCGAATGAAGCCTGCCCTGACACACTGGGTGACCTCAGGCAAGGTTCTGGCTCTCTCTGGCCTCAGACTTCTCAGCAACTGTAAAAGTTGGCCTGGCTCTCACTGAGGGTTCGGGCAGCTCAGGTGGAGGTAGGCCTAGCCGGGCACAAAGCAGCTTCCTTGGGCAGGCAGGCCTGCCCGGGCATGCCAGACCCAAGGACTGTGAACAAGGACCAGATCCCAATATGGGAAGCTCCTCAGGAGACAGCGTGCGTGAGTCAGCCTTTCCATGACTTGGGGTGTGGAGCCCAGGGACTCTACCATCCTAGGGGCCCTGCGAAGGGACAATCCAAAAGGCGCCTGGCAGAAGCGGACATCCCTACAGCTTCTGTGTCCGTCTACGGCCTGTCCTCCACACTTCAGCCCCGGAGAGAGCATGGCTAAAGCCACCTAAGTAGCTGTGTGTGTGTGCAGGTGTGCAAGGCCTTGCACCCGGGCCTGTGAGCCCGGGGTGGGTGAAGGCAGGAGAGAGTATGACTACGGGTTTGTAAATTTCTTTCTTTTGGGAGGGTGTGTGATACTTCCATGGTAGAGCTGAATGTGTGTGTGCGTGCGTGTGTGTGTGCGTGTGTGTTGTGTATCTGTGGAACGTGCGTATATGTATGTGTGCGCACACAGGTCTGTGTGGGCAGGTGAGTGTGTATGCACACACGCAGGCATATGTGAACAGTCGTAGGTGTGCACAAGTGTCCAATATAAAAAATGTGCATTCATGTGTGAATGCACGTGCAAAGGTGCGAGTATGTATGTACTCAGATTCACACCTAACAGGGGAGCTGCCGTGGCCACCAGCCCGGGTCAGCTCTGTGTGTCCCTTGGCTATGGCCCCAGATGTGGGGGTAGCCCTCACAGAGAATGGCTCTGGCCACAGGCAGGTGCTGGGGAATATGGATTTGGGCTGCGGGTGAGCGGGGCCTGCCCCCAGAGCCCCCGCCGCAGCGGAGTGGGGAAGAGCACAGGCTGAGCGAACTCAAGCCCCGGGGCTATGGGGACGGGGTGAGTCAGCCGCGGGGCTCATCCATTTCCCTGTTATTTGGATACACGCTTGTCTGCAGCAGATGCCCGGGTCCATGACGCTAGAGGGTAAGGGAGCTGCCAGGATTCTGGCCCGGACCAGGCCAGGAGCTGCAGGCTCACATCCGGGCTGAGGTCCGTGGGACTCGGGCCTTGGCACATGTCAGGCCTTGGTGTCTGCTCTTATCATCTGCAAACCCCAAGATCCTTCTACCACCACACAAGGCCTCCCCAGGACACCGTAACCACACCCACACTCACCATCTTCCCACAGATACACAAACACACTCTTACCGCTCACACACACACACACACACACACACACCTATACCTATAAATACACTCACATGACTCCTACACACAGAGGCACAGGTGGGCATGTCTGCGCCAGGGCTTCCTCCAGGGACCACTGTGCCTCCCTCCCGAGGCCCATACCTGCAGGAGTAATCTTTTCTGCAGCCTCACCCACACTCAATGGCTCCCAATTGCCTGCAGGACAAAGCTGGAGCCCTTCAAGGCCCTTAACCCCACCACCGAACAAACTTCCTTTCAGGCCACACCTGTGCTGCCTTTTGGCCACACTCCTCACGGCTTCCAGATCCGCCAACCAGCGCTTGCCATCACTCCGCGCTTAGCCAGGTGCTCTGTGCTGTCCGCTCCAGGGAACAAGACTCTCTCTGTTTTGTTCATTGTTGTGACCCCAGCACCTAGAACAAGGCTCAACCCGGAAGAGTTGCTCCAAAAGACATCTTTTGACTACATAAATCAGTGGAAGAATCTTCTTGCCAGCCCCGTCTGCTCCCTTATGGAGGATGTGCCCCACTGTGTCTGTTGCCCTGTGTGCCTCCCCAGGCAGACCCGTCGCCCCTCCGGGAAGAGAAAGGTCTGATTCAGCTCCACGTGTGCATGTCCAGCTCAGGGCCAGGCACAGAGAGTAGGAATGGGGGGTGGGTGTGGGGGAAGAGCCCAAGGTGTCATGACCCCCTCAATAGGCACAGGGATGTCAGGAAGATCGGGGCCATCTGGGCCCAGCACACAAAACCTACATGTCCCAGGGAAGAGGCCTCCTAACTGCTTGCTTCATCTGAGCCCCTTTCTAAAGTCACCCTGACTGCTGACCTAGCCTCTGCTTGCACACTCCCAGGGACAGGGAGCTCACTTTCTTAGCAGCCAACCACTTCCTATGTGGGATGGCTCTGCCCGATGCTGACTCCTCCCCCAGCACCATCCTGGTAAACCCTGATCGTCCTGAGCCACGATTCCCATGGAAACCAGGAAGGAAGATGAACAGAAGGAGAAGCAGATCCCAGCTTTCTCAGCAGCTCTGCCAATCTTTCCAGCTTTGGGAAGAGGTGGGAAAAGGAGCTCTAGGCTCTCAGCCTACCACAAGGGAAGGCAAATGGGTTTGAGGTGCTCAGGCTCCCCTAACCCCAACCACCATCCTCAGGAGCCTGGGGTACTGCAGAGATAGTGCAGTGCTAAGAAATTACTTCAGCAACATCCACTGAGCCCCACCCCCTCACTGAGCGCCACCCCCTCACTGAGCCCCAGCCCCCTCACTGAGCCCCACCCCCTCACTGAACCCCAGCCCCCTCACTGAACCCTAGCCCCCTCACTGAGCCCCACCCCCTTCACTGAGCCCCACCCCCACACTGAACCCCATCCCCTCACTGAACCCCGCCCCCTCACTGAGCCCCAGCCCCCTGACTGTGCCCCAGCCCCCTCACTGAGCCCCACCACCTTCACTGGACCCCAGCCCACTCACTGGCCAGCCCTCCTAGCCACTCCTGAACCCCACGAGCCCCACTCACCTGCACTGCCCCACCCTCACTGAAGCCCCAGCCCTCACTGTAACCTCCTGTACCCCAAGTCTACTTCACTGAACCCCAGCCCACTCACTGAACCCCAGCCCCCTCACTGAGCCCCAGCCCCCTCAGTGAGCCACAGCTCTCACGGCAGCTCCCTCGAGCTCTCCCTCTGAGCCCCAGCCCCCTTCAGTGAGCCACAGCCTACACCCCTCACTGAACTCCCAGCCCCTCACTGAACCCCAGCCCCTCAGTGAACCCCACCCCCCTCACTGAACCCCACCCCCCTCACTGAGCCCCAGCCCCCTCACTGAACCCCAGCCCCCACTGAGCCCCCCAGCCCCATGCTGAGGCCCACCCTCAGTTGAGTCCTTTGCACCTCCACAGACCCAGCCCTATGCTGAGCGCTCAGCCCCTCACTGAGCCCCACCCCCTCACTGAACCCCCCCTCACTGAACCCTAGACCCTCACTGAGCTCCCAGCCCCTCACTGAACCCCACCCCTCACTGGCACTCAGCCCCTCACTCCGAACCTACCCCCTTCACTGAACCCCAGCCCCCTTCACGTGACCCCACCCCCTCACTGGCCTCCCAGCCCCTCACTTGGCCCCACCCCTCACCTGAACCTCCCAGCCCTCACTGAACCCCAGCCCCCTCATTGAGCTCCACCCCCTCACTGAACTTCCATTCTCACCAAACACACACCCCTTTACTAAGCCCCATCCCCCTTACTGAACCGCCTCCTCTCATCCCCACATCCCAACCCACACCCCATCTCCTCCCCTCACTGGAGCCTCCTGCCCTCCAGTCTGCAGGACCATGAGGGGTGCTCTGACTTGCAGGCCCGGTGGATAGAGGAGGGCAGGCTTGTCCTCGGCCAAGGGTGGGTGCCCAGACTCCCACCCAGCCCCGCCTGGACAGCTGCCGCCCACAAGCCACCCCGCTTTCCTCGGCCAGCTATTCCTGGGCTGGCCCTGCTCCAGAGGGGCCTCAGGCTGCAGTCGGTCACTGAGCCCAGCAACCCCCCCCCACACACACACACCAGGGTTGTTCAGAGCTAAGCCCATGAGAGATACCGAGGCACGAGAAAGTCTAAGCAACAGCGACTCAAGGCACTGTGCTCTGAAAACTCCCTGCCAACGCAGAAACGCTCATAGAGGGAGGCCCCTGTCTGTGGCTTTGAGGTTCCAAGAACTCCCAGAGCTTTGTGTTCTAAGAAAATCAAGCCTCTATTATAACGTCCCTTTATTTCAAGAGTCTGTGCTTCTTACGTTCTATGTGTGCAAGAGCCTGGAGTCCCGAGAATGTAGGAGTCCAGGACTCCATTATTCTAACTGCCTGACGAGCCAGAACTCCGCTCAGGTCTCCATGCCCCTCAGAGCCTGACGGTCTGGGGGCTCGAGTCTTTGTGAATACCAGGTAAGAGAGAGGGCCCCTGCACATGGGAGGTGCACTCCAGCCTCCGGTCTCTTGCTAACACGGCTGTCCATCACCCTCCTTTCTGCTAATTAAATCTCAGGCAACTTTAAAGGAGAAGGGAGGGACTACCATCAGGGACCACCTTCCAAGTGCCAGGCCCACCTGGTTGCTTCTTTCATTTAGTCCCTACGATATTATTAGCCTGACATTACCATTGATAAAGCTGAGGTCCTGGGGCATGAGGTCATTTGTGTAAAGTCACATAGCTAGAAATAGTAGAAGAGTAATCCAAACTGGGCTCGTGGCAGACCCATACCTCCCGGGAGCAGGCTGACTCCTGAGAAGAGCCCAGGGGCCTCCTTCCGCGGTCCCTCCTTGGCCCAGGGTCCCAGCCGCCCCAAGCTCCAGAAGGCAAAGACTGTGGCTCCCTCTTCTCTTGCCTCCCTGAGCTGGAGGCAGCCTAGAGCCGGCCACATTTCCTGTCCTGATTGATCGAAAGGCACTGGATCCCGCAAAGACTCGTAAAGACTCCGTGGTGGGACCAGGAGATGTGGCGTTTCGTTTCTAAGCAGCCGTCGCTATGGAAGCCAGGTGCTGCCTGCCCAAGGCCTAGCAACAAGGCCCCGGCGCAGGGCGGGGCGGAGGGCATTGTCAGGGGCTTCCAAGGCAGCCAGGGAGAGAGGGAGAGAAGGGGCATGGGCTACTCCATTCTCCAGGCTGGCTGGGCACGCAAGGGGAGGAAGGAGGCAAAGGGGCAGGACCAGGCAGGCTCTAAAGGACAGAAACCCAGAGATAAGGGCAGAGAAAGACTTGCGGAGACAGACAAAGGGAGTCCAGAGACAGTGAAAGGCAGAGACACGATCAGAGAGAGGAAGACGCAGGAAGGTGGGAGAAGACAAGAGCTGGTCAGAGTCACAGAAACCACTCACTTAGACAGTTGGCAGGGAAGGACAAACTCCCAGACAGACGTGACTCCCAGGGAAGGGAAAGGGTGTGCCAGAGAGAAGGAGGAAGCCACAGGGGATGACAGAGATGGATGGACATGTGACGGAGGAGATAAGCCTGAGGCAGGAGACAAGACAGTCAGAAAATAAAGGAAAAGAGGACTAGGAATGGAGGGGCAGGTGGGGCAGCAGGGACTTGGAGGCAGAGCAGACGGCAGCAGGGGCAGGCCTATCGCAGTGTGAGGACGAGGGCACAGGAGTCCTGAGCGGGCCCCTCCTCCTGAGTCTGCCCATCGGTGGCATGGGTGTCACCAGCCTTGTACCACCAGCCCCTCACCCACCCTTTCCTGCAGAATACAGAATCATCTAGGCCCTCAAACTAGAGGCTGGTCAGAGGTCCCATGTCTCTCTAATCCCCCAGGGACAGGTCTTGCCCAAGATCGGACAGTGAGGCACTCCCTGAAACGGTGGGAAGGCAGGCGTTGGGAATCCCAGTCCAGAGCTCCTCTCACCCTCACCGGAGTCAGACCACTCCTTGGTTTCCCATGAATGTGGTGGGTACAAAGAGGCACATGTGTCCCCCTACCAGAGTGAAGAAGATAACAGAAACTAAGATGGGACCCCTTTTATTTCCTTCTTCCTCAACAATCCTGTGTCGGGACACTGGCGACCCAAGGATGGAGCAGACAGCATCTGGTGGCGAGATGGCCCACACCTGTCCCTCTCAGGGGTGTGACCAGGAAAGCCAGACTCTGAGGAACCCCAAGTGGCCTGGCTCCTTGGGGACAGGGAAGTGGCAGGCACTTAATGGGCGACATCTCATTTGATCTTCCCCGTAACCTGTTACAAATGAGAAGACTGAGGCCCCCCAAAGGGAGTGACTCACTGTAACAAGCCACCGCCAGCCAGCAGGTACCTGAATGAGGACCTGAACCCAGGTCTCTGGGGGCCAGTGCAACTCGGAGAGCCTGGTGGAAGCCTCTCTGCAGGGGTGGAGGCAGCTGCTCCAGGAGGGGCCTGCTCAGGGGCCCGTCTCAGACGGCGGGGGGTGGGGGACGGTCTGCAGCCCGCTCTGGCCACCACTCCTCCCGGCACCGGCTGCCCTCCCCCCAAGTCAGAATGGGTCCGTCAGGTGTCAGGTTCTGATCTCTCTCTCCCCCTCTCTCCCACTGCTAATCGTCCTGGGGATTGTTAATACTGTCAGCTGCACCTGACAGCCGCTGGGGAGCTCATGTGCCTCCAGAGGCGCCCCATCCACCCCCATCCGCACCAGCCTTCTCGCTCCACGCTCCTGAGGGAGGAACAAGACGCAGTCTAATCAAGCACCTACTATGTGCCCCTGGTGGTGTGAAGCACTTTACATTCATTATCTCATTAAATCATCTCCTAGGGCTCTGAGGGCTTGCCCCCACCTCCTGCAGCTCCCGGCCCCTGGCCTTTCTGCTCGGCCCCCCACACCTCGCAGCATGCACCCTGGAAGCAGCCTCTGGGGCAGAGTGGCTCCATAGCCGTGGGTGCACACAGGTGCCTGGGAACTGGCAGTTTGACCCTCAGCTGCAGGGTCGATTATGGGGGGGCAGAAGGGGGAGGAATGGGGAGGTGTAGGGACAACAACAAAAGCGGAGAGAAAGGGAGAAGGGAGAGCACGCAGATCTGGGGGCACAGGGGCAGCAGGCTGCCGCTCACCAGCCACACTCTGCACGCACACGCCTCCTGCTGGGCCTGGGCTGCAGCCAGATGATCGACCCATGGCGCCACACTCCCTGGAGCCCCAGTTCCTGGAAGGCGGCGCTGCAGGCATTATCGATCCACTGCCTCCCAGCCTCCTCTTCCTGATGCCTGGAAGCTGCCTCCTCCATGCAGCCCTCCAGCTGATCGGTGTCACTGCCAGGGTGATTCTGGGGGCAGCCTGGGGACAACGAGCCAGGACTCCTCATCTCTTCCTCAGCCCAGCACTCTCCCTACTCCCCTGTCTACCTGGACCAGGTAGACTTGTGGTGCAAGGGCCAGCATGAAGGCTCATGTTCATGCATGGACGTGTGTGCACGTGTACATGTGTTTGTGTGCGCATGTGTGCATACATAAGTACGCCAGTATAGCAAAGGAGTTGCAAATAACAAGATGTAAGCCATACGACTTGGGTTCAAATCCCGGCTCCTCCATTTCCTGGGTATGTGCGCCTGTGAAAGTCACTTAATCTCTCTGAGCTTCAGTTTCCTTATCTCTGCAGTGTAGTTACCAGTAGTACCCCACTCACAGGATAAATGTCAGTATACACGCAGAACTGTGGCACAATGCTTGGCATACAGTATTTTTTGATACATGAGAGTTTTTATTTTATTACTGTCACTGAGCATGTGGGCATGTATGCCTGTGTAGGTATCCTTGGGAGGAGGGATTTCTGGTACTCCAGCAAGGGGAGTACTGCTGCTCCCTAACCCTTGACTCCCCTAGAGTAGGGGCTCTACACTCTCAGGCCAACCTCAGAGAAGGGGGAATTGCTGCACTGCTCCTCTCCCTGCCAAAAAACCTCCACCTGTGCTGGGTGAAGCTGTAGGAGGGAGATGGATGGCTTGGCGGCCACCAGGCAGAACTGGTGATTAGAAGGCTAACGGCCCAGCATCCGGAAAGGAATGGGAGGGAGGCTGAGCTGTGGGGCCATCCATCAAAGCCGGCAGGCCCAGCAATGCTGCATAGTGGGGTGGAAGTGAGGCAAGGGGACAGCTGCGAGGTAGGGGGAGTGTAGACAGGCTAAGGGCCAGGCAGCCAGGCCCTCCCAGCATTGACATGTTCAGTAACCCTGAGTGAGTCACTGTTGCCCTGAGACCTCAGTTTCTTCATCAGGACAACGGGGCTAAATGTCTCTCTCTGCCCTGATCAGTTCCAGCCACAGCAGACCCAATATCAGACCCCAGGGCTAGGAAGAGCCTGGGGAGAGTATGAGGGCCTCAGTGATGCCCTCACCTCCTAGGGGTGCCCAATTGAAACAAAGATCCTTGAGGGTACAAAGTAAAGGTTGTGGTGCAGTGCCTGGGCTGGGAGCATGACGGCCCAAGTTCCTGACCCTAATCAATTTCTGACCGAAATCCCTTGCTGACCTCAGCCAAGCCCCTGGCTTCCCAGGTCCTTCCTTGGATGCCCTCCCCAACTACCACCAACACACAAGAGGCAGGGAGGGCCATAAGCACAACACTGTCTATGCAAATTTCATTCAAACTAGGGGCAAACCCATGAGCCTTCCTCACCCTTTGGAGGCGGTGGTTACCTGGGAAAGTCCTGGCCAGCAAGTCTGAGGCAAGACGTCATAGTTGGGGTCTAGTGGGATCCTCGCAGAGCCCATAGCCTCAATCTGTCTTTAGTGACCTCAGTAAACTTGAGGAGGTCCCTTTCTCTCTCTGTGCCTCAGTTTTCCCATCCCTAAAATCAAACACACAACCACAACCACAATTCTTCATGGGCTCCTCTTTCCCTGTGGGACACACTGCAAACGCCTCATTGCAACCACTGCCTCCTAGTCCTTCCCCAGGTTCCAGACCTCCTCTGCTCCCTGCTACACCTCCTGCAAGTAGGCTCTGGATTTCTGTCAACCCCCATCCTTCTTTATGTTTCACCTCTGGACTCATGGTTCACCTACCCACCTCTGATCCTCTGCCTCTGCACTGGAAAGTCTCCTCTCTCAATGGGACCTGAAGCATCACTCCCTCTGCAAAGCTGTTTGCACAGCCTCTGGCAGAGCTAAGCCAGCCCCCCTTGCAGAGTCAACAGTGGCACCCACATACCTTCTCTGAAGCCCAGACCAGGATGTGTCTATGTCCCCATCTCACTCTGAGCTCTTAAGGGTGAGGGTTGGGCTGGGCCTGATTCCCAGAATAGGGGGAAGAGGTGGGCAGCTTAGGGCCTTGCACAGGGATGAGGCTTAGAGAAAATGGAAGGAAAGAAAGGAGGAGGAAGAGAGGGAGGAATGAAAAGAGCAGGGAGGAAGAGAAACAACTGTCCTCCAGGTTCCTTTGGATCTAGCAATCTGAAGGAATGCTAGGCTCCTCCAGATGGAACCTCCATGCCTTGGTCCCTGCTCCATCCCCACCTCCCTCCCCCCTGTTTCCCTCTTTGGGCTCCAGTCCCTGTCAAACACACCAGTACGAAGGCCCAGAGCCAAAGGGGTCTCTGGCCTCTGCCGCTGCACCCTGACTGGAGGCTAAGAACATGCCTGGTCGTCATAGTGATGGTGCAAAACTGTCATCACTAATTCATCGCTGGAGCCCTGGGAGGCCAGTGAGGTGTGAAGAGAGCTAGTAAAAACTGATCAGAGCCACCACTAGGGGCAGGAGTCTTGGGGCTGTAGGCCTGGGGGAGGACCAGAGATTAAACTCCATCACCCCAATCCTGCTGTGTCCTTCCCTCAGCCCCCCAAAGCCCTGATAGGAAGGAGGAGCACAGACCTTCCCTCAGTCTGTCTTGTGCACCTACTGTGTGTCCAGCTCAATCCAATCTCAGAGCTGGGGGTCAGTGAAGGCTGGAATTGGAAGTCCTGTACCTCAGCGTCTCTGAGCAGTTATCCAGGTCCTGCTGTCTCCAATAGGGCGGGGGGATGTCCCTCTTCAAGTCACAGGGGCTGAGAAGAGGTGGAGGGAAGTAGGAAGAACTGAGCCCATATGTTGTGCCCTCTCCAAGCAGGCGAATGTGCCAGGCATTCCTAAAAAGTAACTCATTCAATCCTCCTAGAAAACCTATAGGGTCAAAATTATTACTTCGTTTTACAGACGGCTGGTATTCTCTCTGCCTAAATCTTCCCAGCCAATCCCATTCCCCTCCTCCGGGAAGCTTTTCAGGATGCCCCATCCCGTGCTCATCCTCCCTCCCTTGAACTCCCACTGATGATGAGTGAGGGTCCTGATCTCTCCAGTCTGACTGGACTGCTGGCTCCTCTTTCTCTCACCTGGAGCTGTGGAGCATAGACTGGGCAAGCTCCCCATCCCAGCTGCCAGCGACCAGAAGACCATGTCCGTTAGCATGGGTTGGAGCTGTCCGTGGTTCTGAACTTCCTAGGCCTGTCTCCTGAAGTCAATTTTTTCTGTCCTAAGTCAGCTCTTCCTCAGCTTTGGGGACAAAGGCCAGTCTCCACCTGTGAAGCACCCCTACCTCCCTCTCACTTAGGTCTTTCATCCACAAACCTTGAAACAAGGAACCCACTTGGAGTAGGAGAATGGGAATTAAACTAATATGCATTCACTCAACAAGCATTTATTGAACACCTACTATGTGTGGCCCTGTGAATAGAGCCTGGGATACGATAGTGAACAAAACACACTTACTCCCTGCCTTTTTGGAGATTTTTGTCGGTTAAGTCAGCACTGGAGTTTGCTTTATGCACATTAACCCACTTGATCCTTACAATGTGTGTGAAGGTGGATATTATTATGCCCATTTGACAGCAAAGGAAACTGAAGCATGGGGTGACAAAGGAACCTGTCCAAGGCCATGCAGCTAGTAACCAGGAAAGGTAGGCAGGTGGGTCACAGACCTGGTCCCTGCCCTCAAACAGTTCATAATCTAGTTTCCCTGTCCCAGTTCTCCAACAAGCATCTCTGGAAAGTGTTCCTTGAGTCTGATCTGAATCCCTCCTGCCACAGCTCTGACCTGGCCTCTCTTTGTTGAGACCTCAGTGGGGTGGAGGATCAGCTTTCATCTCCTTGCGGACACCTGGGGTGCTTCCATGAGCTCCCAGCCCTTTCTCCACCCCCACCTTGCACAGAGGCCTCCCCTTCCCCCCAGGAGGGAGTGAGGTGTGTGCTCTAAAAATACCCTAATCCCGCCCTGCTCTCGCTCTAATTAAGCTGAGTGAGTCACTACTTTAAGTAATTTATTGCTAGTTACATAATTGCTTTAATATTTGGTTCCAGAACTGGGGAACAAAAGTGCCCCCTTCTTTTCAGGGAATTGTTAATCCACAGAGGGGTTTATGGCCCCTGGAAGGGGGAGTTAGGGAGAGATGTGGAGTCATCTTGGGCAGGACCCTGCTCCAGTCTGGACCCATACATAGCCATTCCCATCAAGGCCACAGGGCTCACCTGATCCAAGGAGAGGCAGGTTTGTGAGAACACCAACTCTGTACTCTCTTGTCACCCACTCTGTGGATTTCCGAGGCCACCACTTCCAAATGACCCAGCCCTCAGACCCAGAGCGTACCCTCGTACCCTCGGGAAACTGTGGGTTTCTGAACTGAACATCCCTTCCCCTCCCTGGCCTCATTAACTCTTCCAGGAGGTACAAAGGCCATGGGAACAAAGGCCCAGAAAGGGTGAGCATCTCCTTGGCATCTCCCAGCATGTTAGAAGTAGCTCCAGTCTATGTGCCCAGGTTTTCAGCTCAAGGAAAACCCAGCACCTCTTACAGTCCTACAAAAAGTCATCCCCCCCACCCCCCGCCGCCAAAGGGGATTGACTGCAAAGGGCACAGGGAAGTTTGAGGGAATAATACTCTCTTCTTGATTGAAATGGCAGTTATATGACTGTATACATTTACTAAAACTCATTGAATCATACACTTTAAATTGGTGATTTTATTGTATGTAAATTATACTTCAATAAAAGGGATGTAAAAAATTTAAAAAAAGAAGTTATACCCTCACCTTCTGAGCCACCCCCCCAAAGTGTAACACCTGTGCTGAATGGGCAGCCATGCAGAAACTGAGGAGGGGAGGTGCAGAGACCCAGCCATGGAGGGCACATAATAGGTCCTCACACCCATGTTTGTTTCACTCAGTTCCAATTAGCAAGGACTCACTAGGCACCTCCTGGGTGCACTTGCACATCCTTGATCGCATTAGCTCTCCCTCAGCTCTCACACAGCCCGGAGTGAGAGCCAAACTGCACGCCAAGTACATCACACACTTGTCTCATTTAATCCTTGCAGCAGCCCTAATGAGGTGGGCTCTATCAGTGTCCCCCTTTCACAGACGAGGGAGCAAAGGTGGCAGAACTCACACATGTCCTGCTGCCAAGAAGTGGAGGAGCTGAGATTTGAACCAGGAGACAGTCCCCAAGACTTATGCTCATAATCACTCCACTCTACACCTCCCTTTACTGAACTAAGTGGCATGGGTTAGGAGACCATGTATGAAGGATGTGCCTCTGACCCGAGACGTTGAATCATGAGGTTTTTCCTTAGGCTTACAAGTAGAGGCAGGGTACACCCAAGCGAAGAGGGCAAGTGAGCATGTGTGAGCTCAGAGAGGTGGCAAAAGGCAGGACTGGCTTTGGGAAGGAGGGAACTGGGTTGGGCAGCAAGCCTAGAAGAAACACTAAAGAAAACAGCAGAGCCTGAAAAAAAATGAGGCAGAGGACATCTGGCTATGCCAGCCTGTGCATTAAATGCCTGCTCAGGCCCTGAGCAGTCAGGGCTCCTCATTGTTATTCCTGACTCTGTGTCCCCCCAAATTTGTCTCTGCTTGGTTTCTCAGCCCTAATGACCTACTCACAACCATAGCCACCACCTCACCAGGCACAGGCGAAAGTTTCATCCCCAAACTTGTCAAAGACCGGTTGGAAAATAGTCAGTGATGCCATGTAGCAGGGGAGAGCTCCAAGGTTGGGGAGTATGGAAGGGATGCCAAGACCTAAAGAAGGATAGGAATTAACCCTGTGAAGGGAGGGGGCATCCAGGAAGAGTGTTCCAGGCAAAGGGCACGCATAGGCAATAGCCCAGAGGTGACAACGCTGCACAGGTGGGGAACCAACGGTAGCTTGGTCTGGCTACCTGCTGGGCAGCCCTTATTGATGCCAAGTGTGAGTGTTTCTGTGCGCTGAATGTGCGTCTGTGTTGCATGTGTGCATACCTGGGTTGTGTGCACAGGTGTTGCAGTTCATCCCATTACTAGGTCAGGTTTTTAGATTTATTCTGTCTCTGTTTCTCAGTGTGTATTGATGTCTGTGTTACGTGTGTGTTCGCTGTGAGTCTCTCCGTGTCTTTGTACTATGGTCTGCTTCTCTGTGTGTGGGCTTCTGTGTCTGCTGAGTTTTTCTCTTGTTGATCCCTGTTTGTCTCTCCATGCCTGGAGATGTGTGTTTGTGGCCAGGACACTTGGTCCCTTGGCTTAGGCAGCTAGACCCAGGAGAAGTCTAGGGCAGGAGGGTGCTAGAGTTGGAATCCAGTTGCACACAATAGCACCTAATGATTGTCAAGCACTTAGTGGGGTGGAAGACTGCACCAGAAATGCCAATTAACACTGATAATGAGTCAGTGACCTGAGGCCCAGCGGAGGCTGAAAGTGGGTCCCCACTGGCACACAGGCACACGGATGAGCTGGCTGGGCCAAAGCCCATAACTGCCCCCCAGCACCAGGAGGGAGCCATTTCACTGACTCATCTCTCAAGGAGGCCAGGGCCCAGGCTCTGGAGAGCAAGAAGGATTGAGATCAAACTCCAGGATGAAGGTCTTAAAAGGGAGGACTTTTATTAGACTTGGCAGTGGACAAGTCATAAGTGTTATCAAGAGATGAGGCAGCAGTGACAGAGCTTTGCTCTTGGGGGCTCTGGTCTGAGGGGGTGGCTTACGGGTGCCAGGGACGGGTACGCTAGAGTGTGGAAGCCACGGGCAGGATAGGCTGGGAGGGGTGCTCCTGGAGGACAGTCTAGAGCTGCCACCCATCCCTGCGTTGGTGGGTGGACACTGGAGAACTAGGGGTCAGCCGGGGGGTGGGGATTGTCACTCCTCCTCTGACCTGTCTACGCAGCTCACTTGTCGTCAGCCACCTCCAATGCGGCCGTCTTGCCTCCTACCTGGGTCTCCACACCAGCCTCCTCAATGGCCCCTCTAATTCACCCTTCACTTGGGGATTTCAAAACCCAAAGCTACCCATGCCCCTGCTTCCACCGTCCCTTGCTTCCCTGGGTGACCTGGGCTTCTGCTACTGGGCCCCCCCCAGCCCAGCAGCCCTGGCCCTGCCACCGTGACCGTGATGTCCTGCTGTTCTTCACACTTCTGCTTGTGCTGGCTTTTTGCCTAGAATCACCTTCTTCTCCTCCCTCACCTGGGAAACTCCCATTCATTTTTCAGGGCTAAGACCCAGCATCACCTCCTCAGGGAAGTCTCCTGATCAGCGGTCCCAGCGTGGGCTTCCTTCTCCGCACTCACCCCATAAAGCTCTTTGCCTTCCTCTAACAAAGGGGAGGGCGAGGACTGTGCAGTCCATCTCCATGGCCAGGGTGATAAGCACAGGGCAGCGGATATGGAGGCATCATTGAGGAGGGGTGGGATCAATGAGCAGATGGCTGAGTGGGGGCGCAGGGCGCACCATATCCTGAGAATGACGTTTCAGCAGCCCCAGGGCTACTCAGGTGGGGAGCAGGGCAGTCATGGCAGAAGTAGCTCCAGCCTAATCGCAGACCACGAGGTGCCTGTGGGTGCGTGCAGAGAGCCCTGGTGGTACCTGGATCCCACCAAGCCTCAGACAGCATGACAAAATGCATGCGCAGGATGGCTTCTGGCTCCAGCTCTGAGACCAACCAGCTGTGTGACCTTGGGCAAGCTGGCACCCTCTCTGGGCTTTGTGTTCCCATGATCCGTGTGTCCATCCAGACCTCCATTTTTTGTCTCCTTTGACAGCCTCTGTGGGGCAACCCTTTACTTGTAGCTCTGCTCTCAGATCTACAGCACTGTCCTCGCCCCTTGGGCCTCATGGATGCTAGACCATAGTACCTCGACACGCCCTGTTTTTTCCCTTCATCCTGCCCCATCTCCACAATGGTTGCTTCATCACACTGCCTTCAATTAAACCACATAAGTGTGTCATCTGTTTCCCCTCTACAAAACAGTGCGAGCTCCTTGAAGGACTATTGAGGTGATTAAACAAGGTAATTTGGAAAATATAAAGGGCACTCTGTAATCGTTAGTTCTCTCCATCTAGCCCCCAGACTGCACCCTACTTGGCATTTTAAGATAACTGAATTCTCTGCCATGGGAAGGATGCGGTGCCAGGCTGCCTGATTCTCTCCTCTTCTACCCAGTCCCTGCCCAGCCCACAGCACCAGGAAGCCTCTGCCCCCATCCCACCCAGAGCCCAGTTCTGAGCCTCCCATGGGCCTTCAACCTTAAAGCCCCCCCACAACTCAGCCCAAGGGAAGCTAGCTACCTGTCTGTCTGCCTGTCTGCTCCCTCCCTGCCAGGGCTGCCAGCAAAGCCATTACCTCCTACCCATCACAGCCCCAGCCCCACCAGTGTCTGAATCCAGCCCTCTGCCTCCAATCCCCAAACTCCAGAAAGACAGTCTCTCCAGTATCCTAGGGAAGGGGATCTTTCTGCTTCCAGCCTCCCCCTGCTCAGGCCACTGGGAAAAGCACTGGGGGGCTCAAACTCTTCCCCCTGCTGAGTGGGCTGAGGCCTGTCCTTCTCTAGCCCCTTCATGACAGCTATAGCTTAAAAGGACTTCAGAAAGTTTGCAACCAACTTCTTTGCTAGGACAGGAGTCTCATCTGCAGTCTCCCTAACCAGGCTGCCCAGCCCCCCTGTTCTCACCTCCCTGCACCATGGACAAGAAGCTCATCCCTTCCTCTTAGGGCAGCCCTTTCCCAATGGGACTGCCCTGCCTCCCTCTCATCGAGCCAAGCTAGGTTTCCAGGACTCCCCCACTACCACAGCTCTGTTTCAGTACTAAGAGCCCAAGGAAGGATTATAGGGAAAGCCTTGAATGTTAGAACATTTAAAACATTTAAAAATTTAAAAAAGCATCTGATGCAAAGATGAGGCCCCTCCCCCTGGTCCCACTCCACTGCTGGACTGCTCTCCGCAGAACCGCCATGCTCCAGGAATGACAGACTTCACAAGTTCCCGGGAGGAGTCTCACAGCAGGCAGATGCTCTGGTACAAACTTCAAAGGCAGCATCTGAGGCCTCGGAGGAGTGGAAAGGCCCAGGTGCAGGAGGTGGCCTCATGCCACAGAACTGGATCTCTGCTTTGAGCTCCCCATCTGCTCCAGAGGCTGGACGGAGAGGGGCCTTCTAGGCCAGACACACCCCTCTCTGGGCTCCAAGTCTTGCCATCTCACCCTGGATTCTTCTATGTGACATCGAGTCCATCATTACCCCTCTCTGGGCTTCAGGATTTGTATCTATAGAAAAGGACTGGGCTGGGAGTCCCTGAAACTCTCCTAGTGGGGTTCAGGGATGGTTATGTCCAGCATTTCCATATGATAGCCCTGGACCTGAGCCTGAATACAAAGACACCATGTTCCTCTAGGGCCCTCACTGACAGGGAGGGGGACTCAGAGTCTCCTGAGGGAAGCCCAGCCCCTCCAGCCCAAGTCCACACGCATCTTGTCCCTACCTTCAGGCAGATGGGACTCAGGAGAGAAAGCGTTGAGTATCCAGACCTTGGGCATGGCTTTGCTGGGTCAGCAGGGCAGGGACACGTGCCTTCACACACATTCACTCATCCCTGCCTTTACACTGCAACACGGACACCGCATGCATGGAGATCCACACCCACATGCAGTTTTATTAAAACATATACGCATAACACTGAACACAGAGGTGCACACACTCGCGTACACATAACCATTTACCGATAACCAGGCATAAAAATGGGCACTCACGTATTCACACATATGAATACGTCCACACTTTTACACCAACACTGACCCACACTCTTACACTCTCAGACCCATAAACACACGTGCACAACTGGAAGGTCACATTCAGGTTCACACACACACACAGAAACACAAATAAGCCAACCAATCTTAGCCCTCATCTCAGGATCAAGCAAATCACAATCCAACGGAAACCCAGACTCCAACTGCAATTGTAATTCTAGATCCATTTCCAAATCTAAACTTGTCCCAGAATTGGGAGGAGGTAAAATTTCTTGTCCTCTGGCTTAACCCCTTCCATGTGTCTGTGCCTGCCATGTGGGGTCTGGTCTCTCCTCAGCCAGCCTTCCTCCCTATGCCATGTCAGTTGTGCCCTCTCACCCTGGGCCCAGTGGGAGTGGAGAGCAATGGGTACCCTTCCTCCACCCTTCAGCTCTGCTCCTGATCCACCTCTTCCTCCCTCTGGCCCTTCAAACATGAGGAGGACCCAGGCTGCAACGGACTGTGCACAACAGCAACCCCTGCTGGAGACAGGTTGCATTACAGCACAGCTCTATGGTACACAGTCCTCACTCCCCAGGCTGGGGTGGAGGGAAGCAGGGTAGAGTGGGGAGGGAAAAAGAGGAAGAGGAAGAGGAGGAAGAAACTGGGAAGAAGTGTGGAGGATGAAGAGGAGCAAAGTGCTGGGAGCACCATGGATGATTTTCAGAAGCCTCAGGCTGTGTTGTTTCTCTAATCCTAGCCATTCAGCTCAGACTGCAAGATCAATCTTCCCTAAGTCCAGCTCTAATCAGGCCCTGCCCCTGCTCCAAATTCTTGGCAAGAGCCTGGTGAACCACGGTAAGAAGTCCAAATTCTCAGCCTGAAATTGGTTGTCTGGGGTCCGCCTAGTCCGCTTCTTAGCCTCATATCCCTGGGGCTCAGCCTTTGCCTCCTGTCCCTTGAGTCAGGTCTTTGTTCCTCTGTTCCTCTGCTGAGATGTCTAATTGTCTGTATCTTGCCTGTCCTTCAATGCCTGGCCTTTGCCATCTGGAACAATAATCCATGGAAAGAGCAGGAACTTTGGGGGTGGCCAGGCTTGTGCTCCAAGCCTGGCTCCATAAGTTACTGGCTGAATACCTCTGGGCAAGTTATTTCCCCTCTCGGATCCTCTGTTTCTTCATCCAGAAAACAGCAGTCTCTGGGGTTTGTGGTGAGGATTAAATGAGATCATAGATGTGAAAACAGTGCTCTGGAAGCTGTAAACTTCTGTGTGAATGTGTGAAGAGTCCTAATTATGGCTTAATCACTTTATCCCTACCCCCACCTGCACTGCCCAACACACAGCAGGCTGAGGGGTCCTGGGGAGGGATTGACGCTGCTCCACTTTTGGGCCCTGCATCCCCCATCCCCCTCCAGGGCCTGTCCCCAGCCCGCCTCAGCAGCAGGTGTGCATTTGGACCCAAGGAGGCTGGACTAAGGATACTTACTGCAAATTCATGCCAGACTACGACTCCCAGAATGACTCACAGACTGCTATGGGTGTGGCCACTGGCTTAACCCCTTCCTCATCGAGCCCTTTCCTCCACTGTATCCTCTGGGGGTCAGTCCCTGACCAGCCAGGGCAGCCTAGGGAGGTGGTCACATGTCTCTGAGGCCCTCGGCCCTCCCACAGAGCATCCACACTTCTCACCATTCCCACCACCATGGCTCCATTTCAGACCTCCTTGTGTCTCCCACACGATGACAGCTTCTGGGCTCTTAGCTCTGGTCTCTCCCCCTCTCCAGGCCCCCACTGAATCTTTCTAAAAGTGTAGGTGAGTGTGGGTGGTTTATAATGGCAACAGCTAACCTTTATGAGCACCTGCTGCATACCCACCACTAAGTTCTCCACTTTCAGATTCTCCACAGTTATCCTGCCAGCAAAGTATTAATACTGCCAGTCCACTATTCACACGGGGTTCAGAGAAGTTAGGTAGCTTGCCCAAGACCACAGAGCAACAGAGTAATGGTGCCGATATTTGAACCTCCCCCACCTGTCCACCACCTTTTCCATTCTATTCTCAAAGCCTCCTCTGGCTCTGAACCCAGGTAGCCATCTAAAGAGTGAGAACCCAGAAACCTCAGGGTCCATGTATTTCAGCAACTACACTGTTGGGACGTTCTCCCAGATGTCTGACTTAAATCCCTTCTGCTGCACCAAGCCCCAGCTGCCTCCTGTTTTTCAGGGAGGGCAGTAAGAAGGGTGACTTCAGGGAATTCAAGAAGTGGGTCACGTCACTGGGGACCTGGCCTTTCCCAGGGAGCAGGCAGCTGAACAATGGGAGATAAATGTGTTGAAAACATCCGTTACTAAATATATCGACTTCCTGAGAGGATGGGGGTGCTGACAGGGAGCCTGTGGCCCCTAACCTACAGGCCACAATCTTGTGGCTCAGACAAGCTGGGGCATTCAGAGCAGCAGACAAGGCTGCTCTGGCTGTCCCGGGGGCTGGGGCAGAGAGGGTGGGAGGCAAGCAGGGAAGGGGGTGATGTCTCATCCTCCCAGACAAAGCTGCCAAGCCTGTGCTGGCTTATTTGCATATTACTTTGCATTCATTTGCATGCCACTTTCTGGAAGGGGCTCACATTCAACTGCTGCCTCTCCCCCATTTTCAGGGTCTCTGTTCACTGAACGTTTCATTCTCAAGCAAGGAGGAGTCCCTCAGCAGGTCACTGGGACAGACCAAGAAGTCGCAAATTCACAACAATGCCTACATGTCAAAGTTGCTGGGGGTACCCTGGCTATAGAAAGTGCTTCCTATAGTCTAACCTCCATTCCCTTACTTCTCTCCTCCTCCGTCTCCGCCCAGGCCTTCCCTTACCCTTGCATCTCATGCTTAGGCCACTCTGAACTCCTCCAGTGCTCACGTAAGCAAAACCGTGGTTGCTCTCCCCTCAAGACCTCTGCACACGGCATTTGCTCTTCCTGGAGCTGTCAGTTCTGCCTGAAGAAGTGACTCTTCCTTCTGAGGCCAGCCCCAACCGCCCCTTGTCTGAAAGACCTTCCCCAGACACTGGCAGAGGTGGGGGGACCACGGGCCTTCTCCATGTGGCCATTGCTCTGTCCAGCTCCCCGCAGAGCTGCCGTGTTTTGTTGGGCAGCATTCCAGGAAATCCCGCTAAATGAATGAATGAATCCCCATCTCCCTCTCCTGTCTCTCTCAGCCCCTGCCTCCCCCTCTTCCGGGATGGCTTCACCCACCTGCAGGAGGGACAGGGCTGTAGAGGGCCTCAGTCTCCAACTCCCCCTCATGCCCACAGCCCACTCACAAAGCCAGGAGATTCCACACTGCTCTGTGCTAGTAGGAAGTTCTTCCTGTTGTCTATCCTCACTCGTTTTTTAAGCTGTGCCTGCTTCTTCATCATTATTTTAGAGAAGGGTCAGGGACCGCCCCATCTCAGTTTTACCATCTGTAGTGGGATAAAGGCTGCTTATCTCTCTCCCTACTCTCTGTCCAGGGCGTGTTCATACCACTCCTGAGCCATTATGCCCCAGCCTGGCCCTCCTTGGGAGGAAGGATAGTGACCCCGGATGGAGAAGGGACGGAAGGCCAAGCAGCCAGGCCCTGTAGAGAGATATAACCACTGCAAGGGAAGGGCTGGGACAGCGGGTATGTAAGCAGGGTTGGATACATCTGTGGGCAAGTTCCAGAGAGGAGTAAAGCAACTGCTAGAACATGGCTCTACATGTCCTCTCCTGCTGGGAGGTTTCACTGAGCATGGTGCCCAGGCCTGTGCTGGGAAGCAAGAGAAGGCTCCTGCCTTAGAGGAGCTCCTTGTCCGGCTGGGTAAGGACCTCACACCCAGGGAGCATCACGGGGGAAGACGGAGTCTGGGCCACAATCTTGATGCTGTACTACTGGGGAGACTGCAGGGTGGGTCACGGGGTCAGAGGGAGGGGGAACCAAGGAGAGCTTTCTAGGGGAGGCTTCCTATTTAAAAGCTTTTCCTCAGCCACTTAGTCCTACGAAAAGAAGTCAAGCCCCTTAGCCTGACATTTGGAACTCTCTGGAGAATCTGGCCCCTCCTGCGCTCTCTTCCTCCTCCACTCCCTTCTCACTCCTGCCAACCCCAATTCTTTCTGTCCCTTGGTCACATAGCACTCTCTCACAGCTCAAGTGTCTCCTCTGAAGCCCTGGCCAGGGAGGCGCTCCACAGTTCCTGGGGCTCCCTCTGCACAGCACTGTTCACACCACGAGGCTGTAGGTTTCCACTCCTGCCTCCCTCATCAGACCTGGAGTCCCTGAGATCAGGGTCTGGGTCTGTGTTCATTCTGGGTCCCCAGTGATCAGCCTAGTGGGCACCAAGTAGGCATTGGACAGCTGCTGTTGAGTGACTAAATGAATGGATAAGCACAAAAATGCCAGAATGGGAGCATGCTGAGTAGGAAGGTGTATAGGCCCAAGCAGCAGGAGCCTGGGGCGCGTAGGCCTGACTTGACAGCAGCCCGGCTCAGGGTGAGACTCCCAGGCCATTAAGACCGAAGGCGGGTACTGCTGGGAGCTCTGCCTCCCCTATTTGGCTAGATCCCAGCCAAGCCATCAGCAGTCCCTGGGGACAGGAGGCTAGAGTGGGAAGCAGCAAGAGTGGCAGGAGCGGCTTGGTGGGCAGGGGCAACTGGGGGGTGCAGGGAGCATAAAGGCTGTTAACCCTCACTGAGCCGACCCAGCTCAGGCAACCAACAGGTCCCCTGCAGGGCCTGAGGAAGGAGACCGAGGGCTCGCTTCTGACAAAGAGCTTCAGCCCTGGCCTTGCAGCCAGAGAAGGTTAACCAAGCCACAGCCTCAGTTTCCCTGTCTGGCAAGAGGCAACTCCATGATTTCCAACCCTCGGCACCCTGGCTAGAAACCCTGTGGGGATCTCTCCTGCTCCTTGTTGGCCTGAGCTTTCCAAGGACTTTACCGTCTAACACCCTGACACTCTGAGGTCCTGCCACCTGAGGTCCGCACCTCCCACCTGAGTCCAAGCCCAAGCCACCTGGACATTCCCCATCCCAGTTTCCTTCTCAGGCCCTCCAACTTCTCCCTTCGGAAAGGCCCTGGTCATCTGCCCCTTGGTCCACCGGCCCCAGACCACCTTGAGGCCCACTCTGCCTGGCCTCCACCCTGGTCTCCCTGCCCCATCTCTCTCTTCCAGTTCAACTGTGACAGTGCCACTGAGGCAGCTTTCTAAAACCCAAACCTGATTCTGTCCCTCCACCACAGGGAACCTTCTCAGACTCCCCAGGGCCCTGAGGATAAAGCCCAAGAGGTCTGGAGTTCCAAGTCCTACAGGATGAGGCTGCTGCCTCCCCCTTAAGCCTCCTCACTGCTCCAGGCACATGCCCCATCCCCACCCGGGGCCTTTGCTTATGGTGCTCCCGCTCCACCCCCACCTGTTAGCTTGATCCTGATCTTTATGCTTAATTATTCTCAAGCTATTTTATGTCTGGGAAGCTCAGGAAGCCCCAGAGGGCAGAGCCATTATTGCCTATTTCTTTTCTGCATCTCCCCCCAGGGTGCAGAATGAATTGTCCTCGGCTCACAGAGGTGGGCGCACATTCAGCCACCCCCGCCCTGCCTCAGTGGGCCACAGTGTCCCAGCTGTGTCTTCAACCATCAGGGGAAGGAAACAGCCACCCACGCACAGTTGGATGAACACACACACACACACACACACATACACATACACCAGCCACACAAGCACCAATATACACTCACACACACCAGCATCATGATCACACCCACACCCGAACACTCATGCTAACAGCTGTCCACGTCTACACACACACACAGCGCAACACTGATATGCACACACGAACACATACACACACAAACCTGAATGTATATGGACTCCGACAGTGTACTCAGGATGGAGTCACTCTATTTTGCAGATGCAGCACACACATTAACATGCGTGCCAACATACAAACACAAACTAACACACGCGCCTACCCCTACACACAGCCACCTGCGCTCACACGTGTACGGATGAACTGTCACGGTCACACAGCGCTGCTCACACGTCCTGACAGGCTGCTGCCCATCCAACCGCCAAGGTCTCCACAGGCCCCTCCACACCCCACGTGTCCCCTTGCACCTCACACATGTACACACACGCACACCTTCACGTGCAGGCACAGACCTGTACTTCCGCGCACTTGGAGACACACATGTCACTTGTCACCCACCTCGGCAGCCCTCACATGGTGGAGGGTCACCTCCACAGAACCCCCCCCACTCACCTGCACAAGTACCCCCCACCCCGCATGTGGACACACATGAGGCTGCTACACAGGGGCTTCATTCCACCAGCCCCATGGCTCTCTCTGGGACAGGTGTTTTGGGGGTAAAGTTGCCTAAACTGGTGGCCATGAATCCCAATCCCATGAAAGGCAGTTGCCCCAGACCCTCTTCTGTTCCAGCGCCACTCTTACTCATTCATATTCATGTTTGTTTTCTCCCTTCCTCGTTCTCTCTTTCACACACACACACACACATGCACACACACACACACACATACACACACGTGGTCCCAGACATCTCATCTTTCTCCAGGGTTCTGAATCAGTTTATCTCAGCCCCCCCAGAGCTCCTTGGAACTCCCTGCAGACCTCTCCCACCCCCAGCTCCTGGAAGGATAATTTAGGTTCATTACCAACCCCTCCCCCAGCTCCTTCTATGGGACCCCAGCCCCATCACCCCCTAGGTTGATGCCGGACACCCCCAGCCCTGTGCAGAGGCCCCCCAGGCTATAGTCCAGCAACCGGGCACCCAGGAGCAGGATCGATCCTCCCACGTGGCTCAGCTCCACGCCAAGCCCAGCTCCTCACAGGCACTCCCAGAACCCTCGTCCATGGTACGTCTTGCAGCCACTGCCCCAAACCCTAGCCCCTCGATAGTACTCACGGCTCTGCCGGTCGCGCTGCCGGGTACTGCTGGCTCCTGCAGAGGATGGAGTGGCCGCACGCCTGCCCCATCGCTCCTCATCGTCTGCCTCCCCAGCCAGACTACGGTGGCACCTCGCCCTGTCCACCCTGCCCGGGGTTCCAGGCAGGGTGCCTGGCCCAGTAGGCACGGGGACCGAGAGCGGTAGCCTGTCCTCAACTCAGCCTGGACTCAATATCCTGAGACAGTGTTGCCGCTGCCCCAGTCGCTCCCACCTCTCCTGCTGCCACTGCCTCTGCCGCTAGGCTGGCTCCGGGGAGGAGGTTGGAGCAGGTCTGATAATGCAGAAGGGGGAGGGAGGAGGGAGGAGGAACAGAGAGGCCCAGACAGAGAGGGAGAGAGGGAGGGAGGGGTAGAGAGAGACTCTGGCTGGGAGAGGAAAAGAAAGACTCACGCACAGAGGAACAGAGACAGAGAGACACAGACAGGAAGGAGAGAAATACATGAAGGAGAGAAGAGAGGGATCAGAGCCTGAGAGAGATCAAGATGGAAATATAAAGAGATCGGAGAGGCATAGGGAAAACACATACAGAGGAACAAAGACAGAAAAGAAAAGAAAAGAAAAGAAAAGAAAAGAAAAGAAAAGAAAAGAAAAGAAAAGAAAAGAAAAGAAAAGAAAAGAAAAGAAAAGAAAAGAAAAGAAAAGAAAAGAAAAGAAAAGAAAAGAAAAGAAAAGAAAAGAAAAGAAAAGAAAAGAAAAGAAAAGAAAAGAAAAGAAAAGAAAAGAAAAGAAAAGAAAAGAAAAGAAAAGAAAAGAAAAGAAAAGAAAAGAAAAGAAAAGAAAAGAAAAGAAAAGAAAAGAAAAGAAAAGAAAAGAAAAGAAAAGAAAAGAAAAGAAAAGAAAAGAAAAGAAAAGAAAAGAAAAGAAAAGAAAAGAAAAGAAAAGAAAAGAAAAGAAAAGAAAAGAAAAGAAAAGAAAAGAAAAGAAAAGAAAAGAAAAGAAAAGAAAAGAAAAGAAAAGAAAAGAAAAGAAAAGAAAAGAAAAGAAAAGAAAAGAAAAAAAAAAAAAAAGAAAGAAAAGAAAAGAAAAGAAAAGAAAAGAAAAGAAAAGAAAAGAAAAGAAAAGAAAAGAAAAGAAAAAGAAAGTAGTGATGGAAAGAGAGAGAGAGAGAGAGAACAATAAAGAGAGAAGCAGATAGAGGAGCCCAGAGAGGTATGAGAATGAAGGATTTGCACTGCGCAGGGACTAGAACAGGAGCTGGTGATGAAGGGTGGATGGATGGGACCCATCCCCTGTGCTACCCCATTATAAGGCCCTCAGGGTCAGGGGACACTTCTGAGTCCTCCGCAAGTATGGGAGGGCCAGGCCTCCAGACAGAACCAGCTCCTCCGGGCTCCCTTACTGAGTTTGTACCATGCCCTGGGATACATTCCCAAGCATGGAGGTGGGCACGCAGGGGGCTCTGGGTGCTTTTGCTAACAGCCTTTGGACTCAGAGCCTTGTCACAGAGTCCACCTGTTGGTGGCTCTGCTTAGTCGGGACACTGTGGGACCTGATGCTGAAGCATGCACTTTTTTTGGTTTGTTTGTTTTATTTTTAAGTAATCTCTACACCCAACATGGGGCTCAAACTCACAACCCTGAGATCAAGAGTCACATGCTCTACTGATTGAGCCAGTCATGTGTCCAGAAGCATGAACTTCTACTAGGAGTTGTGGGCACCCAGGCCACAGCCTGCCCACGTGGTTTTCACTGTCCACGGGCTATGGGCATGGGAGAAGGCCTGCTGGGCCTCTGCCCTGATGCCAGAGAGGACTCCTCAGGAGGAAGCCTTAACCCAATGGAATGGGGTCATTTTAGCAATGGGACAAGTGGGGAGTTGTCTCAGTAGAGAGCCTGTTGACCTAAAAGAAAAAACTCCACACTTTGAGGCAGGAAATGGGGGTTCAAATGCTGTCTCCTCCACTAACTTATTCATTCATTCACAAACACCTACCATTGGCCAACTTCATTAGATGTGACTCAGACTGTTCCTTGCCTTAGAGAAGCACCCAATCAAGGTGTGTCTGTGTGTGTGTGTGGGGGGGTTACGACTCGTAGTGTGACGGAAGCACAGAGTCCGTAGTACCCAAAGAGGGCCCCTGGCTCAGTCTGGGATTGGTGAGCATTTCTGTAAGAGAGGGTACAAGCTGGGTCTCTAAAAGACCCCAGGAGAAGGGGTTACTCATCAATAACCCTGCCCCGCACACCAGGATCCAGGCTGCAAAGCCCATGAGACCGAGTGGAAACCTAGCCCCTGTTAATGGGCACGGGGGTGCACAGTGATGGTGGGATGGACGGGAATGACCCAGCTTGTGCACAAGGCCTGTCCAGGCTGACAGAAAGCAGTTTTCTCAGGCTTAGGAAGTGTCAGGAAAGAAAATGTGAGGGAGAGCTGCTTCCCGCTGTGGTCCCAGAAGGTAGAATTTCAGACGTCTGAAAGCTCTGGTTGAGCGGCTTTCTCAGCTTGACCTGTACCTGGGACCTTGCCGCTCCATGCCTGCCAGCTGGGAAGGCATTTTTCAGGCCCAGAAAGCCCAGGCCCTGGCCGGTGTCCAGACTTGGCCTCTCACGGTTCCCCTCCACGCCCCATGGAGCCCAGCAGTAAGAAGCTGAGTCAGAGGTGTTCACAGGAGGGCATCTCCCCGCCCCCAGCCCCAGGCACAGGGGAAGCAGGTGCCCTGAGGCCTCACCTAGCCCTCAGCTTCCTCTCTGCCCTCCCACCCTGGGAATGATGGTGGAGGCCTCATCTTCAGAAATCTCCTGGGAATATACTCAAGTAAGTCAGGTAGGAGGGAAGGTCTCCTCCCATCCCACTGCCACAGCTGCCCCAGAAGTAAGGAGTCTGTAGAAAGGAGGTGCAAGATCCAGGACTACTGGGTCCTGGGGTATTCCAGGACACAGCCAGGCAGGTGGAAGTTCAGATCCCAGCTCTGCCATGTGCCCTGGGCAAGTTATTTAACCTCTCCGAACTTCTATTTAGTTCGCTCATCTGAAAGGAGAGGTCACAATTTACAAGCTCAAAGAGTTGTAAGGCTTTGGAAATGTCTGTAAAGTTCCCAGTAATGAGCCGTCTTCCTCCATTCCCGTCCCCTGAAGAGGTTGAATTGATGGGGCTGAGGGAGTAATGGCCTCAAATGTTGGGGTGGGGGCTCCTGTTGGGCAGTGCCGGGATGAGGGGATGCTTCTGAAAGGGGAGAGGGCCGGAGGGTCCCTGGCCTGCTCTTGCCTCCTGTCCGCTCTTGCATCCTGCGAGGTGGGCACGGCAGGAACCCAAGGCCCGGCGCGATCACCGCGAAGCCCCGCCTCGCCCCGCTGCAGGCCCCGGCCGCTCTCCCGGGTGCTGATCACGGCGTGCCGCGCTCACAGGCCCTGGCCCGCCCAGCGGCAGCCGGTCGGCGGACACTGGTTATTGCTAGTTGGGGGAGCTGGCGGGAGGTGAGAGGAAGCTGGGAGGCGGGTGGCCGCCCAAAGCGCCGGGAGGATGCAGCCTCTGGGATCCAGCCTCCGCCCTGCGCCCACTGCCTCGCGAGGACTGCAGGCTCCAGCTACCTCCTCACTGCCAAAGACGTCGGCTTCTTCTCAGCGCCCTCTCCCGCCTCCTTCCTGCTCGGCTGTTTCCCTCCCACCTTCCAGACGGCCCCTCCTCTGTCTCTCTCCCTGGCTCATCCTATCTTTGCCCCCTCAACATGGGTGCTCCTCGCAGGAGCACCAGGCCCTGTCTCTCTTCTTTCTCCACCCCACCCTCAGGGAGTTTGGAGCCTTCCTCCAACGCACCAACACGGAGTGCCCCCTGAGGCCCAGTCTTCTCCCCCGGGCTTCAAACCTCCAGTACAGGTTGCCTCCTGGACATCTGTGGGAACATCCCAGAGGCTCCTCACACTCAAATATTCAACATCCAACATATCTTTTGTCTCTATCAAAGGCATCAGCAAACTTCTAATGGCGTCTGGAAACTTCAAAGTCGCTTTGCCTCTTCCTTCTCCTGCACTTCCTGTGTCAAATCTGTCGCTGTCAGTTCTCCCTCTGTAACCCTCACATCTATCCACTGCCTCCATCCCTCCAGGCCCAGCTTCCTTCCCCCTCCTCTGGTCTTTCTCCAGCCCCCTACCTCAACTCAACCCCTCTATTCCACTCCACCCTGCACAGACTCTCTATCTAGCTGGTCATGTAACTCTTCCTCAAAACCCTTGCATGACTCCCCAGTGCCTTCAGGATAAAGGCCGAGCTCCTCAGCCTGGTATTGGAAGTCTCCGATGTTCAGCCCGGACTGACCTCTCCACCTTCTGCTCCACACGGAGCAGGGTCTAGTCCCTAAGCAAGTGGCAGTCCTTTCTTCCTCCTTGACTTGGTACCATCTGGCTCCCAGGCTGACTTCCCACTCCTCTTGCTTTTCTCTGCCCATCCCAAATCCTGGCCTATCCTTCTTGGATCAGTTCAGCACACGCCCTGCCCTCACCCACAGGAGACAGGGTAGGCAGGAGGGACCATTGGGTTCTGGGCTGAGCAACCCTTGGCTGCCTCCCTCTTCCCTGTCATCTGTCCCACCGCTCCACCCCCTGCTCAGGGCCACCTCATTTCTTCTACTGGATCACACTCCCCTCAAGGACAGGCCAAAGTCCTATTCATCTCAGCCCCAGCCTCAAGCCTTCAGGCAGCCTCACCAGGTAAGAGTGAGAAATGCTGGGGAGAGTAGTAAGGAAACACAGGTGACTGTGGAAGTGCGAGTGTGCTTGAGAGCTCAGCGCAGGGTCACATCAGAGCAGGCCCTCAAGAAAAGGCTGCAGGTGGATGGCGTGGGGGGCCCTCACTGCCCCGCTCTGTGGGAACCACCGCCCACCCCTGACCAAGGGCAGACTGAGGCCATGGAGTATCCCTCAGCCTTCTCGGGGGAAGGCTGGTAATTGGCGGAACATGGATTTCACGGAGGCTCTGCCTGAAAACCCCTGGGTGCCTCCCTCTGGCTGGGAGCCAGGATGGGCCTGCATCTGAGTCTTGGCAACTAAAACCCAGGGGTGGAGGGAGTGGGACGCTCAGAGCTACCTCACAGCGCTTCTCTGCCTCCCACTTAGCCAGGAAGATGCCACCTGGGATTCTAAGGACAATAGCTGAAGGAGCACCAAGTCCTCACCAAGGGCCTGGCATAGTTCCCTGCGTTCCCACACTAAGCACAGACCCCATCACACCATGTGTGACAAGGCCCCTGTTGACAAAGGAACAAAAGCCACCCCAGGCTCCAGACTAGCTCTAAGGTGGTGTGGCTTCTTCAACACCTCAGGAAGGTGGCTTTGGGGACACAGAGCTGAGGGTTGAGGCACTGTGTGGGCCTGCTTCAGGTCCAGGATCAGTCAGAGCTGCCCTATGAAAGAAGGGGTGACCTGACACAGGGGTAGGAAACTCCCCATCCCTGCTGGCAGGGGAATGAAGTGGTGGAGCCAATGGTCAGTTCAGGAAGGGGAGAGGCAGCCAAAATTCAGCCCCTCAGCCCAGAACCCAGTGACCTTTTCTGTCTCCACTGCCCTGTGGATTTGCTTGGGGGGCAGGAGGTATTGAACTGGCCCATGGAGGATGGACAGATTTGGGATGCACAAAGAAAAGGAAGAGAGGGAAGTCAGCCCGGGATGGGGCTAGACCAGACGCTTGGAAGTGCTTCTGCCTAAGGTCGAAGTCCTCTCCAGGAGTATGGACCAGACAGCACAAGCTGCCAGAGCCAGTGCAACCCAGCCCCTTATGGGGCACAGAGGGGGGAACAGGCCCGGGTCACACAGTGAATACAAGGCAGGGCTCTAGACCTAGGACCAGGGACTCCTGGCCACTGCCTCACTCCACTCCCTCCTCCTCTTTGTAATTCTCCACCGCTCCCTCCTCCTCCTCACCTCTTCCACCGGGGCACAGGACTAGGAAAGAAAGCGTGGATACAGCTCGTGACCCTGGGGAGGCATCCGCAGGAATGTGGCATTTCGGCAGGGATAGGTCTGAACAGACGTGGCCCCTGTGGCCTCATCCTCTGGGGAAGGTTTTACTCTCCCTGGGGTTCTGGCCCCAGCAACCTCACCTCCACCATCCTCCAATGCAGCACAACAGGATCCTCCTTCCAGGAGGCCCTGAGCGACCCACTCAGCCCTAATCTACCTCTTCCCCCTTAACTCCCCGCACCTGAGTGGGGGCGGGAGGGGGTGTGACTCAGTGGGATAAAGGCAGCTGCTATATTTGAATGATTACATAAGCCAGGAGGGAGGCAACTGCACTGTGACTCCATCAAGGTCGGTAGACAAGCTGAGGCTGGGCCCGGGAGGCAGGGTCTCCTCCCTCCATCACACAGCTCCAGCCTGGGCTTGGACAGGACTTTCCAAGGACCTGGGATTTGTGAGGGTTCAATGCTGGACTGTAAGGGAGGGCCTCCCTAGGGCTAACCATACTAGAAAGGCTCTGTTCCCTCTCCACCTTCTTAGAAAAATAACCCCCTGGCTTCTAGAAACCCTAAGGCCAAACTTATACTAAGCCCCAGATCCTCCCCGTGAACTTTCTCCAGAAGGAAAGACAGAACTGAAAACACAGTTTGCCACTGACTTAGAGTGCCTGCTGGGGAGGGCACAGGGCATGAAGCTTTGGCTCACCCACACCATCTGGGAAGGACCTGTGTTCCTTCCCAGCCACGCCGCTCATTAGTCACCTGACACTGTCTTGGTTTGTTCATCTATAAAAAGAGATCTTCCTCATGGGGTTGGTTGTAAGGATTAAATGAGAGAACACGGGCAAAGCCTTAGCCCAGGAGGTGCTGGGGGATGCATTGTGGCTTCTCAGCATTGCCATTTGCAACACTGTCATCGCCAACACTAAGGACTGGCTGGAGACCTCCCAGGTTGGAATGACCCCTTTGTGCCAGTGATCCCTGAGCCGGGTGGAAGGGGGGAGCCCAGAAGACAGAGCTGATGTCTCAGAGTCAGGCGCCTGGCCAGACTTGCTGTGTTCCCCTAAGCAAGTCCCTGCCCTCGCTGGCCCTCAGTCAATAAATGAGCCTTCAGATATGAAAGACCCTCAAGGTCCCCAGCTCTGGAGCTCATGTTTGCAAGAGAATCCACCCTCCCCTGTTTCAGATTAGTGACTTGTGGCACTGGAAGCTGGGATGCAAGTACAGATGGTCAGGGTGGGGGTATCCTGGGCTGGCATGAGCTGGGGGTGGGCGCCAGCACAAGGCCCATCTCCTCAGAGCTGCTTGGCAGCTCCTAGGAGGCCTTGGGGGGCCCCTAGGAGGAGGAAGGCTGTGCCCACCCAAGCTGTGTTACCATGACGCTGGTCTCCATGGTGCCAGGCACACAGCCCTCCCCTCACCCAGGAGGAGGGGCTGACATGACAGGATCTGGAGACTCAGGCCCTTGGGTCCCCTAGGCCTGTCCCTTTGTCCCCATAAGCCCCCGTGAGGTCCCCAGGAGGGAGGGCAGGGAGGAAGCACAGTTTCTACCTCAGAGGGTCGAAAGAGTGCCGAGAGGACTCTGAGTGACTGAGGCACAGGGAGAGAGAGACAGGAGCAGAGAAGTGGCCGAGAGGGAAGGATTGAGAAGCCAAGGAGACAGACGGAGGGAAAAGTGGGTGGTGGGGAAGAAGGGGTGGGAAGGAAGACGCCGTAGTCAGGGAGTGGGATGGCCTCCCGGGATGACAAGGGGTGGGAGGGCCGTCCAGCCCATCTCTTTGGTCTCTGTGTTTTGAGGTGGTTGGTGGTGGGAGGACAGAGTGGAGGAGGAGGAGGGTGGGGGCAATTTTCCTAGAGAGCTTTGTTGTGGGGGCGCTCAGACACGTGCCGCGTGTGCGAGCATATCTGGAAGTGCCGGCACGTGTGTACAGGGCACGAGTGCGTGTGCGGCATGTGTGCACCCGTGCCACTGTGTCTCCAGGGTGATAAATACAGCAGGAGGAGCTGTAACCAGGGCAAAGAAAATGCGGAAATTTCCACAAGCTGAGAGTGGCATGGGAGAGGGGACACGCCAGGGCTGCACCAGCTTGGGCTGACCAGGGGGCCCTGCTCTGGTTGCTCCTCCCTGGGCCAGTCCCTAGCTGGGGGCAACTGACCTGGGCATAGACACGCATACTCTAAGTGCACACAGGATGGAAGAACAATCCTGAAGAGCTTCCTGAAGGAAGTGTCATATTGGAGGTGAGGTTGGGAGGTTCAGACCACCTGTACTAATGTGTATATGTGTGATAGACAAACAGTCCCCAGATTAGGGCCTGGATCACACTTGGTCACAGAGCTATCTAAAGGAATAGGAATTATTCCTTGTTCTGGTGGGGGAAGACCCCAAGGAGCCCATTTGACTGGGATAGGGTTACATTTAAGGGGCAGGAAAGGCAAAACCCCCAACACCAGACGCATGGGGGATAGGCCCCGGGGCACTGAGCTGCACCCACAATGGGCTGCTCACTGCAGGGTCACATCACCTTGCCCCTGGTTCATGCTGTTCCCTCTTCTGAAGACACCTTTCCCTCTTAATTCCACCTGCAGAAATCTGCTCATCTTTGTAGCCTCACATCTTCTGTGGAATCTTTCCTGATCAATACCCCTGCCGGAAGGGCTCCCTCTTCCCCCAACCCAGCATTTACTTATCTGCTCCCCCTCGTGTCCAGCAAAGCCCCGCAAACAGTAGGTGTTCAACAAGTGCTTGTTGAAGTAAAAGATTTTGGGCCTGGAGAAGACTCTGGATGCTATGTCTCCGAAGACATGTTTGGGAAGGGGATTATCAAGGGACAGTGCTAGGTACTTCACACATATTAGCTCATTTAATCCTCCCATTAGTAGGTACTATTAATATCTCCAAAGCAGATGAGAACAGTGAGGATCAGAGACCTCAGGAACTCAGCCAGGGTTCCAGAGCTTATACATGGGAGCATTGGCATCTGCCCAACTGGCATCCACACCCATGTTTTTCCAAAACAGCAAGCTGTGGGCAGGGGGCTCGGGAGCCTCCAGAGCACGGGGCCAGGTGAGAAAGCCTCAGCTCCAGGCCCCTCCCCAATCCCTTGGGTCTGGGGGAAGGAGGAGGCGGGGCCCATCTTCCCTTCCCCTGTCCCATCGATTTCCTGCAGAGCCCGGGGGTCTCCCGAGGCCTGGAGGCCCTCCAAGGCTGCTGAACACTTTGCAGGGTGGGCAGGTTGAGCAGGAAGGAGGTAGCAGAGAGACAGAGACAGACAGACAGACATCTCATCCCATCACCCAGCCCTTCCCCCCTTCCTTCCTCCCTCTCCATCCACAATGCCCTCACCACCCAGACGGACTTGCCACAGCCTTCTCTCCCAGGGTTCACTGTGGTCCCCTGCGATCAGGCCCAGACTTGGGTTGCCTGGTCCTTCTCTCCCAACACCTCAACCCGCCCTCACCCTGGCTTGCACCCCTCCCTACCATGTGCACCTGGCAAGGCTTCCAGTTTTCAGGGCCAGCGTGGGGGCACCTCCTCCTCCAGAAAGCCCCCTCCTCTTCAAGAGCTGCTCCCCACATCCTCAGCGTCTAGCTCTGGGATCTTCACACATCCTACCCCTCCCCCCCATCCCAACCTCAAATAATACGTGAATATAAACCACTCAGGGTCCCAAGAGGCCCCATTTCTAGGCGTCCTTGTGACCAAGACCAGCAGAGCCTCCTCCCCTAATCCACCCATTACACTGTTGTCATTGCCATAATTCACTAAGGTTGAGGCCTGAAGGCTCCTGTTGGGATGTTGTCCCTGACCCCAAGGGAAAGCACTTTAAGTTATCATTAACTCCTGACAGTACAGATCCCCTTCCCCGAGGGACATATGGGGCCACTAATGAGAGGAGAGAGAAGAGCTGAAATCAGGAGGGACGTGGAAGAGGGAGACCCCCTCCCCCTGAAAGTGGGATTGTAGAAATGGACCTCAGCCCTGATTCAGGAGAGCTGTGACCTTGGGCAAGTCACCTCCCTTCTCTGAGCCTTTCTTCCTCTGCCAGGAGGAGCGTGCAGAGAGCACAGGTGCTGACCCACAGTGGGTACTTGGAAAAGGACTATTCTCTCCTTCTGGCTCCTAGATCCTGGCCTTCCAGAATATCACTAGTCTTGGAGTCGAAGGCAGGGCCAGGTCCCACGCCACACTCCAGCAGAACAAGGCCTGGGCAGGACAGCCTCACTGTGGTCTCCAGAACCTGTTCTAGGACCAGGAATGTTGAGCTATCCATGGCTGCCCCCTGGTGGCCCAATTGAGTCACTGCAACCAATCCCTGAGCCTGGGCAGTGACACTGGCAGCCTAGCACTGGGGCATTTCCAGTCTCCCCCACCCTCTCTCTAGGCCTCAGAACTAGCTGGTCTGTCCAAGGTCAGATCCAGGGAAGAATTCCAGACCCTGAGCACTTGGACAATAATCTTGTCCTAGCTGCCGGCAGAATGGTCAGCCTGGCCTGGAGCAGCCCACCTAGGGTAGGATAAGGGTGGGAGACTCAAGGGGCTTAGCCCCAGTCTGTGAAACTGGCCAGGAAACCCATTCCAGTCTAGCATCCACCTCCCCTTCTCAAGAGACTGGAACACAGGGGACGCTTGCGTGGCTCAGTCGTTAAGTGTCTGTCTTTGGCTCAGGGTGTGATCCCAGAGTCCTGGGATCGAGCCCCACATCAGGCTCCTCTGCTGGGAGCCTGCTTCTCCCTCTCCCACTCCCCCTGCCTGTGTTCCCTCTCTTGCTGGCTGTCTCTCTGTCAAATAAATAAATAAAATCTTTAAAAAAAGAGAGAGAGAGAGAGAGAGAGAGACTGGAACACGGAACCTGGAGAAAACTTCAGGTCCCCAAGATTCCATCCATACACCAGCCTTTACCAGAGCCAGATCCTATGAATCAGAGGTCATGTGACCTATCTCCACCCCCTCTGCCCAGCCCCCACCGGCTGAGGCTAAGGCTGGGAGGTCAGCCTGTCTGCCTGCTGAGCCGCTGGAGAGAGGCCGGTAATGAGGCTCTAGGCAGAGGCAGGAATGTGGTGTCTGGCACCTTCCCAGGGAGTCCCAAATAGGTCTCTGAGCAGCTCGTTATCTCCCCCACTTGCCAGGGCCTTGTCTTCCTGGAGGAGACAACCAGGCAGCGCCCAGTGAGGGCAGCCTCCTGGGGTAAGGCAGGGCCCGCCTCTGGAGGGGCATGCATAGGGACCAAGGGACACCTGAGACTCTTCTTCCTAATTTAATAAGGCTCCTGTGACTCTGTGACCTTGTGTCTCAGAGGGGCCGGTGGGGGGCTGTCCTGAGTCACTCACATGCTACACCCAGGCCCCTGCCCAGACTCTAGACTGCAGCAGGGAAAGGGGCTCGCTCCAGCTGGGGTCTGTCCTGGCCAGGGTCAGGACCGGCCTTCGCAGCCTGTCTGCACCGGCGTGCAATGGGGATGGCGGATGGCATGGACTGGGCCATGGCTCTGCCTGGGGCAGAAGGGAGTGGCTAAACAGCTCAGGGCCTGGGTCCCCCCAGCTTCAGGGCACTAGGCACTCACCTCTGGGCCTCTTGAACTCCTGGCTCCTCCTACACCAGAACACCTAAAACCCCCAACCAATCACAGGCCTCGGCAACATAGGATAAAATATACAGATACGTTTATATTATCAAAAGGCCCCCAAAGTGGGGAAGGGGCACCAGGCAGCCTGGGCCCTCCCAGTCAGCCTAGACTGGAGGGGGCTCCTGAAGCCTCCCGGGCCCAGCTCTAGGCTACAGAGAAACATACCCAAGAGCTCCCTCCCCATCCCAGCTGAATGCTCCTTTAGAGCACCCACTTTTTGCTGTTCTGGAGTCTGGGACAAGGGGGTGGGCACCCTTCCAGCGGGGCCCCAGGGCCTTGGGCCTCTGCAAGGATGGTGGTCCTCCAGAGTTCCTGACTGATGCCCATCCCATCTCTCCAACCCCTCAAACTCAGTGTGGGTTACCCTGGATGGGGAGCAGGCCAAGCCAGGAGGGCTGAGCACCTGGACAGAGCCCGTGAGGGGTTCCTCCTCAGGCCGAGCCTGCTGCCCTCCACTTCCTGGCCAGGGAACCCCGCGCTGCGGTCAGGATGCGGGGTGTGGGGGTGCGGCTTCCTCATGCGCCCCCTGCTGGTTCACACCAGGCACGTAGGGCATGAGGGTGTCTGAACAGGAAGGCTTCACGGCCGCGGAGTCCCAGAGGCAGGGGCTGGCTCCCGCCCGCTCAGACGTTGCGGAGGAGCTGTGGGAAGGCACAGAAGCCCAGATTCCATAAGCGCGTTGTGAGGGTTCACAGGGGCCGGCGGCCCTGCTGCAGCTTCTGCAGCTCCTCTGTCACGCTGGCCTGGGAGTGCTCAGGTCAGCTGGGGTCCCCCAGGGCCAGCCAAAGAGGGGGCTCCTGTGAACTACGCCAACCAGAAGAGCCTGTCAGGATTGGTAGGAGGACGGAGGGAGGGGGCGGGGCTGGCAATCAGGAGATGTGGAGAGGTGACTCGGGGAAGGCGGACCCCAGCCAGGCCCCAGCCCTCTGCCCATAGGGACAGAAAGCCACTCACAGAAAGGGGGTCCGCAGCGAAGGCGGCCACACTCCGGCGCATCTCGTTCTCACTGCCACGCAGGGGGATCAAGGATACGCTGCCCAGCCGGACCTCAGGCACTGCCCGGGACACACGGGAGGGCTCCGAGGGCCACACCAGCCCGTCGTGCTGGGGAGCAGGCAAGAGGAGGGCACTCAGCTCACCCAGACGCTCAGCTCGGACCCACCCGCCCTTCCCAGAAATGCGTGCAGCTGTGATCTGAGGTGACACCCTCCGCTTTGATCCCAGTCAATATGAGAAGCAGCTGTTAGAGGAGAACATGACTGTATCCTTGGCAAAACCCAGCCCGTGATGTTACTCAACAACTCCCACCTCCAGGTCCGCAAACAGCTCCAAGAACGCGGCACCAAGAAAACAGTTCTAGAGGAACATGTGTCTGCCTCCTTTCATCAGAAACCAAGAAAACTATAGAATCCACCTGTTTCCCTTTAGGCTTGACCGCCAGGAAGCTCAGGGCTAAAAGGACTCAGCTCAGGGCCCTGGTACAGTTCTGTCTTCCTTTTCCCTAAATAATTCTAAGCTCTGGTTTAAAATCTATGGCTTGAGTCCAACCCTCTCCCCCAACCCCGGCCCTACTCTGGCTCCAAGCCCTTCCTAGCCTGTACCCACCTGGCCCGCTGCAGCAGCCACCCGACTCCCTCAGTCTGTCCTCCCCAGCACGCCGCATCCAGAACGAGCCCTCTCAGACACGAACCTGCACACCACTTTCTTGCTTCTAACTCTCCCTTCAAAATGCTGACTAGGTCAACTTCGGCTTCCTGGGAATGGCCTTCAAGGCTCTTTGAGATCTGGCTCCTGACTCCCTTTCCAGTGTCAACTTCTGGGACTCCTGCCTTCTCTCTTTGCACCCCACGGGGCAAGCTGTAGTTCTCCTGCCATGCCTCTGCTGATCAACTGTTCCCTCTGCCCGCGTCCTGTGCGGTGAAGGCCTCCTCAGACTCAGCTCCCATGACACCCCCTCCCTGATGCCTTCCCCACCCACCCACCCACCACCTCCCCCAGGGAGGGCCCCCAAGCTTTTCTCTGTTTCCACACACTGACCACACTGGGCTATTTAACAGGCCACTTCTAGGTCTGTGTTCTTTTCCACCTGGGGATGCCTGAGGGCAGGGGTCTCCACCCTGTCTCTACCACACCTGGCTTGGGGCTGGACCAGCATGGACTCTAGGAAGGGCTTACTGAGTGAATGAACTAACAAATGAGTTAAAAGCAACGCAAAATCTCCTTGAAGCAATTGGTGGCCAAGATAGCGAAGAAACAAACAGTCCCATTCCCCAGAATGGAAGCCTCCCAGGACCCCCCCGCCCCCCGGTACCTGCACAAAGAGGAAGGTGGCAAACCACTCCCGGAGTTCCATCTGCGTCTCACAGCAGAGGTACCTGCGGGGTAGGGCACAGATCGGGACACTCCCAAGGCTGAGCACGGAACACCCCGCCTGTCTCCCCAGCCCAGGGCCTCCGGGCAGGGCACAGATGTGGACAGTGAAAGGACCCAACCAAAGGGGACACGCAACCATCTCTCCTCAGCCTGGGGTCTCAGGCCAGGGCCCACACTCACCACTGCTGCTTCTCATGCTTCTCAGTCTCGTGCACCACTGTGAAGCCCCAGCTGCAGAGGGAGGCAGGTGGAGTCACTTGCCAGCCCACAGAGGCCCCCAAGCCCAGGTGCCCAGGACAGAGCCCAGACACCTGGGCCAGAGCCAGGGGGCAGAGGTCAGGGCGTTCTTGCAAGCACAGCACGTTCCGGCCACTGCTTCTTCCTCTCAGCCCGCACCAGCCTCCCAGGCCCCTGGCTCCCCACCCCCACCCCACCCCCAGGCCTGCCCAAGTCCCTGAGAGACAACGGGCACAGCCCACGGATGAGAGGAGAAAGTCAGGAAACCAGATCTGGCGACTGCAATTAATAATAATAGTGGCCATGCATCACTTTCCATCTCAAAAACATACAGGTGTACCATTATTTTCTGCATTCCACAGATGTGGGAAGTGAGGCACAGAAAGGTCCCAGAGGTAGTCAGTGACAGGATTTCAATCCAGGCCAGTGGTTCGCAAACATGAGCAAGCATCAGAGTCCCCTGGATGGCTTGTTACCACACAGACTGCTGGCCCCACCCCCAGGGTCCATGACTCAGCAGGTCTGGGGTGGGACCAAGAGTCTGGGCTATTCATGTTTCCAGGTGACAATGCTGCTGCTGACCGCACCCTCAGAATTATGGTACCAACCCCTGTCAAGTCCAAAGCCCCCCTCATCAGTTCTGCGCTCTCCCAGGTCCCGGCCCCAGCTCACCAGGTGGGTGGCCGCAGTTTCTTCTTCACTCCCAGGTAGACTTTGAGACTCCTGACAGGCCACTCCTTCTCAGGCCGGTGACTCTGGGGTGGGCAAGGGCAGAGGGATGGCACTTCAGTCAGGGCAGGAATTGGGGTGACTGGGTACCTCCCACCTCCCTCTCCCCACCCCCTTTGCATCCCGGCACAAGGAACCTCCTCCAGGAAGCCTTCCGGACAAAGCCCTTCCTGTTCACAATCCAGCCCAAATGAGCCCCCCAGGCCTCTGTCCCTGCAGCGGCATCAGACAGTCAACCCTCAGTCCCCGAGGCAGCTGTTCCCGCAGGACGACACAGAGCAGTCATCTCCAGGCCCTCCCTGCGGCCCCACAAACCAGAGAACTGACTCGCAGCATAGGCTGAACTGACTGTCCATGGAGGGAGAAGTCTGCACGTCACCCTCTGGCACAAAACTGAACAAGCGTGTAGGACCTGAGAGCCTCTGCGGGCTGCTTAGGCCTGCCTGTCTCCGGTGATTTACTCCTCACCCCTCTCCACCCCACGGAGGCTTCAGGGTTGACCGTGTGACCAGAAGACGTGTGGGATCAGCAGCTACCAGCTCTTTGGTTCCACCAGGGGAAGGCTAATGACTCAAGCTGAAGCAGGATGGCTGTCTGGTAGACCAAAGGAAGAACTTTCCAGTGGTCTAGGTCAGAAAGCGAGAGACCGATGTACTGGGGAGGGGCAGTAGATCACAGACAAGCACGCCTCTGGCCCCCCCTCTGCATATGGGTCTGGGCTTGGAAGGAGCAGGCTGGCTCCGAGGCAGGGGTATGGGAGCAGTGACCCCCAAGGAAGAGGCGGATTGAACGTCAAGCTAAAGAGCCTTCCTCTTGCTTTGGGAGCCACCTGCTTGAAGCCCTGCCCCCACCAGGCACGCCAGGCACCAGCCGGGCACCAGGGTGGATGGTAGGGGAGGGGGACTCACTTACAACCAAAACTGGGGGTCAAAGATTGAGCCACCTCCACCCTGCTCCCACCATTGCTCCCAGCCACCCCCAGGCATGGCTCCTCAGCAGGAACAGAAAAGAGGGGACTAGAGGATGGCCAGGGAGGTGGAAAGTTTTGGGGATCGGTAGACTCCCTGTGAGGCTGCAAAAGGATGGGCTGCCTAGGGGTGAGTGGACTTGGGTGCTGTCACAGGGGATGTAGTTTAAGAGGACTTACTAGGACCTTTCGCCCTGCTTTTACCCTGACCCTCCCTGAGAACCAAGGCCCTGAGGGGGGATCCCTATGTCTCCTACACATAGCACCTGACATGACAATGGCCATGTGCCAAGAGGGCCTGGAGCACACTGGGCTGCGGGCAGGAGGACACAGGGCAGCGGGATGGGAAATCAGGCTGCGGATACTGGGCAAACGCGGTGTGGGTGAATACAGCAAGGAAGAAAACCTCCATGCAGGCAGGGAAGAAGCCAGGCCGAGAGCACTGACGACGTCAGATGGCAGGCTGGAAGGAGCCAGGTCACAGGAATGACTTGAGATAGAGGTCGTGAAAGAAATGGGTCTGTGGGCAGGGAAAATGGCAGGCTCCGGGCAGGACAGCGGAAAGGACGTGGGGAAAACTAGGTTGCAAGTACGGAAGACGGCAGGCTGAGGCAATGGAAAGCAGGCTGAGGGCCTGGAAGAAGTTGAGCAGTGGGTGCCAGGGAAAGAGAACCAGAAGCAAGGGGTAGAGTGAGTTGAGAGTGGAAGGAACAGGCTCGTGGGTGTGACACAGGAATGATGACGGTTCCAGTCAGGGCGTGGAAAGAACTGTGGGACTCAAGGAATTCAAACCAGGCTGTGGCTCCCTCGGAATTCAAAAAAACCTGTCCTCAGACCTCCACTTCCTCAGGCTCTGGTGTGTGTGGCATATGCATGGTCCCCATGTGACAGGAGTGTGGCTGAGACGGGGAGCGGGAAGGGGACGTCAGTCGTGTGGGACTTCGTTTCTAATCAAACAGCTGTTTCCAGCATCTCTGAGGTATGAGGTCACTGCAAGAGAATCAAGTTCACCCCCTGGTGCTCAAAGACCTCTGCTGGAACCAAGATTTTTCTAGAATGTGACCTTCCCAGGAGTCTCCAGGTCTTTAACAACGGAAGATGCCCGGAACGAGGCTTGGGTGTTTGCATATCCTGAACTGCTGGATATTGTCCCGATTTCAAATATTCTGTCTGCTGCTCCATAAACCAGCAAATACCAGAATGACCAACACCTCAGTAGCCAAACCTCACCCTCCTGGGGCTTTGGTCAGGGCGGAGGGACTAGCTGCCATTCGGTGAGCACCACTTGGTCCTGCACTGATCAGCCCCGCTGCTGAGGCCTTGATTCCTTCAAGGAAGGAAGAGTTGAACACTGATGCTAAAAAATCTGGGTTTGACTCCCAGGCTACCACCTAGAGATCACCTTCGGCAAGTCACTCAAAGCCTGTTTTCTCACGTGTGAAATGGGGACAACAGCCCTCCTCACAGGACAATAGAGAGATTACGTGTCCTAGTACGGGGAGGGCTGGGCACTAAACCTAGCTCGATAAACATTAGATCTTTTTCTTTTTCTAGTTCTCCTGTCTTCTCCCCTCCATGCTAAGGGATCAGCAGCTGCTTTTCCAGGTGCCTCAGCCATCCTCCTTCCCCTCTGCCCACATTGAGGGTCTTGCTCTTCTCCAAGGGGCTAAGCACCCCTATAAAGAGGGGGTCGGGGAAATAACATCCCAGAACCAAGGGAGACTGAGTGCAGGGGCAAACAGACTCAGAAGTAAGTAATCACAGAGGGAGGCAAAGGAGAGAAGAGGAGGCATTCCCCACAAGGGTCTGTAGGAGCCCAGGCTACATTAATAGAGGTATAATGTGCAAAGAGAGGGAGGTGAGGGTCCTGGTCTACCTGCTCTGCTCCCTCCATGGCAGCTAGGCCTGTCCAGTGTCCTCAGGAGAGGCAAGAAACAGGAAGGGCTGGAGTCACTGGTGGGGGCAGCTGTGGGAGCTCAGGCTAGAACCCCGGGCTTGGAAACACCTTTTTTTTTTTTTTTAAGATTTTATTTATTTATTTGACAGAGACAGCCAGCGACAGAGGGAACACAAGCAGGGGGAGTGGGAGAGGAAGAAGCAGGCTCCCAGTGGAAGAGCCTGACGTGGGGCTCGATCCCAGAACTCCGGGATCACGCCCTGAGCCGAAGGCAGACGCTAACGACTGAGCCACCCAGGCGCCCCTGGAAACACACTTCTGCTGCCCACCTCTGCAGGGCATCTATGCTTTGTGGCCCCTGAGGCATAGCTGGGAGCATCACAGGAGGCAGATTCTCAGCTGAACTTGAGTCAGGGCCTCTGCCAGGCAGAACTATCCCTCTAGGGATAGGGCAGTCCCGAGGGAGAAGTGGATAATCTCCCCTCTCCCAGAGGTGTGCACATAAGGGCTGGCAAGCAGCCAGGGAGGCTGAGTGGGAACTCCTACCACAGGTGGGATCATACCACAGGCCTATGTAGTCCCACCCCAGCATTTTAGGATCAGGTCAGTAGCATGGACATTCTGACACTCTTGAAACTCTCTCCAGGGCTGGGGAGAGAATGGCCGCAGGGGTGGTGGGAGATGAGGGTCAGAGCTGTAATTCAAACCTAGGGGCCTCCGTTACTGGCTCCACAGCCTCCACACTAAGTCCTTTGGAAAACTGGTGGGGGTTCTCCCTTGGGGAAAGGACTCTGGGGCAGGGTTGGGATGAAGGGCAGGAGCCTAGGCCACAATCCCCAGGGTGGGAGCCAGTGCTGACTGGTGAGGGGTCAGGGAACCATGCCTGGAGATGGCCATGAGCTCTGGCTGCGTCCGCAGGCTCCCATCAGGCTCACTTGGCCCCCAGGCGGTGTAAGGAAGCTGGCAGTTGGCTCATAGCTACTCACGGTCTCAGGGGCCCCGCTCCACGGCCTCTGGCTCTGTTTGACAGAGGATCAGGGTTATGGAAGAAGGAGGTCCAGGTCCAGAGCCAGGACAGTGTGTGTAGTGGTGCATGGTAGGCTGTGGCAGGTACGTACAGAAGATGCTGGGGGAGGGGTGCCAAGATCTGGGAGGACACCTGGCATGTGGACAGAGTGGGCATGGAGGAGGGACGACCTGTGAAGTGGCGAGGCCTGCAGGGGCCACACGTGGGGGCTGCCACCATGCGGCATGTTCTTGCAGGTGCCATGACAAGGCACAGGCGCAGGTGAGACGGCATGAGCCTGATGTGATGGCATGCAGGCACTAGAGCCTCGTGGGGCCCCAGGGCACAGAAGAGTGGCCACCGAGGGCCACAGCAGAAGGGCCCTGAGAGTCTATAGCTCTCCCCCGCCACTGTGCTGTCCCCGGACCCCGCGATGGGGACGCTCCCACTGGCGGGCACTGGCAAATGTTTGTGAACGGGTGTGTGAGCACACTTGGGCGCCAGTGCTCATTGCACGGCCGGACCCACTGGGGTCACTCACCCGGATCTCCTTGTAGAGCCGCAGGCAGCTGCTGTTGAGGATGAAGTATCGATCGTGAAAGCCACCCGAGGGCAGGCCCAGGCCCAGGAGGCTACGGTCCTCACGGAACTTCATCATGCCGTGCTTGGTGTCGCCCACATGGCTGGCTGGGGGAAGACTGGAGTGGGCATGGGCTGCCCCGACCGCCGGCCCAAGGACATGGACACCCAGGGGAGGGTCCCCGGGTGAAGGAAACCGCCCCAGCCTGTTCCCGCCACCAGAGAGGCCTGCCCGCGAGGCCCCCTCTGCCTGAGCAGCTCCTGCCCAGGCTCCAGATGAAGGGACCCACCAGCCTACCCAGCCCTGCAGGGACCCCCCCCCCCCCCGGTACACCACCTACCCAGGTACAGCAGCATGGCCTCCATGGACGGGTGCCTCTTCACCACCAGGTAGCTGTCTGTGCCCAGCCCATGCAGGATGGGCAGCACCTTCTCCGCAAAGTGCAGGGGGCGCTCTGGGGAGAGGTCACACCTGCGGTCACAGTGTGGCCTTACAGCGCCGAGGCCTGGAGCACACACGTATGTCCCCGGGCTCCGTCCACTCCCAACGCCTACTAGCACCACAGCACGCCACCAACAGGACGGCCCTTTCCACACCTGAGCTTCAGGCTCGACACATCTGCCCAGGACCAAAGCTGCTCCAACCCACACGTCCAAAACCAAGCCAGCCATCTTTCCTGTGTGTCCCCGTCAAGGAAAACACCACCCACCAAACCACTCAAGCCAGAAACAAAGCCTCCCCATCTTCCCTCCATATGTCGAATCTCTTCGCTTCTGTCCATCATTGTTGCCATGCTGGCCCGAGTTACCATTTGTCCTTGGACTAACGCCGTGGTCTTCCATGTGGTCTCCAGCGTGTGTCTCGTTTCCCGCCCCCACCTCTCCCTACCCAACAGCAAGGAACAACCTCTCCAAACTCCCATCGCTAACCCTTCAATGGCCTTGCATGGCGGTCAGGTCCGGTGGCCGCCTCCGTCTCTGCCTCCAGGCTCACCCCGTGACACAACCCGTTCACTGCCATCTCAAGCTCCTCAGAAGGGTGAGTCCATGGCCACCACGAGACATTTGCCTGTGCCACTCCCACTGCCTGGAGGCGCTTTTCTCCCCCTTTACCAAGTAACTCCTACTCTTCTTCACCTCCTAGCACAGGGACTGCAAAGCCAGAGAGCCTGTTGCGAGCACTGAGGGTGCTATGGCCCTCCCTGCACAGCAGTTACCACTGCCTCGGCTGTAGGTTATTGCGGCGATCGCGGCATTGGTGTCCATTCCAGACCACACTAACACCCGTGATGGGAGGGACCTTGTGTCTGGCTCCCCAGCCCAGTGGCCGGCCCTCAACAAATCACAGGAAAACAAATGAACAGATATACCCTCATCCACCACTGCTATTAAGACCATCCTTTATCCTAAAATGCCTTTATCACCTCCTTTACCACTACCCTCACAAACACCACCACACCCCACCCCTCTTGCATGGCCATCACCACCTACTACTCCCTTCATCATCAATCCCATTACCAAATTCAGTACCAACGCCCTTGCAAGCAACACCATTCTGACACGGAGAAAGCATCGTCATAGCCAACACCAACTACCTCCTTCATCGCCCTTCCCATCAGCCACATTACAGCCATCACCTCAACCCCTGCCAGCACACTATCGCCACCATCACTGAGATGACCACGTGACAGAAACATCCGTCATCCAACACTCCCTTGACCACCACTGTCGCCACACTGCGGGGCAGGGGAGGACAGACTGGGACTGCAGCCCAGACAGGTACGGGCCATGCCATACTCTGCACCAATCCTGGTGGCCACCCACCTGCCTCCTCCCTCTCATTGACCTCGAAGCAGGTCCAGTAGTCCCTCTCCCTGATGCCCACATTCCTGCGATCCAGGATCTCCAGGGTGAGCTCCTCAGCTGTCATGGATGCCGGGATCTGCAGTGGCCGAGGAGGAAGAGGTCATCCCACCCTGCCCCTGCCCCTGCTCTGCCACAACCTCATTGTGTGATCCAGGAGCTGAGCCCGCCCCTCAGGCCCTCTGGAGTCCCGGGGTGCTGGGGGAGTGTCTCTAAGTGCTCCTGAGGAGCTGGGTGGGGAGGAGGCAAAGAGGCCCTGGCACCAGCCACATACAGGTTCCAAACGAGGGCTCCCCCTTGGGATGGAAGTTCTGCTCCCCTGGTCACCTGAGCCTATGCCTGGCCCAATCTGCCTTTCCTGGTCCCCTGGCTTCTAGGTCCCTCGCCCCCACCTTGATATGCTGTTCTGTGTCCGCCTTCTTCTCCTCCAGGTACACCGTACAGATGAAGTCACCGGCGTGCTGCGAGGAGACAGGGCTCAGCCAGAGGTCTGGGCAGTGGGTGCAGGCAGCTGTCCCGAGCCCCCTCCCCCAGGCCCTGTCTTTCACCTGGGTCCCACTGGCAGTGCCAGCCACACGCATCTTCACAATGGCAGTGATCTCCTCCTTCTGCTTCCTCAGCTCCTCCTCATCTACCTGGGAGGGGGAAGACACAGAGAGATGATCGCTGCCACCCGCGAGTCTCACCCCTGCCCTCCACTGCCCACTGGCCGAGGACGCACACTAAACACCACCACATAGTGGCTGATGAGGTCTTCCACCACACGGCCAGCCTTGTAGTCCTGCCCATCAGTCTGGAAGAGCGTGGGCCCAAACACAATAGCCAAGTTGTGTGTGTTCATCTGGTTTGTGTCTGAGAAGCACTGGACGCTGGACAGCGGAAGACAGAAAGCTCGAGTGAGAAGTCTGGTCCAGAACTTCCCCACTTCACCTTCCTAGTTCCAAGCAGGTCCATGACTGGCTCCCGGAGTCAGACCAGGGAAGGTCCTGGTCAGAGTGCACCACTAGTTAAGAGGCACAGTCTTTCTGGCCATGCTTGGGGTCCTGGAAAGGAACAGAGCTGGAAAGCTGGGAGAACTGGCCAAGGTCCCCTGGGTCCTAGCTGAAACCTCCTCTATTCCACCCGCCCTGCAGGAAGTAAGTTGGGAGACAAAAGTGTCCAAGATCAGGGCACATCAAAAGTCATTCAGTTCCCAGGCCTACCTGGTTCTGAGAAGAGGGCAGCTGGCCAGGCTGGGAGAAGAATCTTTTCCACCCTATCCCCCCAGAGCCATACCACAGTAACATTCCTCACCAGTACAGGTGGCTGATAAGGGCCTTCACTGTGGCACGGTTGACTGGAGGCAGACGAGCCAGGAGCTCTCGGTACCTGGAGACCTTCTCTTCCTCATCCTCAATCTCTGGGTGAGGAGAGATAGATCAGCTCAAGAAGCCCCCCCACACCAGCCACCTCCCCTGTCCTACCCCTCTGGCTGCTCTGCCTCTCACTCTAGTGGACAGTACTTCCTGGTTCTGTTTAGAGTGACAATGGAAGGAGAAGCAGAGGAAGGGAGGGGAACTGGAGCTTGTCCCCTGGGGCATGCCTCGTCCAAGTGTCCAAGTGCATGGATGGGGAGTGGAAGGGAGGGAATCCTGCGATAGGACTGGCCGAGCCAGCAGCACCAGCCTGGGTCTCAGGCTGGACAAGGACTGCGGGGCCCACCTGAGGTGTCCAGCCAGGCCAGGCGCTGGGCGCGAGTGAAGAGCCCATCAGGCAGGTCTCGCAGGAAGCGCTTGAGTGCTGAGGAGACATCGTCCACGTGCTGCTCCCCCTCCTTGAGGCGCACAGACCTAGCGTCCTGCCGCAGGCTCTCCAGCAGCCGCTGAGTCTTTGAAGTCTGCCCGCACTTGCGGTAGATGCCCTCAGACGTCAAGCCTGGAGAGGGGTGGGACTGAGTGGGGAGGGGGCGGGGCGGGACCTCACAGCTACGTCAGAGGGATCCTGGGAAGGCGGGGCTTGGCCTGGAAGGGGGCGGGCAGGAGGGCAGTCTCCCCGGGTGGGGCGGGGCCTGCATCGCGGGGGCGGGGCTCACCACACTGCGTGATGTAGTCCACACAGCGGTACACAATCACCGGGATATCTGAGTCTCCGAGCTGCTGCTCCGACAGCGTGTCCCCTGAGCTGGCCGCTGCTTTCTGGATGGCCCCCAGCCAGCCTGTGAAATCCAGCCGTCGCTCCCCCTGGATGTACAGCGTCCTGGGGGGGGGGGCGGGAGATAGTCCGTCACTTGGGGGCTCATCCCTGCCGGACCCCTCCCAAGCCTCTCAGACTGCCCCAGGCTTCTCGGAGCCCCCTAGGGAGTCCAAGGCTCACCTCCTTCGCTCCACCAGCACCAGCACCTGGTTCTCGCTGTCCCCTTGGACGGCTGTGGAGGGGGCCGGTCGAGGTGAGGCCGTGTTCATGGTCCCCAACCGACTCCCTCCTGAGCGTCTCTGGGTACATACATTCCCTGGGACCCACCCCCCAATACATGGAGTTGCTGAGATAATACCCCAAGGGCAGGAGAGCACATAAGAGGACAGGCTGGCTCCTTCTAGCCAGGCCAGGGTAGAGTTCAGACTTCCAGGGAGGGGCTGGGGGCCTGGGAGCCCAGGATGGGGTGTCCTAGAAGTTAGGGGCCCAGGGCTGGGTCCACGCACAAAGCTCCTGCAGTTTCCGAAGTTGTAGCGGCTCCTCACAGGGCCCCTCTGGGAAGACAGCACGGAGCTCAGAGCCAGTGAGGGAGAACCAGCCCTCCTGGGCCCGCTGTAGGCTCAGGCCAGCTTTGTAGGGTAGGCGCCCAAGCCGCTCAAAATCCCGGGCCAGCAGATCTTCAGCCAGGGGAGGTGTGAACGCCTGGTGGGGAGGCCAAGGGAAAGGGAAGGTAGCCAAGGAGACTGCGTCAGCCAACAGCACTGCCTGCCCGGGACCCTCCAGCTCTTTGGCTTGTGGGCACGTGCCCATTTCCCACCCAGCTATCTCCTCTCTCTTCCCCAGGGCAGAACCCAGCACAGTTCATGAATTCGGGTATCATGCCCCACTTCATACCCACTCAGATGTGTCCTTCTCTGGAAAACGTTCCCAGACACCTTCAGAGATGCCCCTTCTCTGCCCTCTGCTGCAGCACTGATTACTGTATTATTGCTGTCTGGGCCCCACCTGTCTCCCCCGCCAGGGAACCACTGAAGAGCCAGTACCAAGACTGGTTCAGCTGGGTCTGCAGGGCTCAGAGGACTGACCATCAGAAGGCTCACAGATGACTGATCAAAGATCAAGTAAATAAAAGTCACAGGCCCTCACAGCCCAGGGGGACCCCATAGGGCACCTGGTTCTGGTCCCCAGGGGAGAGCTCTGTAGTCTCCCTGCCTTCTTCCTACAGAACAAGGAGCTCACTTCCTCTGGAGTCAGTACTGTTCATCCTAAGATGGCTCTGACTGTTACTCATTATTAAACATGTATTGAGCACCTAGGGAGTGCAAGGCCCACAGCCCTTCTTCCACAGGTCTCCTGACCTCCCCACTAGGGGACTGCAGATTATGTCAGGCCCTTGGCCCAAGAAGCCTGCCCCGTGTCTGCTCCCTCCATTCATGAGGCAGGGGAGCTGGAGTACATGGAAACAGCCAGGAGGTCCGACCCTGGGCCCTGTCAGACTCCCCACACCTGCCCACTAACCCAGGCCCACCTTAGCAATGCACTTGACCCACTCACGAGCCAGCTCTGCACTCTCCAGCCCAAACAGGTACAGCCGCTCTCCCTCTGTGTACACCTCAAAGGTGTGCTCAAAGCTGTAGATACACAGGCCAGGAGTCAGGCCCGCCCAGCCCAGCCATGACCCACCCCACATAGCCCTGCCTCCACCCCCTGCCCACTGCCCTTTCCTCAGCCCCCTAAGAGGTGGTGGGAAAGTCCTAGACTGGGGCCTCAGGAGACCCGGCTCCAGCCCCAGGTTGCTGTGTGACCCTCGGAAGGTTCTGCCCTTCTCTGGGCCTATTTCCATTTCCTCAATGGGGGGCTGGACCTTATAGCAATAACAGTCTGTGATTCTGCACCAGGGGTGCTCACCCATGGGTGTCAGGAGGGGGCACTGCCAGGCACACAATCTCGCTGGCCCGAATCTCCCCGTTGGGGGTCACCGCCCGCTCATTCTCATAGTAGCTCAAGACTCCGTCGCTAAGGACACACCAGCGTCGGCTGAACTCTGGGGAAAAGTTGGGCAGGGGAGAGCCATGAGGAAGCCCCCACCCTCCCCTGAAAACCACCTCTGTATCCTCCCTGGGCCCCCAGTCCCACCTGACCCACGTCCTCTTCATTCTGACTCACAAGCTTCCCCCAGTTCCATCCTCCTCCCTGCAGTCCGCTGCCCCAGACCAGCCCACACCTCATCCCTGGACCCCTGCAGTGACTTCTTCACTGGTTCCTAGCGTCACTTCTTCCAAGATTCAAGAGAGATCTGGGTAAAACCAGACTCCGTCTTTCCTCTGCTCAAAACCTTTCCATGTCCCCCCTCCCCTTATCCTACACCCCTTAGGCTGGCATACAAGGTCCTGCTGGGTCTGCCCCCACCCACATCTCCAGCCGCCTCTCTGACCACTCCCGGGTGCCTCACCCTCACTTTTGCTTACCTTGTTCCCTCCACCCATACCCTCCATCCTTCAAGTCCAGCCCATATGCCATAGGAAGGTTCCATGCCCACCCCGTGCTCTCACCCTCCCCTGCCAGTGGCACACATTGCCCTATGATCTGTCTCCTCCTATAATGGCTCTGAGGAAACTGACAAGATCCCAGAGAGGAAAAGAAATGGGAATCTGGACGAGGAAAGGCAGGAGAAAGAACAGAATGTCAAGGCCATGCAGGCCCATATAGTTCACAGCATTGAGCTTCACACTGTCTCAGAGCTTCCCGGCATCCAGGGCAAAAAGGATGACTCAGGCAGTTACATAAATGACATTATCAGGCAGAGGGAGATAGACTAGGGGCAGTGCCCCACGGGCAGTGAGGTGGTGAACAGCACAGAGTTCCAAAGAAATCTCTTTGGGTGCTAGAGGGCTTCACAGAGAGGCGCTGATGGATATAGAGAGCAATGGTCTCAACAATATTCCCACAGCAGACACTGTCTCTTGTCCTGTCTGCAAGGATATGACCTCTGTCCTCTGAGGGCAGTGTGTCCCAGAGCCTGCCCCCCCAGGCTGGGCCCCTGCAGGAGCACCAGCCCTGCCTCAGTGACTCTTCGTCCTGCAACGTCGGCCAAGAGCCCTCTGTGCTAGGAGCTGTTCTAGGTGCTGGGGCTACAGTGGTGGCCAAGGGGAGCTTATATTCCAGTGGGGCACAGAGAATCACTAGACACATCTATAAACGGACAAATTAACGTCAGCTAAGCGGTGTGAAATCAGGGTAAAAGTAGGCTAAATAGGGCATGCTAGTTTGGATAAAGTGGTCCTGGATGAAGTCCCTAAGGAGTAACATTTAAACAGAGACCAGACTGGAGTGAGGGGACTGATCATGCAGATATTTTGGGGAAAAGCACTTTAGACGGGGGCAGAGCAAATGCAAAGGCCCTTGGGGAAAGTGAATATACGTGTCTGAGAAACAGCAAGGCCAGTAAAGCTGCAGCAGAGTGGGTGAGGGGACAGGGGTCACAGGTCATGGGGTGGGAGGGCTGACGTGCAGGTCCTTGTGGGATGTGGGAAGGACTGCGGACTGTACTGAGTTGGGGAGCAAACGGAAGGCAGAGATGACAAAGGGACGGTCTCTAAGTTTAGCTCTGTCTGGCTCCAAATGCCAGATGCCCAGCACCCAGCAGGTGCTCAATAAAGGCTTTTTTAGCCTAAAGGAACTCTAGCTGTGACTTGTTCTGCAGTGCCAGGCTCTGCTCCCACCCCTACTGGCTCATTTATTAAGTATCTACTGTGCCCCAGAGACTACATCCCGGAAGCCCTCTAGGGTGACTCTGCCAGAGTACACTTGGCACCCTCATGCGTCCACCAGTCCAGCCTGCCCAGGCTTCTCTGGCCCTGCCACCATGCCAGGATGCCATGGCAGGAACGGGGTCTGGCCCGGCACCCACCTTCCCGGGCACGGCGGTCCTGTAGCAGCTTGCCGGCCGAGGCGGTCTTGTAGAGAAAGCCACTGTGGCTCACAGTTGGCAAGACAACTGAGTAGTGCTGGGGGGGGGGGGGGGGGAATGGCTGTTCATGCTCGCCATTCCAGGGTGTCCCCCTCACCCCCACCCGGGTTGAGCATCCAAGCTTACATTCGACTCACCAGCCCCGGACTATCACCGTCAGGCTCTCACTGCCACATCCAGGGCTCTGCCCAAGTCATTCTCCACTTCCCCCCCACCTTGTGCAAATTCCAAGGCCCAGCTCCAGTACCTCCCCTGCCAGGAAGCCCCCGACACCCCAGTCCGGCCCACCCCGCTCTCTCTGCGGAGGCACAGGGCAAGCACACTAGAATGAGGGGTCTTAGGCAAACTCATTAACAGTCCCCAGAGGGAGGTTTGTCCCAGACAGTGCAAAGCCTAAGGAAGCAGCCCGGCTCCAGCCCTGCTCCCAGCAGTCCCAAAGCCCAGGCCAGCTTGGGTGGTCTCCTGTGCCTCCCCGGACACCTGGGCTTGCCCCAGCCCAGCACACCCCACCCACCCGTGGCCGCAAGCCGAGCTCTGGCCGCCGAGCTCCACCCTTGGTCCTCGAATATGGCCCCAGAGGCCAGCCCTGAGCCATGACCAGCAGTGCTCACCCCCACCAGCCGGAGACTGACAGCCAAATGGGACCCAACCCCAGTCTGCGACAGAGCCCCGCCCAGACACAGCAGCAGACAGGGCTGCCGTCGTCATGGGTCACCCGCACACAGAAATGCAACCCCCACACAGCAACTCAGATACTCTGTAGCTACACAAACCCCAAAGCCCTCAACGCCCCCAGGGGCAAGAAAACACAGATCCACAGCGGCTCAGAGATGCCACCCTGAAGGCCCACACTGCAGGTCAGGGAGGGACCCACAAATCCAGAAAGAGAGATGCAGAGACAAAGGGACACACACAGGAAGGGGAAGCCAGACGCACAAATGTACACTGACATGCAAACGCAAACATACCCCAAACCGCACACTGTTGCACCAGGGCCCCTCGAGGAGCTGCGATCACAGCTCAAGTGGTATGTACATCTGACCTCACGGGGGGATGCACAGCTTCTGGCAGACCCCCACCCAGCACCCCTATTAAAGGGCCAGACCGTGGCCGCAGGGAGGCCCCATCCCTTGAGGTGGACAGTCCCACCGGCCACTCACCCGTGGTCCGGTTGTTCCGAAGGAATTCCATCTGCAGTATCTGGCCTGCCTGCTCGGCAAGAGCCAGGGGTGTGGGAGCCTCAGGATCCCCTGAGAAGCAGTTGACCCCAGCCCCACAGCCCAGGAGAGCTTGGGTCTCAGCCAGGTCTGTGGTAGTGACTGCAGCACACAGAGCCTTGGAGAAGGGAGGGGGGAGGGCAGGGTCAGCCTCAGCTGGAGTGGGGGGTCAGTGGGAAAGGGGGTTCGGGGGAGGAGAGGAAGGAAGAGGAAGGAGTCACCCAAGTCTGGAGGCCCATCCTCAGGTTTGAAGAGAAGAGGCAGGAAGGACAGAGAGAGAGGAGAGGGGGAGGAAGAGAAAGGCCAAGGGATTAGGAGGGTGGATAGAGGCTGCCCCACAGAGGCTGGGGGTCCCAGCGGCCCAGGGCTCACCCCTACTAGCAGCCCCTGGGACCCAATCAGCTGCTAAGCCTGTTCTCTAGAGGATCTCAAGCTCCTTCTGCCTTATGGAAGGGCAGAGGGGGGTGCTTTGAAGCTAATTCCTCCCACATTTGAATTCCTCACCGCCTGCCCAGCCCTCCCGACCAATGGGATTTGCTGCCCCTCCTAGCTGGCGGGCTAGACTGGGCTGGGCTGGGGGCTGGACGCCTGGGTTCCTGGGAGGTGGAGGCCTGGCTCCCACTGGGCTTCTAGCCGGCCTGAGCCTGCCTGGGTGGGGCTGTTTGGGGGAGGGGCTGAAGGCCAATCAGAGGTCACAACTGGCATCCCCCTGCCTCGGAGCAGGCTACCTCCCACTCAGGCTGAGCCAGACCAGGGTCCAGGGCTTGGCTCCCAGCTTGTCAGGGCCTGGGGCCCATGTGGGGCCTCAGCTCGAGTGGGGTGTGGATGGGGGGTGGGTCAGAGCAGCCAGCTGTTTTTCATGAGCCTGACAGGAAATAGCATCCCCATCAAGTTCACTCCTTTTGGCAGGATTCACAAGGAGCAGGATGGTTCCGGGAGACAGAGGAATCAGGAGGGGAGGGAGGCAGACAGATGCTGGGGATGTGGACTTGGCCCAAGGGTCAGGCCTGACTCCTCCTTGCTTTGCCCCAACTCTCCCTGTGGCTTAGGCAGGGCCCTTCCGCCCTCTGGGCCTCAGTTTCCTCATATGCCAACTAATCACTGTAAGCTAATAGAAGAGATGGGCTGAGACAGAGCAATGAGGGGGGCAGAAAGAAAGGGGGTGGTCTCCAGGGGCCCCAGAGGCCCAGCGCCCTGACCTTGTCCAGTTCCTCCTGGTTGCCAAAGAGCGGGTGGTAGCGGCGGTACTTGCCCTCACGGTATTTGGCCTCCAGGTGGCGCCGCCGGGCACCAGGGCTGCTGTTGGGCTGCAGAGCCTCACTGGGGGGCACGTTGGCTGCCCAGAAGCGGTTCCCAGTGCCATTGCCCAGCTGTAAGAAGAGCTGTGGGTGTGGGCAAGAGGTCAGACGGGCAGCCTATGGCCAGGCCCCTGTGTCCGGTAAAATCTTTGTTTTGAGGCTGTCAGGAGAGGGGCTGGGCAAGCCAGGCCACCCACCCACTTTCCCATCAGGGAAGCTGAGGTGCGGCCTGTCCTGTCCGTGGCTGTGGGCCCAAACTCAGGTCCTCAGCTCAATGATAGCCCAAGAGACAGACAATCCGACAGATGGATGGCCCAGGCCTGGTCCCCAGCTGGGGGCCTTGCTATTTCCCCCACCTAGTCCCACATCTGGAACTCTGCATTCCTGAGGCTATCACTGCTTGGGCAGGGGTGGGCGTGGGGTAGCTAACCTGTCAGCCAATGGGGTGGGTAAGGATTTTGGAAACCTCTCTTGTCCTTGACGTTTCTTTCTGGGTTCAGGGGAGGAGGAATAGGGGCAGATGCTGGGGGCCCAGATGCAGGGATCTAGGTTATTAATCCTTTTACTCTGCTGACCATTTGTCTCACAGCCGTTTCCTGGGCCCCTCATCTTTGTCAAGTCCTGTGTGGGGTGCTGGGTCATGGAAGAGAATAAAGCAGAAACAGACCCTGCCCCCAGCCCCCCCCCCCGCCGACTCACTCTGTAACTTTGGGCAAGTCATCTTCTCTCCCTGGGCCTCAGTGTCCTATTCTTCAAACTGGGGATTCTAACCCTAACTCAGAGGGGATGATGGGACAGCCAAACTGCGTGGGGGTTTGCAGCTTAGCTGGGGCTGTCAGGAAGGCCCCGTGTGGTCAGCCTCCTGCTGCAGGATCTCCTCTGTAAGCACTGGACACCTCAGTGTGGGAACCCAAGTAGACAGGCGCAGCATATGCACACGTAAGTGTACCCCCAGGTGTACGTACTCACACCCACTAGAGTATGTGCGTGCAGATGAAGTAAATCGTTTAGGCTCTGCAGGACAGCTTCTGTTGCAGATTCCTTTTTTCTTTTTTTTTTTTTTTAACCAACCCTTTAAAACTGTAAAAACATTCTTAGCTCACTGGCCAATTTGCTGACTTTGCCAAAAAACAACTTTTCCAAAATCCCCACCCACTAGACGATCCCAAAGGTCTCTTCTAGCTCCAGGGGGCCGAGGTCTGTGAGGGGGGGGAGAGGGGTGGGGAGACTCAGGCAGCGGCGGAGTGGGGCGGACCCCAAATGCAGGTGGCAAGCAAGGCCTCCCCACCTCGATGAGTGTCTCCGTCCACACCTTCCTGTCCATCTTCAGGCTCCGAACCTTGGAGACCCCAGCGCCCAGGCCACGGTGCTCCCCTGCAGACAGAGGGCCCTCACCTTCACATGAGCACTGACCTTGCCACCCTCCCCGCCTCCCCGCGGAGCCCAAGCAGTGGCAGATAGGGAGAGGCCACTCCGGGTGCCAGCCACACACCCCCCTCCCTGCTCCAGGCACCACAGAAATGAGAAGTCACCTGGGCTCCTGCAGCAGTACCCCCCAACCAGGCCACTCTGCCCACCAACCACCGTGATCTTTTTTTTTTTTTAAAGTAAGCTCTATGCCCAACATGGGGCTTGAACTCACGACCCCCCATCCCCACTCTGAGATCAAGAGTCACATACCAACTGAGCCAGCCAGGTGCCCCCAGAGTTATCTCCTTAAAATGCAAATCTCATTTAAAACCCCTGCTTTAGAGCCCCCAGTGGCTCCCCAGAATTAGATCTAAATTCCTTACCTCCTTCTCCTGCAGCTTCATTTCAGAATTTCCCCAACCCCAATCCTGCTCAGCCATACTCTCCTCCCTCTTCTAATCTGCCAGACTCATTCCTGCCTCAGGGCCTTTGCACTCACAGTGCTTTCTGCCTGGACTCTCTTTCCCCAACTTCCCCGGGGCTGGCTCCCTCCTCACATTCAGGTCGCAGCTGACAGGCCATCTCCTCAGAGAGGGCTTACTGACAGACACATTCTCTGCCTAGCACTTTATAGCCTGATATTTCTATTGGTTCATATGTATTTTCTGCCTCTCTCCACTAGAATGTAAGCTGCCTGAGAGCAGGAATCTTGACTGTCTGCTTTAGTGTGTAGCCTCCGTACCCAGAACAAAGTCTGGCATGCAGTGAGCGCTTAGTAAATCTCTGTGGAATGAGAGGGCAGGGCGAGTTGGGGCTGCAGGGAATGCAGCCTTACTCAGCCACAGGTCGCACAGGCGCCCTGGGGTAGGGAGCAGGCTGGGGCACTCGGAGCGCCTAGTGCCACCTGGTTCTGGCTTCAGCCTCACCCCCTCTGCAGCCTCCTATGGAGCACCTCATCCACACCAGTCACCTGCACCCCTCCACGAGCCGACCCCTTTCTAAATCGAGTCACTTCTTTCCTGCACGCAGACCTCACAGCCCCGGGCCTCCTGGATGTTTGCCCTAGCTCAGCGCCTTCCCTAGAACTAGCCCCCGCCCCGGATCCCCGTCTCAAGCTGTCCAAAGCTGCCACCTGGGCATCCTCCGCTCCCCTGAAGGCCAAGTCCCTAACACCTCAGAGCGTCTGGCATAGCACAGATCCCCAATAAATGCCAGGTGGACAGGAACGCATCTCGGGCTCCCGCCTCCGTCCTGCTCGCCCTCCTCACCTGATCTGTCACGGGGACTTTGACACCACAGATCCCATACACCCCCCGAGTCCTCTCCGTCGCTTCCCCCGACCAGGCCTCAGTCTGTTCCTCTCTCTCGTGGAACCATGAACAGCCTCCCCGCCGGTCTCCAGTCTCACCCCTCCAACTCACATTCCACCCATCAGCCAGAGTCTGAGGCACGAATCGGACCTCCACCCCTGCCTCCCATCTCCTCCCACTGCAGGCAAAGCCCTGCCAGCCCCTCCTGCTCTGATGTGCCGGGAGGGGAGGGTGCTGGACCTCGACCGGCCTGGGCTCCAATCCAGACTTACTTGCCAGGCCACCCGTGACGAGCCATTTCCCTTCTCTGTGCCTCAGTGTCCTACCCACGGCGTGCGCAGTCGAATCCCTGCCTTGCAATCTCAGGACTGCAGGCTAATCACAGTGGGAAAGGCCTGGCGCACAGATGCAACTTCATCAACAAGGATCTGACTACCGTCTTGGCTTGGGCCCCTCCGGCCAGACAGGCCACCTGCCATCCCGACACAACAGCCCTGTCGTGCCTCAGCCTGGTGCCCCAGCCCCACACACCTGCACAGCGCTTGCAGATGACGACACAGAGGTTGATGGAGGCCCAGTCAGGCTGGGCAGCCCCGCAGTCGGCACAGAACCTGTTGGGGGCCACGGCCCAGATGCGCTCGGCCACCTCCGAGGTAGACAGGGCCTCGGCAATGGCTCCCTGCATGGCCTCCAGCCACTGCTCCTTCTCTAGCTCCGACTCGGCTGAGAAGCTAGGGACACAGGAGTGGGGGATGGGGCTGGTGGGAGAGGGCTCAGACAGATTTGGGGGCAGCATGAAGAGGGACAGCACGAAGTGGGTGGAGCAAGGAGTTGAGCACTCATAACTGGAAGAGGGAGGCATCCTGGGTCTGTGAGGAAGGTGGGCATGGACAGAGGCAAGGGTACCATGAACCTAAGAGACACGTGGGGGCTGCGGGAGTCCAGAGCAGGCACTGCCCCACCCAGGAAATAGATAAGGCTGTTGGGAAGAAATGATGCCTGAGCTAAGCCTTGACAGATGAGAAGGGCTTAGCCAGGAGAAGAGGTGGAAAGGCGTTCCAGACAGAGGGGACAGCATGTGCAAAGGGGCAGAATGGCACACGGGCATTCCGGGACCTGCGGGCAAGACGGGCAGCCTGACAGAGAGGAGGCTGGGAGACATATAGGGACAAGCCTGTGCCGGGCAGAAGAGGTCAAAGTGCACGCAGAGGACACGAGAGAAGCAGTGGAGGGTTTCAGTGGGGCGGAGGAGAGGGTAAAGAGATGTCTTCCTCCAGTTCTTTCTTTCCCTGCCGCCACCACCCCACCTATGTGTGCGTTCAAGACTCGGCTACCCCAGCAACCCACTACCGTGGCCAAAAAAGGCATCACCGCTAGAGATGTGACAGGCATTAACGCTGCCTGCCCAGAGGTGCTGGACACCGTGCTCATCCATGAAGGCCTGACGGGTGGAATCCGCAGGCTGCCAAGGCCTTGGCTAAGCACAGCGCCTGTCTGCGTGTTCTTACATCCGACGGCCTCAGCCTACGTATGTCAGGCCTGAACACCAAATCAACCTAAGTAAGGTTGATGATGACAAGAAACTCGGTGACTAGGCAGGCCTCTGTAAAACCAACAGACAAGGAAAATGCTGGAAAGTAGTCGCAGTTGTGTGGTAGTTAAGGATGACGGCAAAGAATCTCAGGCCGAGAATGTCATCCAAGATTACTTCAAAGGCAAGAAATAAACAAATAAAAACTTGGCTTTCAACAAAACGAAAAGAAAAGACCCCACTGGCAGTCACAGACAGGCAGCCAATGTATGAGGCAGTGCCGCCACTGGGTCAGAGGCCCCCCTGGCCTGGGACAAAAGGGGGAGGGACAAAGGGGAGGGGCCAGATGGAGGTGAGAGAGCCATGGAGGCAAGGCAGGGGTTGTGACAGGCATGCACGGGGCTGAGCGGGACAGGCAGGTGTCCCCATGGGTGGAGAGGGGACTGGGAGGAACAAGGAGTCGAGGAGGAAGTCACAGGGGGACATACATCCACAAAACTGTTAGACATGCAGGTCCGGAGCTCAGGAGAAAGTCCCTGCGGGCGACAGGGATCTCAGCTAAGGGCAAAGGCCATGACAGCAGAGGTGTGATGGCACTAGTGTTGACAGAGTGGCTACCGCGCACTGAGTCAGGTAACAGCTTTACAAAGACTGCCGTGGTCTTACTCGCAGAGGAAGAAACCGAGGCACAGAGAGGTCAAGCGATGTGCCCAGGTCACACAGTGACTCAGTGGCGGACCCAGGATGTTATGGACTGAACTGTGTCCCCTACTGTGACTGCATCTGGAGATAGGGCCTTTAGGGAAGTAATTAAGGTTAAATAATGTCATAAGAGTAGGGCTCTAATCTGACAAGACTGGTTTCTTTATAAAAAGAGGAAGGGACACCAGATAGCTCACTCTCTCTACCTGCACGCAGAGGAAAAGCCGTGTGAGGACACAGTGAGGAGGTGGCCATCTACAAGCCAGGAAGAGGGGCCTCACCAGAAACTAACCCTGATGGCTCCTTGACCTTGGACTTCCAGCCTCTAGAACTGTGAGAAAATAAACTTCTGTTGTGGAAGCCCCCCAGGCTGTGCAACCTGTCATGCACGACTAATACACAGACGTGAACTCAGGCATGGCACAGTGCCTCAGAGGTGGCAGCTGATGGCCTTCGAGTGAGTGAGGGGAAGGGGGATGGTGACCGTCGGGGGAGGGGGGTGAAAGTGAGATTTCTTAGAAGGGAGGGGGGGGGGGGGGAGTGGGCAGGGCTGGGAAGGGAGGGGAGAAATCCATTCTAGAAGAAGGGGCAGCTTCCCACATAAGCAAGAAGAAAATCCTGGCAGGGAGAGGTGATGCAGGTAAGCGAGGGGAGGCAGGCTTACCTGAAGATGCGGTAGGGGGTGGTGAGGTCAAAGCTGCGCCGGTCTGCTTCCTTCACGTTGCCTACACTCATGTCAATGAAGGTGATGCCAATGCCCAGGTGGTACTCCTGGCAGGTGGGGGGAAGGGGTGAGGGCAAGGCCTGGGGGCAGGACTCAAGGTCCAGGGAGGGATACAGAGGAAGGGGACGTAGTACCTTAGGGACTAGAAAGTACCTTGGAAGGAGATAAAGAGGGCTCAGGAATCTGAACACGGGTAAATGGACCCAGGCTCAGGGGCCATGTAGCAATAGGGAGGGGAAGCAGGAGGCAGGGCAGTGATGGGAAGATAATCCTCAGGGACCAGGCAGGGGACAGTGTCAGAACTAGGAGCAGGAAGGGTGGCCAGCATAGGGCTGAGCTCAGTCAGGGGAAGGAAGAAAGGGAAGGGGCAGGGCTAAGGAACCAGGTGGGCAGGGGGCAGGGCTGAGGGACCAGGTAGGCACGGGGCAGGTTGAGGGACCGGGTGGGCAGGGAGCAGGTTGAGGGACCAGGTGGACAGAGGGCAGGGCTGAGGACCAGGTAGACAGGGCAGGGGGCAGGGCTGAGGGACTGGGTAGGCAGGGGGCAGGGCTGAGGGACTGAGTAGGCAGGGGGCAGGGCTGAGGGACCGGGTGGGCAGGGGGCAGGCTGAGGGATTGGGTGGGCAGGGGGCACTGAGGGATTTTGGGTGGGCAGGGGGCAGGCTGAGGGATTGGGTAGGCAGGGGGCTGAGGGACCAGGTAGGCAGGGGGCAGGGCTGAGGGACCAGGTAGGCAGGGGGAGGGCTGAGGGACCGGGTAGGCAGGGAGCAGGGCACGTGGGCAGGGGGCAGGGGAGAGGTTTAGCAAACTGGCTGACCCCTTCGCACCTCCAGATTCTTGTACAGCTGCACTTTGTCCCCAACCACGGCCACATACAGTTTATTCTTGAAACCACGTAGTTCCAGGCTCCCAGCACGGTCAGGCAGCTCTGAGCCTCGAATACCCAAAGGGTAAATGCTGGACTGCCGGGCCCGGGCAGCCTGCTCGGCCACTGCCTGCTGCAGCGCCTGCATCCACTCCTTCCGCTCCGCTGCAGGCGCAGGGGAAAGAGTCTGAGCTCAGCCTGGCAGCCCTCCAGGCTCCTCAGACAACACCTCCGCCAGCAAGACCCCAGACTGGCCCGCCTCTCACTATCTCTGAGTTCTCCGACCTGGACAAGCCACTTGGCCTACCTGAGCCAATTCCCCTGTAAGTGGAAATACGTGGTTCTGAGGACTCAGTGGGTATCTCAAGCACAGAGCCAGTCCGACAGCGCCCCCTACTCTCTCCTACCTCGTGGAGGATCGACTCCTCTCTGGGTTTGATGTGGGGGGAGCAGAGGTGCTCTGGTTCTCCCCCACCGCACTTATCGGGCCACACTGCCAGTCTTCTCCCTGCCCCAGTCCTCACCATCGCTCTCTGCCCGGAAGGCAAAGGTCCGGTTGTTCGTGATCACTTCAAACTTCTGGTCCCCGATGGCGGCCACGCGGGAGATGCAGGCCACAGAGATAAAGCGCTTAGAGTAGGCGTCCTGAGGAAGAGAAGGAAGCCGTACTGTGGGGGGTGGGGCACCCAGAGGCCCAGCCCTTCCTTGGCTCCCTCAACCTCAGCTGAAGCCAAGGCTAACTGCAGCTCCGTCTCCCACAGGTGGTCAGGGACGGCCCCTACACTGACACTGACCACAGCCCACAGCTGGCCGACGGGCCAGAAGGCACGGTTCACGGAGTCAGACTGGAGCTCTGGTGAGGACTCGTCTGGGGAGGGACTCCACCTGCGTCCAGTGTCAAGGATTGGTCTAGGGCCAGGATGGAGCAGGGGTCCTGTCAGGGCCAACACAGGCCTCACCTTGTTACTGTCAAAGTATCGCAGGTGATCGGCATCCAGTCTCACCCATCGCTTCTGATAGATATAAGATCTGGAGAAGTACAGACAGAGGGACAACAGAGCAAAGGATTAGAGGAGAGGCTCTAAGGTGACCCCAACCCCCTACGGCAGCCACATACAAAGTTAGCAATAGCCAGATTCAAGGGAGGAAGGAATCTAAATGGTCACTGAGAAGATGGACTTTCCCTACAGCAAGAATGATTAAAGGCAGACTCAGAGTAGGACTTCCCAATTAAGGGTAATAAAACATAGGTCTGGTG